>NC_058134.1:122841269-122914070 GCF_016433145.1 Gracilinanus agilis
CTCCCGCTGCTGCCGCTGCCGCCACCACTGCCGCCTCAGACTCCGGCTCCCACTCGGCCCCGCCCCCCTCGCCTCCTCCCCTCCCCCATCCCACTCCCGGTCCTCCTCCACCTCCGCCTCCGCCTCCTTCACTCTCCTCCCACCCCACCCCACCCTGGCCCCAGCTCCCAGCCCCGCCCCCGCTCCCTGCTCGCGCGGCGCCACGGGACCTGTAGTGCGCTTGCCCTGGGCTCCACGCGCACTAGTAGGGATGGCGGAACCTCAGCCCCCGACGTGCTCTGCGCGCGCAAAGCGAGGATTAGCGCGCTAGGCTCCACGAGAATTGTAGTTCTACTTCGGCCACGCCCGCGGAACTTGGCTCCTTCTATCTGGGAGGGGTTCAATTTAGACTCCCAAGGGGCGGGACAGCGAAAGGAAAGGGAACGAGGTTGGCTGAGTTGTGAGGCTAAGAAGAGGAGAGGGCATCCAAAGGAGATGCGATTTAAAGGGAAAGATAACCGTAAAGCACATGTGAGGAAGAGAGGAATGAAGAAGAGGATGAATTGCTGCTCTGACAATGTGAATTTCCAAAGTGGGCACATTTATGTTCCCATACCTGGCATTTAAAGGAAAGGCCACGATGTCATGAGCTAGGGTTGAGATAGCATAGCTGAGAGCTGGAACACTGGCTGAAAGAACATGGGGACCAGCTTAATGCTGGAAGGGAATTTAGAGGTCACCTAGCCCTACTTCCTCCATTTTATTGATGAGGAGCTAAAGTCCAGGCAAGTTCTGACTTTCTCAAGGTTACACAGGGAACAAGTGGCAGAGCTGAGATTTCCGGACCTTGTGGGACCAAATCTCATGTTCTTTCAGTAGAAACATTACCTCTCCTGGTTTTTGGACTGTTTGTAAACTCTGGAGTCCTGAAAGATCTGTTTATCCGATGTAAAATGGGTCATTAAAGCCCTGCCCTAAACTTCAATAGTTTTGCTTCCAACAAAATAAACTGCTCCTTGTGGACCACTTGCCTAACAGAAGGCACTCTCCAGAGACAGCACAGTGTTTTCCTGTTGCTGGAAATATTAGGGATATAAACCTTCCTAAGCAAAATTAGCTTCAAATGTCTTTCTTAGTTGCTCAGCCCCACAAGTCTCAAGAATTAAACTCAACTAAATAGAAAAGGAAACTGGAGCTCAGAAAAGGGGAAGTAGCTTCTATATCAAGAGAACAGGCAGTTGACTACAACTCCAAAAGATAATTGTATGTTGTCCAAGAGGGCAAATTTTGCATATTTTCAACAGAATTAAGGGAGGTAATAGCTTGCCCTAAGACCTTCTAGATCTCTGACTAATAGCTTAACTCACCTACTTGGTGAAGATCATGCCATCCTTAATACCATCACTATCACTTTCATAATCTTTCTGGCAATGGTCAAGTTACTTAACCTTTTTTGGGTCTCAGTTTTCTCATATGGGAAATGAGGGTGTTCAGTTAGATAATCTCTACAGTACCTTCTAGCTTAAATCCTATGATTTTAGGATGAAATCATCCAATGGCCCAGTCCCTAGTTCTACTTCCCTCAATTCATTAGCTATGACAGGCATGTCTACTTGAAAGTCCACTGAGCACTTTCATTTCCACAAAGCCCAGATGCTAGGCCTCCTTCCTTTCAGCTTTCTCTCCATACCACCTGAAATTTGGAGAGAATTTCCTTCCTCTTCCAGAGAACTAGTCCAGAGCTCCATCTTCCAGCTGTTGAGAGGGATTAGCAGTTCTGTAACTGATTTATCTCCCCCTTCCTTCTGAAAGTACATAGAGGAGCTTGCATGTAGCCACCTGGTGTGCAGCAGACAAAGCAGGCAGCAGCTGCCTACCTGGGATGCCAAAAGGATTGGTTACCTGAGCTTGGCTTGTGCCTTCCTGTTCTTTCCCACCCCAATCCCCCCTTCCCTTACAGGTACACATTGCCAACTAGCTTCTCCTTCCTGAGCTATTCAGCCCAAGGCCTTGTTCCAGTTTGATAACTCCCATTTGTCCTAGATGCATACCATTCTTCAAAAGAGCTCCTTAATCATCACATTTATTTTCTGCCTTTATTTTTGAAAGGCAAGAAGAAAAGAATCATTCTCTTCATTTAGCATCTGGAAAAAAGTGAAACTGAGAAAGTCTACTTTCTCTTGATTACTCTGCAATCCAGACTCCAAAATTCCCGGTTTCTCTCCGGTAAATACTGTGACCTTCATTTCATGCAAACTGGTAACCAGGAATTTTTTTTTGCCTGGGGCAAAAACAATGTGTATGGAATACAGTCTAATGAAGGAGAAGGAAAGAGGGTGGTAATAGCACAGAGGGCAATCTAACTTCATTTACAGGCATGCTTGGAAAAGGCAGAGCTTCCCTCTTTACCCTTACTGGACTTGGAAGAAAATTCAAGATGTAGATGAAGAAAGCTAAGTGGTGAAATATAGAGATAGGACTCTCTGAACTGAAATAGGGTAGAATCATTTCACCCCACCACACCCCCATGCACTCAGATAAATCCCAACTGCAGTAGTGTGATTTCATCCACAACTTCAAGATCCAGGTATAGTAGGAATCAGGTGGTAGGAGGGGTGTTAACCAAGAAACTCTCATAAAATTTCCCCCTCCCTCCTAAGTTCAGTCAATGAAGTTATAGAATACAAGAGGAAGCTCTCAGACAAAAAAGTATTGAGGTTTCAAGTAGAAAGAAAAATAAATATCTATCGTGCCTGAGGGTAAAAGGAAGCATTTTGGTAAAGCATTATGGAATTAGAGGGTTTACCACTGGCTAGCTGAAGCATGAACCAAGCCTCTGGTAGCCTTTAAAAAGTAAGACATACTTTTGTGAACAATGAACAAGAATCCCTCTTGAAATGGAATTGCTCTTTGGGGGTGAGGAAAGGCAGGAATTTCTTTCTCTTTCTTCCCCCATCAATCATAATATTTTGCAACAGAGCTCTTTGACACTACCACCCAGCATTGAGCAGGCCTACTAGATGATGTAGGAAGCAGCCCTGAGGAGATATGAACTCTAAATGTCAAGAAGATAGCCAGCATTGGTAACCAAACTACAAAGAGGAGCAGAGAGAGCTTAACCAAGTGATCAGTCCAGAAGAAATGCTATGCCCATGGGAGCCACATGAGGAATCCGTGAGAAGAGAAAGTACATCTGCAAAGCTAGAAGGGTGAGTTGCTTTGACCATGTGTGTCCCCATGCTAGTGTGTGCCCACTCTGCCTACTCATACTATGTATAGTGTAGGAGAGTGTTACATAATTGGAGGGAAAGGAAATATTTTTACCTACTATTCTTATGATACCATCTAATTAATGACTTTGCTTTGAACTAATTATGTCATCTGACTGACTATTAAAGATAAAAATACCAGTGGGGGCTCATGAGCTAGAGTTTAGGGGTGTGATCCCACAGATTACCTTGAGCCTGGTGTTTAACCTGTGAATTTAATTAGAGGGAGCCTAAAAATATTTGGTATACTGATAAGCCTCCAAAACTCACCCATAAAGTTGTTCTACCTCCACCTCCAGACATAGAAATTGAGGCTTACAAGAGGGGAGCATTCGCTAGTGTCTATAATGAGAACATAAGAGTAGCCTCTATTCTCCTTCACCACTCCTTCCTCCCAACTCATACACCCCATACACACAAAAAAAAAGCATCTTGAGGGGGCAGCTGGGTAGCTCAGTGGAGTGAGAGTCAGGCCTAGAGACAGGAGGTCCTAGGTTCAAACCCGGCCTCAGCCACTTCCCAGCTGTGTGACCCTGGGCAAGTCACTTGACCCCCATTGCCCACCCTTACCAATCTTCCACCTATGAGACAATACACCGAAGTACAAGGGTTTAAAAAAAAAAAAAGCATCTTGAAATGAATTCAGCCTTCATAGCCTCTTTCCTGTAGAGCTAACCTAAAAAAAGCTAAATCTTTCTAATTCCTAGGAAAAAAATGATTTCTCTATATTTTCTGGAGATAAGATGGTAAACATAAGGAGCATGAACAATGGGAGACAAAAATTAATATTTTCCCTGACAACTTTGTTTTATAGAATCCCCAAATTTGCCTTTGTCAGTTGGGAACTTGTCTTGGGGAAAATTCCAGACTGACCCTTGTTTTAGACTAAACAATAAACCTTAAAATACCCAATGATCTCAGCTTAGATAGAATTAGAAGATATAACCAAATCTTAAGTACTCTTTTGTCTTTTTTTTTTTTAACCCTTACCTTCCATCTTAGAATCAATACTGTGTAAGGCAGAAGAATGGTAAGGACTAGGCAATGAGGGTTAAGTGACTTGCCCAGGGTCACACAGCTAGGACATGTCTGAGGGCAGATTTGAACTCAGGGCCTTCCATCTCTAGGCTGGTCTCTCAATCTACTGAGCCACCTAGCTGCCTCCTACCCTTTTGTCTTAAAAGTTTCTTCCATGATATCGAGGCCTCTTCTAGGTAGTCCAGCTCTAGGTTGGAATCCTTCTTTGTCTCCATGTAAGCCAATTAATTGTCCTTCCTGTCCTTTATTCCCTAAAAGTGTATATAAGACCCAAATTCTTCAGCTCATTGGAAAATCCCATTTCAAGGAACTTTTTTGGAGAAAGTGTTCCCAGAATTCCAGAGCTTTAGTCTCTGTGTGATATCTAGTGTATGACTGTGTGGTAGCCATTAGAGCATTGTCTTCCTTGACCTGATTAAAGATTTGTTCTTTCTAACTACTTTGATGGTTCTGTGTTTTTCAACACCCTTTATGGGAGAACCTTGCCTGGTAGGAGCCAGCCACCAAGTCACCTAGATCACCTAGATTCCAATCCTATTCATTTGTTTGAGTTGTGTCTGACTCGTCATGACCCCATTGGGAATTTTCTTGCCAAAGATACTAGAATGGTTTGCCATTTTCTTCTCCAGCTCACTGTAGAATGAGGAAACTGAGGCCAACAGGGCTGATTGTCTTGCTCAGACTTATATAAATAGTTCTGAGTCTAGATTTAAATTCAGGTCTTTCTGACTCCAGGCCTTCTACTCTATCCACTGCACCATCTAGCTTTCCTTATAGGAATTGTGTGGGATCCTAAAGCTTAAAGACTCATTCTCAACTCTCTTTTCTACCCACCTCAGTTTAAACAGCTTTCAACACTGTACTAGCAACAATTCCCTGATGTTAAACTTCAGACACAGGTTAAATAGACACTGATTGAAGATGATGTAAAGGGGATTCCTAATATAAGTGGGAAGTTGGGTTAGGTGATCTCTTAGATGGCTTCCAAGTATTAGCACTTGAAGAAAGAAGACTTTCATGTCTTCCAGATAAGAAAGTACTTCGTTCTGAGAGATTCAGCTAACCTTAAAAAGGTCAGATCATGACCAGATGCCCCAACCTCACTTGAAGATATTCAACAGGGTGTGGTAAAGGAGATTTGGTCTGCCCTTGAATTATTCAATTCAACTTAAAGAAGCATTTTTTATGGGCTTACAATGTGTCATACACTGTTCTAGCAGCTAAAATATTTGGTCTCTGTGTTCTTTTTCTTTACTAGACTGCAATAAGGAAACAGCCTTCTCTTTTCTCCATACTATGCCTCTTCTGATGTCACAGTTCCATATATACAGCTTGTGCTCAATAAATGTTGATTGATAATGTCAAAATAACTCAATTTCACAGAACCTAAAGGTTTTGGTTATAGAATTAGACATTCCTGAAGAAAATACTCCTAGAGACAAAGGTCTGAAGAAATAGACCCCATTCAAGGTAGATCTGAGACTCATGCCCCAGAATAATGTGCCTAACCTCAACCTCCCTTTCTCTCTATTTCTATCCCGTCCTGGAGAACAGGTTCTCTTGACATAAGTGCTTTCTCACCAATGAAAAAGTCACTGCAATGAAAAAAAAAAATAGTCAGAAGTAGATCTAATTTAAAACCACAAGATAGAATCAGAGGGAAGGGGATTAGAAAGACACCATAATGTGGACGAGAGCAGACCCAGACAGATGTGGTCAAAGTACAAGGATCCTGGTTCCAAGGGTAGTTTGTAGTGCTGAGTTTAGGAGACTATTGAGCTGGGTTTCTGAGTTCTCAAACTAATCTGCCCAGATAATTTATAAATAATAATGTCATTTTCCAGGTCGCTTAAGAGGAAGGTGCCACTTCTTAGGGAAACCTAGCTTGAGTTGTAGTAGCTACTAAAATAGAGCCTGCAGGGTGAGAGCAGATAGCCCTCAAGGTATGCGCAGTCAGGGAACTTTCAAAGATCTGTTCTCTGATCAAGGTGACTCTGTTTGGGCTTTAAATCACTATTGATTAGAGAAATGCAAATTAAAATAATTGAAGTACCATGTCATGCCTAGCAGATTGGCTAACATGACTGAAAAGGAAAACAGCAAATGTTAGAGGGGATGTTGGAAAATTGGGACTATTGGTGGAGTTGTGAACTGATCCACCTATTTTGGAGAGCAATTTGGAACGGTTTCCAAAGAACTATAAAAACTGTGCATTATCCTTTGACTTAGCAATACCACTACTAAGTCTGTATCTCAAAGAGATATGGAAAGGAAAGAAAAGGAAAGGAAAGGAAAGGAAAGGAAAGGAAAGGAAAGGAAAGGAAAGGAAAGGAAAGGAAAGAGGACCTATATGTTCAAAAATATTTATAGCAGTTCTTTTGGTTGGCAAGGAATTGGAAATTTAGAAGATGTTCAGTATTGGGAAGTGGCTGAATAAATTGTAGTGTATGATTATCATGGAATACTATTGTGCTCTAAGAAATGATAATACGGATGGTTTAAAAAAAAGCCTGCGAAGACTTAGAGCCAGGAGATCATTGTACACAATTACAAAAATATTGTACTATAATGAACTGTGAACAACTTAGCTACTTTAATCGATACAATTATCCAAGATAATTCTGGAAGCTTAGGAGAAAAATGCTTTCCATCTCCAGAGAAAGAACTGATGAAATCTGAATACAGATCAAAGCATACTTTTAAATTTTTCTTTATTTCTCTTGGATTGTGTTTGTGTCTGTGTGTGTCTGTGTATCTGTTGAATCTCCATTGTGTATCTGTGTATCCCCACTGCAATGTGGCTAATGTAGAAATATATTTTACGTGAGTGCACTTGTATAATCTATGTCAAAATGCTTGCCTTTTCAAGAAGGGTGGTGAAGAAAGAGGGATAGAGGTAATTTGGAACTTGAAAAAAATTTGTTTTTTTAAACCCTTACCTTCCATCTTAGAATTAATACTGGGCATTGGTTCTAAGACAGAAGAGTGCTAAGGGCTAGGGAGGCAATGGGGGGTTAAGTGACTTGCCCAGGGTCACACAGCTAGGAAGTGTCTGAGGACAGATTTGAACCCAGGACCTCCCATCTCTGGATCTGACTCTCAATCCACTGAGTCACCCAGCTAGCCCCTTGAAAAATTTTTAATGAATTTTAAAAATTATTTTTACATGTAACTGAGGAGGAAAAAAAGCATTCTCAGGGAGAAAAAGAAAAGAGGGGGGAAAAAGGTAGAATCACTGCACCCTCTGGTGGTCACAGTCTGTCCTTTTCAAAGAAATGATTCTCCAGCTTTTCTAACCCCTGACTCTAACTCCCCTTCTTAGAATGGGTCTAAGAAGAAGAAGGAATGATGGGATTTGGAAAGGTGGACAAAGAACAATAATGATGATACCCACCACTTCACACTGACATAGCATGTTAATGTTTACAAAGCAGCTCTGTCCAAATGATTCAGATTTAGAAGGGACGATGAAGGACATCTAATCCAACATCTTCATTTTATGGCTGAAAAGATCAAAAAATGTGTTTGCCCAGCCTCATAAGGCTAGTAAGTGAAAGAACTGGGGCTCATATCCTGCTCTTCTGGCTTCTACAAACATCCACTGAATGTCTTATCATAATAATAAAACTGATGTCTACAGAACACTTTAAATTTTGACATACACTATCTTGTTGGAGACAAAGCACTGTCCTAGCTGCTGGGAGACATAAAGACAAAAACAAAAGAGTACCTACCCTCAAGGAACTTCTAATCTACTTCTTCAATTTGACATAAATATTTAGAAAGAGGGACTAATAGTTGGAAAGCTCAAGAAAAACCCCAAGTAGTTGACACCTGAGCTGTGTCTTAAAGGAAGCTAGGAATTCTAAATGCCAGAGATAAAGAAAAAATGCATCACAGACTTGGAGGTTATGTACAAAGAGCAAGTGAGACACTTTGACTAGAAGAGAGAGTATGAAAGGCAGTAATATGAAATAAGACCAGAGAGATGGGGCAGTTAGGTGGCACAGTAGATAGAGTGCCAGGCCTGGAGTCAGGAAGATCTGGGTTCAAATCTAGCCTCAGATACTTCTTAGCTGTGTGACCCAGGCACCTGTTTGCCTAGTTCTTACTCTTCTGTCTTAGAGATGTTACTAAGAAGGAAAGTAAGGGCTTAAAAAAAAAAAGGAAAAGAAATAAGTCCAGAGAAGTATGTGAGAGCCATACTTCAGAAGGCTTTAAATGCCATACTCAAGAGTTTTGTGTAATTTTTCCTACAGGCCTTGGAAGATTTTTCAGTAGGCAAATGATCTATCAGAACTATGAATTAGGAATATCAATTTGGCAGCAATATGAAGGATAATTTGGAAAGGAGAGAGATTGGTAGCAGGCAGACCAATTAAAGGCTATTTCAATAGTTCAGGAAGAGGTGATAGAGGTAGAGGAGAGTGAAGAGAAGAGAACAGATTCAAGAGATCCTGAGAAAGAATCAACAACCATTGATGTTTATATAACACTAAAGTTTGAAAAAAATTTATATACATTTTAGCATTTGCCTCCCAACAACCTCAGGATATAAGTACTATAGGTATTATAATCCCCATTTTACAGATGAGAAAGCTGAAACAGAGAGGTTAAATGACTTCCCCTGATGGCAAAGCTAGTAAGTATCAGAATTTGAACTTGGGTTTTCCTGATTCCAGACCCAGCATTCTATTCACGACTGATTAGATTTGGGAGTGGAGGCAGGGCAGTGAAGGAATAGAGTCGTGGATGATTCCCAGGTTGTGAACTTCAATGACAGCCAGGACAGTGGTGACTTCAACTGAAAAAAAGGAATGAGAATGGGTGTGAGTGAAAATAAACTCAGTTCTGTTTTGGAAAAGTTGAATTTGAGGTGCCTGTGGGACATCCAGTTGTAGATGTTGTGTAGAAAGTAATGAAGGAAGAGATTAGTCCTTGACATATATATTTGTGAGTCGTCTTCATAGAGATGATCATCAAACCCATGGGAGTTGATAAAATCAATAAGAGAGTATAATTTATAGAAAGAGAAGACAAGCAACACCAGTCAGAGCCAGGAGACTAAGAAGAGGTCAGAAAGGTAGGAGGAGAAGCCAAGAGAAAACAGACTCAAATTACTTCATTCTGCATCAATTCATGTAAGGTTCTGCCTCTATATATTCATCATATTGTTCCTTACTACACAGTAATGCTCCATTATATTCCTATACCATAATTTGTTTGAACAGCTAAGGTGGCACAGTGGATAGAATGCTGGGCCTGGAATCATGAAGACTCTTTTTCCTGAATTCAAATCTGACTGCAGACACTTCCTAGCTATGTGACTCAGGCACTTAATGCTGTGTGCCCCAGTCTTTTAATCTATAAAATGAGCTGGAGTAGGAAATGGTTAGCCACTCCAATATCTATGCTAAGAAAACTCCAAATAGGGTCATAAAGAATTGAACACAACTGAATAAAAACAAACCATAATTTGTTTATCCATTACCCAATCAATGAACATCTACTTTGCATCCAATTCTTTGCTACCACAAAAAGAGCTGCTATAAACAGTTTGATGTATATGAAGACTGTTTTCTTATCAGTGACCTTGGAGTATATGCCTTTAATAGTAGAATCTGGTTTAATGTCCATGGACATCTTAGTCACTTTTTTGGTGTGTAATTCCAAATTGCTTTCTAATATGGGTGTGCTGATTTACAGCTCTACTAACAATGTACTAGTGTTCTTTCTTTCTACAATTACTCTAACATTGACTTTTTTTATCTTTGCCAATTTGTTGGGTATGAAATAAAGCCTCAAAGTTGTTTTGATTTGTATTTCTATTATTAATGACAGTAGACTTCTTATGAAACTCTTGACTCCCCCCTAACCTACTTCCTGTATACTCTCCTGTATACTCTATACCTTCTGTATACTCTCTTCTCCCTTGGAAAAGTATCAAAAGATGAGAATCAATGAAGTTTGAGGTGTGGAGTAGTAGAGAAGGGGGACCTAATGATAAATGGTTTTTGTTTTTTCAGCAAAATAGGAGATGAGATCCTAAACTGAGAGGGAGGGGGAAGAAAGACATTGGGTGTTCTCTTCCCATCACCATCAGGAAAGCTGGGAATGTTGCCCAGTACTAAGACAGAACAGAACAGAACAGAACAGAACAGAACAGAACAGAACAGAACAGAACAGAACAGAACAGAACAGAACTGACTGGATTAGGATGGCTTCGGGTTTTGTTTTCTCTCAAAAAGGCATCTGAGCAAGCAGCTACTGACGTTGCTAGCCATTATATCAGGTCTCCCAGCTCTCTGACACAGTAAATAGTGAAAAGCTCAGAATAGGGTGAATAGGGTCATAGGACTTTAGAGTTGGGGCTTGATTTTTTTTATTTATTAAAAACCCTTACTTTCTGTCATAGTAATAACTTTGAGACAAAAAGGCAAGAGCTTGCGCAGTTTTGGTTAAGTGGCTTTCCCAAGGTCATGCAGCTAGGAGGTGCCTGAGGCCAGATTTAAACTCAGGTCCTCCTCTAGCCTTGGTGCTATCCAGTGTGCCACCTAGCTGCCCCTAAGAGAGGCTCTAAATGTCATTTAGTTAAGCCCTCTCAATATACTGACAGGGAAATTTGGGGTAAGATGATTTACTTAAGATCACACGGGTTGATATGTCAGAATCTGGATTTGAAGCCAGTTCTTCTGACTCCAAAATCCATGTTTTTCCTATTGCTTCTGAAGGTAAAAGATGTTGTCAAGGATGCAGCTAGCATTGATGTGATGATAGTCATCATTGCCCAGCCCTTTGGTATATTCTAAAGTATGTTTAAGACCGCAGACAGCTTGAAGCACAGGCTGAGGCATGAGACTTCTCTAGACAGCACAGAGGGAAAGATAATCAGACATACAGCTTCTCCTGGTCTAAGCTGCTCTGCCAAAATTGTCCTTCCTGTCAAGAACCGTTTGGAAACCCCAGCGGTCTGTACTTTCCTGCTTTTATATGCTGCCTCCAAGTGGAAAAGAGGCTAATTCCCTCTTCAGACCTATTTGCTGTCTTCCTTGCCTTCCCTGATGTGGATGTGGTAACAGCATGTGGTACTCTTGCAAACCTTTTTTACAACCTTGCCAACACTTGTTCTCCACCACCTCCTCCAAATTTACCAATACTTCTGGATTCCCTCCATAGGCATCCTTATTTCCCTAGGCTTGTGGGTAAACCCTAAGTTTCAAGGACTTAAGTTTGTAAATATCTCCCATACCTCCTAGGTGGTCTTGTTTTCTTCTTAAAAATTTGTTTGTTCCATTAAAATTCCTAAATATCTCTCACCCTTCCTCCCCTTCCTGCACCAGAGAAGGCATCATTTAACAACAAATATATATATATATATATATATATATATATGTATATAAACCATGTTTTTGCTTGTTTCTATTTATCAGTTCTCTGGAGGCAGATATGCACAAGTCATTCTTCAAACAATATTTCTGTTGCTGCATATAACGTTCTCTTAGTTCTGTTCATTTCGCTCTTCATAATTCCACATAGGTCTTTCCGTGTTTTTCTCAAATTAACCTGCTCATTGTTTCTAATGGTACAGAAATATTATTCTAGAAATCCATAGATAGCCTGGATATCTTAGCACAGGAATTCTCCTATAGTGTGTGAAATTTTCCAACAATGTCTTTTGGCAACCATTTGATATGACTAATTTCTTTTTAAATCCTATGCATTTTAGGGTTGTTTGATTTTTTTTTTTTGATTGACTTTTTTTATACTGGCTCTTCCTTTCTTACACAAGCTGGGGAGTACATCAGCCATTCAATGGCCAACTGCACTGCTGATTGACTTGAAAATTGTTCGGATTCTTCCATCCTTAGGCAGCCTTGGCTCCCTGATACCAGGAGCTCACCATATTGACACTGGGCTTAGTTTGGCCTCGATTGGCTTTAGCTCAGAGTCTTCAACTCATGTGATATGCCAGCCTCAGACTAGATTTTACTTTATGGATTTAAAAATATTTTGAAGGGAATCCATAAACTTCACCAGATTGCCAAAGGTGCCTGAAACAAAAAAGGGTTTAGAACTCCTGCCCTGGAAGATATTGGTGGGTATTCCTCAGGGGGCTTTGAGTGCCAACAACCAGACAACTTGAGGCTGACAGATGGGAAAGCACTGGATCCAGGTTCTCTGGTAGCCCCTCAGATCAGAATAGGCATAGAAAGGCATGAACTCTACAGAGTCCTGCCAATTAATGGACGTTACTTATAAACCATAGGTGTATTTCAAGATTTTTTTTATAGTCAAGAAGGTCTTGGCAAGAAAGAACAGGCACTGTTCTAAGGAAAATATGAATGAGAAGCATTGAGCCTTCCGTTCTTTTGCTAAGGCACCCCTGTGACCAAGACTATGTTTTTGAGGCAGTCAACCAGGCTTCACAACTTGGAGCCATGGAAAATTTTATTTTTGTGGAAAGTGAAATGGCAAGTGGAAGAAACAGAGATTCAACTTTGGCTTCATAAAACACCAAGAACTTATTTCAAGAAATAGTCTCCATCGACATTAGGATTCAAATACTGTGGTGGTCAAGTGGCCCAAGGCAGAGGTATTCAGGAAAATAAGCAAGATGAGAATTTGTACAAAATCTTTTATTGGCTATTTATACTCCTTTACCCAAATCCCCATACCCCTGGCCTAGAACCCAACAAGCTTCAAAGGCATTCTGCTGCCTGACTTTTGGGAAGAGGGTGGAAAGGGAATGGGAAGAAATGGTACCATAGATTAAAACAGTAGGGAGATAAACACCCGTACTCAGGTCAATAGGATGGTCAATGTCTGTCTTTCTGGAGCAGATCCTCAGAACAATGCTCCACTTCTCAGGAGATGGTCCAAGACAGGAGATGGCATTTGTCCCATGAAGGCATAAAGGACAACCCACCACTTCCTTTCTTGATCAATGTTTATACTCAAAGCTTGATGTACCCCACCTACTCTCCGGGAGATGGGGCCTACGAGCAAAGGGCGAAGAGGTGACTGCCCGGAGTTTCAGAATACAGCTCTGAGTGCTAAACAAATATAATAGGGAGGGGGGAAAAAAGACAACACAATTCAAAGAGGAGAGAAGAATGAATTTGCCTGGTAGGAGTAGAAGGGTAGGGAAAAGATAGGGGGAAAAAAGGTTAAATTACAGGTTATCAGTGGAACCTGTGGGGTCCCTAAAAGACACTCTGGCTTTTATAAGAGTGGGGCTATTGACCCTCCTCCTCATTCCATACCTAGAAAGGGAAGAAGGGAATTCCCTGCCCTATTTCAGACAAAAGGCACAAATAAAATTGCATGAATACTATCATTCCTAGCTTTGGCCTTCCTGTCTGAGAGCTGATGAGAAGTAGGTTTAGTCTCTGCCTGAGACTGGACAGTCCCTCATCAGTGCTTAGAAAGGTCCTGTTTCCTTCTTAGGCCTAGCTCTCTGGGCACCATTAGCCTGGCTTAGTACCACTACTGCCAACATATTGGGCACTGTGTTATCATCATTCCTTCAGGCACTGTTTGCCCTCAGCCCAATTCCTACTTGGCTGGGGGAGAACTGAGGGCCTTTGGCTACATATCTCTGCCCTAATGAAAAACCCATTAGGGAATGGGCAGTTTTGAGAAGCAGAGCAGTTGTGCCATGGAAATCCAACTAGCCAGGGCTCTTTCCCACAGTCTTGCTATCAAGAGCCAGAGATAAATAACTCCCTTGAGAGGGTTCTGGACCCTTGGGGTCTCTGGGAAAAGGAGGTGCCCTGGGGAGCAGGCAAAAGGGAAGAGAGAAAAGCTGCCTATTCCTGGCCCTTGCCTGAGGTAGTCAGGGGACCAGAATTTACTTCTTCCCACTTGCCACCCCACCCCTACTACCTTCAACCCAGGTCCTGCTCTTAAAGGTTCAGAAATCAGAGTCAGCATCCAGTAACTCAGCCTCCATCAAGTTGGTGCGGGAATGAATGGGGGCCAGACAAGGCCGACGACCTTGAGCCCAGGCTGCAGGGCCTGGTGGGGTTGGTAGAAATGGATCCTGGAGAGAATTTGGCTCTGGACAGAAAGGGTTAGAGACCAGGGTCCAAGCTCCATGTCGGTGGGTTTCCCCAGTCCCCCAGGCCCCTGCCACCAGGCACTTCTGCCGAGGCAGCTGAGGCAGGCGGGGTACAGCACTAGGTGCAGGTACAGGATGGCAAAGCTCTGTGGGTGCTGCCAGAGGACACACCTCTTTCTTCCTCTTCCTTCTCCTCTTCTTCCTCCCCAGGCGTTTCTGTAGCTCTGGGGAGATCTCTGCCTCAACCAACCACTTGTTAGCTTGTTCCTCTGGGGGCACTAGGAGAAAGGGGAAAGAGAATATGAGGTTATTTAGCCATGCTGTAGGGTTCTGTGGTGCTAACTAACCTCTCTTGGCTCTGCCCACCTCCTCTCACTCATCCTAGACTACTGCTCTCTCTCAGCTCTAAGATTTACAATTCTGTTCCTGTAATCTCCCAATCCTACTAGCCTCAGGCTCTTGTTTCACCAAATTCCATTTGAGGTTAGCTCTGGAAAGCACTTAATAATTCATCTAGCTTAACTGCCTTATTTTACAGATGAGGAAACCAAGTCCCAGAAAAGTTAAATTTGAGGCCATATAGTAAAGAAATAGCCAAAACTAATACCCAGATCTTACCATTCCCAGTCTGGTGAATTTTCATTTTTTGCTTTATCACTCACTGCCCCTTCCAGAGCAAAGGTTTTGTTGTTTTTTTAAACCCTTACCTTCCATCTTAAAATTGATACTCATTTTTTCTACACGTAATTAAAAAAAATAGAATTCAATTAAAAAGAAAAAATTAATACTAAGAATTCATTCCAAGGCAGAATTGTGGTAAAGTGATTTGCCCAGGGTCACATAGCTAGGAAATGTCTGCAAGACTTCCTGTCTTCAGGTCTGGCTCTAATCCAGGGGTCAGCAACGTATGGCTCTCGAGCCATATCTGGCTCCACCTCCCTACCAGCCAGTCTGGGAAGAGCCCCAGGATGTGCCCCAGGGGGCCCTTCAGCCCCCGCCCCATATTCCAGGGCCTTCTGCCTCCATCCTCCTCCTTCTGCAGACTCTCATGGCCAAAAAAGTTGCCTACCGTTGCTCTATTCACTGAGCCACTTACCTGCCTCAAGAGCAAAGGTTCTTCCCCTGGGGTCTGTCAACTTTAAAATTCAGATAACTGTATTCCCATATAATTGGCTTCCTCTGCAATTTTATGTATTTTGTTTTATTCATTTAAAAACATGATTCTGACAAGGGGTCTATAGATTTCACCAGATTTCCCAAGGGATCTACTGAACAAAAAGGCCAGGAGCTTCTGCCCTAGAGCATCTCCAGTAGCTCACAGTCTTCTTTCCTCTTCCCCACCCAACCTCTGCCCCTCATACCTGGAGTCCCTACAGGAGTGACAGACACATCCTGCGGAAGGATAGCTCCTCTTCGGGCCACCATTTTGGTGACATGTTGGGCCCAGGCAGAGGAGACATCAGCTGAGGGCTCATTGAGATCAAAGGCCAAACCCGCTATGGAAAAGAAAAGAGAGATATCTAAAGAACATCAGCATGGGCTTGGCCTGAAACCCCTTTCTTTCTCAAGACCATTCCCTTTCAGTTAATCCTTCTATTTCACAGAGAAAGTTTGGTTTCACACTATGATCTCCTTGATGTGGATCTTTGCTAAGGAACCTCTCTCTACCAATGCAGAACATTCTGTAACTTAAGTCTTTGCAAGTTGCCTGGGGGGGAATTGGGATGGGCTGAGGGGCTAAGTGGTTTGCTTGGACTCACAAAGTTAGAATGTTCCAGAGGCAGAACTTGAACACAGTTCTTTCTAAGCGAGGCCAGATCTTTATCTTCCATGCTGGCACAGGGAAGAAGAAAGACTCCCAAACCCAGTCTAATGTCAGTAAATGGGTCACTGAATGGGGAGGAGGAAGGTTGTGTGGAAAGGAATGACCAGAACCAAAGGACAAGCACAGAAGACAAATCACCCTGCCAAAAGGAGAAAGATAGACCTAAAGGAGAAGGAGGAAGATAAAGGAAGAGGAGGAGAAGAAAGAGAGCAAGTGAAAAGGAAGAGAGGGAGCCTATATTTCCATGCCATTCTCTGTTGGGAGTTGGGTGAAGCCAACAAGGGTATGAGGAAAAACTGCTGGGGCTCAGAATGGGACAGAGCCTCACCCACAGGGCCATCATGGGACACAGTATGCATGCTGAATGAGAGCTCTTGGCCTGGATTCTGTAGTAATTCTCGACGTTTAGAGAAAGCCTTGGCAATCATCTTGCTTTTTTTGATTCGTTTGGGTTCATCATCGCTCTGCCCAGTCAACCTGTTGGGGAAAAATG
This sequence comes from Gracilinanus agilis, assembly GCF_016433145.1. Classification (NCBI taxonomy): domain Eukaryota; kingdom Metazoa; phylum Chordata; class Mammalia; order Didelphimorphia; family Didelphidae; genus Gracilinanus; species Gracilinanus agilis. Next base: position 122,857,934 of record NC_058134.1, read on the forward strand.
GTTGTGAGGGGGAAAGAGAATAGATTGTCCATCAATATTTTTGGAAGAAGAGGAACTGACCACCCTTATCACCATACTGTTAGATATGCTTTTCTTAGAGAAAAGTCCAAATGCAAATTCTAAGCACAAATATTATATTGTTCAAAAAGTCATACTATAGATCCTCCCTCCCCCCAAAAAAAGATCTTTCCAGCAACTAAGCTGAGAAGGACCCTGGGTTCTTAGAATTTAAACTTGTTATTCCAAGTGGGAGACCACCACCATGCTGGGAATAAATCAAATAGTTAAGAGCACCTGGTGTCACCAGGAGGCACAAGGAAGCTAGGTATGACCTTCCCTAGCCCATTTCATTAGGTGCCCACTGGGTAGAAGAGGCAAGGGTAGCTGAGAGCTACAGCTGGAGAGAGGCTTTGGCAAGAGAGAAGAAAAAATAGGAAAGCCCCGGAAGTCCCTGGGCTGGCCCCACCTGCACCAGGTACGTCTCCAGATGAGCAGAGTAGCCTTTGTCCAGACCCAAGTGCTCATGGCAATGCCAGTGCCAAACATGGCAAACAGATTGATCTTTTCCACCAGAAGGCTAGGGCGATTCTTGATCTCACAATCAATAATGGGTTTCTTGGTGGGTAGCCCGATGGTCACATTGGCTTGGCACCTGTTCGTAGTGAGGGATGAGGAAGGGGAGAATATGACTCTCAGCAAGCCCCTCCGATACCCATCACCCCAGAATTGCCAAAAGTTTAGCTCAATCCTTTAAACTGGCCTTGCAGAGAAATGAGAACTTTCATTCTAGGATCAGAAAGAAATTCAGTCTGAAAAATCAGAATGTGCGCAGGTATCTATTTTAATAAAGATTTTAAAAGTCATCTATGGCAAGGGGACTATCCTCTAGCTCAGAAGTTACTCATGCTCCCTGCTCTCAGATCCATTATTCAGATGACCCTGGTAAATGGAGAAAAAGATCATGCAGGAATTTGAGGCTGCTGGCCCTTTAAATAAATTTTAAATAAAATCCAAGTTTAATAATAAATTAACTGCTATGCACAGAAGACAGTGCTAATTGTTAGGAGGGAATTCACAAAATTTGGACGACACGGTCCCCATGGCCAATTTATAGCCTAATTAGAGAGGGGGAAGCATGAAATAACTTGGTAATGATTACAAGAGCCCTGCTAACAAGTACAAAACAAAGTTGTGTGCTACAAAATGAAGGCACAGGGCTGATGGGACAAACAGACTCATGGGAGTTCAAGATGGAAGAGGCCTTAGAGATCACCTAGTCAAAGCAGAAGGGAGCTTTGAGACTGGCCTTGAAGGAAGCCTTAACAACCAGATTACATCAAGGGATTATTTGAAGCACCCAAGGATACAGAGTTAGGCACAGCTCCCACCTGAGGAACAAAATCAGCCAATACTGGCTCCTGTTTGATTCCAAGACTGCAAAAATTCCCTCCTGCATTGGCAGCCATGGGACCCTTTGTATCACAACCCAGGCTTCACCCTCAGGGCCTTCTGGAGGCCCAGCCCCATACTCACAGCACATAGTCCCGGAAGCTGCGCTCCCATTCCGCCTGGTTGAAGAAGTCATAGAAATGGCAGCTGAAGGTGATGAGCACAAAGCCAAAGGCTAGAAAGCCAAAAATACCTATGGGGGAGCAGAGGTGTTACCCTTTTACCATATCCCCAAATTGGTGATGATCTTCATAAATTAGATCCCACTCCCCAGGAAGGGGAAAGCAGAGAAGAAGAAGCTTATCCTGCCTAGAGCCTAAAAGACAGCTGGTTCTCAAGTGTTAACAAACTAGGCTCAGTACTAGACTACCAAGACATATGTACTGAACCTAGTTTATTTAAATAGAAAGCAAAGAGAAATGGGTCCAACTGGTGGAGGGCCCTGCAGTGAGAAGCAAGAGAAAATAGGAAACAGCCCTGACTAAGACATCAGGCTTTTGCTATAGCCCAGAAACAGGGTCCAGAGACTAAGGAAGAGCCTGGGACACAAAGGTCTCCTGTGACCCACTATCTTCTCCAACTCTCCTCCCATTTCGGAAAGAGGGGAAGTTCCTAGGAATGTCCTGTCGGCCTCAATTCTCCCACTCCTGTCCCTGTTCTTTTGTTGCTCTGAGTCACAGTACAGATAGTGTGTCCTCCTGCTGGTATCTCTAAGAGCTCCTGTCTGAAAACCAACTGCCAATGCTTTTCTTCCATCCTTGTAAGAGTGAAGAATAATGGGGCAACATGAAATGTCATTATAATAGCATGTAGAGAGCACTTTAAGGTCTCTACGGCACCTTACACACAATATTCATCTGATTCTTGAAATAATCCTGGGAGCTAGGGGCCATCATTATCACAGATGAGGAAATTGAGTCTCAAAAAGGTTAAGTGATACAGTGACTTGACTCTGTGTTTGGAACTCCGGGCTTCTTCACTCCCAAACTGATATACTTCTATGTTCTCTGGACCACCTAGCTGCCAAATGTAAGACCCTTGAAGGGCAAGGGCTATTGGTCATTTTCTTTTTGTATATTAGCAGAATGTCTCATATGTGCCAGGCTCTTAATAAATACCGGCTAAGATGAACTGAATTGAATGGAGGGACCTGGAAGACTCGTGTCCCAGAGCAGTCCCACTCACCCAGACGCAACATGGTCTCATTGATCTTGCTGGCTGCTTTCTCACTCAGTAACCCAGGGTGATTGCTTTTGATAGAGAAGAGAGTCATAACTCCTGAAAAAAAAAAAAAGAAACAAAACACTTCAAAAGTTATCAGGCAAGAAAAGGAGCCACCAAGCTAACCAGGCTTTGCTCTTGTGAATGGTGGAAACTCAAAACACTCAAAATTGCAGAGGATTAAGACAACAGGAAGGACAAGCCAGCACTGCCCAGAAGCTGATATAAGGTGAGAGAAAGGTCCAAGCTTGGGCCAGGCACTTTTAACATAACCGGAGTCTCAGTTTCCCCAAAGTAAAATAGGAATGATAATACTTATAAGAGCTATATCAAAAGATTGTTATAAGGATCCTAAAGCACTTTTGTTATTGTTATTGTTGTTGTTTTGGGGATTGGGTCTCTGTATCTTTCCCAGGTGGGAGTGCAATGGCCATTTACAGCCTGATCACAATTTGGATCGGCCTGGAAGCTTTCACTTGTTCTGTTTTCCAGTCTGTGCTGGTTCACCCCTCCTTAGATATTCTGATGGTCTTCTGTTCCCAAAAGCTCACCATATTGGTGCCAGACCTAGTGTGGATACCTGATGGACTTTAGGCCTAATTTATAGCTCAACATTTAAAAATTAAATTAAAAATTTTTTAAAGGGAAATAGGATTTGAGTGATAATATATGTATAACCCAGTGAAATTGCTTATCAACTCCAGGAGGGGAAAGGGAAGAGGGGAGGGAGAGAACATGAATCATGTAACCATGGGAAAAAAATTTAGAAATACAGCTTAGAGAGGGCAGCTGGGTAGCTCAGTGTATTGAGAGCCAGGCCTAGAGACGGGAGGTCCTAGGTTCAAATCTGGCCTCAGACACTTCCCAGCTGTGTGACCCTGGGCAAGTCACTTGACCTCCATTGCCTATCCTTACCACTCTTCCACCTATAAGTCAATACACAGAAGTTAAGGGTTTAAAAAAAAAAAAGTAGAAATATAGCTTAGAGCTCCTGAGCTCTAAGGATCCTCCAGCTTCAGCCTCCCCCCAGCAGCAGGGATCACAGGACTCCCATCCCCTACAATAAATTACTTTGTAAGCCTTGAGGCACTATATCATGTCAGATAAAACCCAATACCTCACATATAGTCATTGTTTTTGGTTTATTTATTTATTTATTTATTTGTTCATTCATTTATTTATTTATAAACCCTTACCTTCCGTCTTGGAGTCAATACTGTGTATTGGCTCCAAGGCAGAAGAGTGGTAAGGGTAGGCAATGGGGGTCAAGTGACTTGCCCAGGGTCACACAGCTGGGAAGTGTCTGAGGCCAGATTTGAACCCAGGACCTCCCATCTCTAGACCTGGCTCTCAATCCACTGAGCTACCCAGCTGCCCCCTTGGTTTATTTTTTTTAATTCCTCACCTTCTATCTTAGAATTGATACCAAGTATCATTTCCCAAAGCTGAAATGCACTCAGGGCTAAGAAATGAGGGTTAAATGACTTAACCAGAGTCTCACAGCTAGAAAGTATCTGAGGCCAAATTTGAACCCACATCCAAGCCTGGCACTCTGTCACCTAAGCCATCTATCTGTCTCATAGTAGTTAATAAATATTTGTTGACTGATTGATCCGGGGCCTCCCACTCACCTCGAATGAGGAAATAGCCCCCAACAATAAGCACCAGCCCAATAGGGGCCAACACGAAGCCAGCTCGGTAACGATAATTCTTGTAGCCCACAAAACAGATGCCACTCACTGAGTCTCCATCCACCTAAAGGGAGAGGGCAGTTGGTCACATAATGCCCCACCAGGGTCCCCAACCTCTCCCGTAGCCTCTGGCCCCCGTACCTGGGCCACAGCAAGAATGGCCACAGTGAGAACAAACGGCAGTGACCAGGTGAGCAGGTGGAAGTAGGAGGTCTTGCCAGAAAGGGGTTGGTAGGTGGTGCCGAGGGCCTTGAAGGACGTGTGCCAAGCATAGGTGAGCACCACAAACCACACCACGCCTGCCATGAGCGCATAGTAGACGATGACGAAGATGATAACACAAGACAGGGTTTCGTTGGAGCTGTGGGGACAGATATGGAGTCACCAGAGCAGGCCAGCCTAACGTTCTCTTCTCCCACCAAAGCATCCCTAAAACATGCCCGCTGCCTCATCAGGGAGAAGCGCACGGCCACTCTCTCAGAACAAGGCCTCACTGTAGCAGAGGACCCGGCCCCAAGGCGACGGGGGATGCAGGCTGCGAGGGGGCGAAGGGAAGGGGCACCATCTAGGGTTCCCCGAGTGGCTCCAGCTTTCGCAGCCACTCAGCCGCCATATTGGCTCTGCTCCCCAACCTAACACAGGTTCCAAGGACTTGGATCTGAAGTATGCACTGGACTTTGGTTTCCAATTCCAAGCTGGCCTTCAAGACTGGCCTTCAAGACTAACCTCTCCCAAACTCCCTTCCCCTTTTCCCACCTTTAGGTTCCCCGGGCACCTACGTAGGCTCCCCCAGCCGCATGGTACCATCGGCTCGGCAAACAATTTCCCGGCGGGCACCATCCATGAACTGGGCCAGCCAGCCAATGCTGCCCACAAAGAAGCAAGCATTGACATAAAAGAGGATGACAGCAGGGTAGCGGTTCGAATTCTTCCAGTCAGCAACAAATGTAGCCTGGGGAGGGGGGAGTGACAAATGGAATATTGGGGGGGGCTGTTTAGTCTGCCTCCCCTTTGGACTCCCAGCCCCACCACTTCTCACTCCCTGATCTTCCCTTGGCACCCCTGGGTACTTCCCTCGGAGGTGAATGCTCCCTAGCCAAGCCCATTCCTAGTAAGCCTCCTTCTCCTGGTTTCCATAAACCCATTATCCTAATTGTTCTCCGGCCCTTAATCCCTGCTAACACAGCTTTGAGAAGCTCAGACTTCTCCCACTCCCTGCCTTTGCCCAGGCTATGTGCCATGCTTTCCTTTCTCATTTGTTCTAGAAACTCCAAGGCTACACCGAGGTGCCTTTCCTCACTCCCTTGTTAGTGCTCTCCATCAGAAATCATTTTATATTTACTTTGTTTATCTTTGCATTTATTTCATATTTAATGTTGTATTTCTGTACTTCCCTAGCCGCAGTAAGATGTAATCTTCTTGAGGGTCAAGGCTTAATGTTTTTTTTCTGTTGTCTTTATATTTCCAGGACCCAGGACAATGCCTTGCTTAATGCTTGTTGAAGTGAACTGAATTCCTCCATCCTTAGGGGCCTCCTAACCTCTCTGGCCTCCCTTGTTCAAAACCTAGGGTGCTGCCCTCCTTCTCCCGACCCTCCCCATGCTGACCAGGGTGAAGAGGGTGCAGAGGCCAGTGACGGCGCCAAAAGCAGCAATATAGCTGTGCATGTCCTGGTGTTCAGCCTCGGTGAAGAGCGGGTTCTGGCACTGGATCCCACAGCCTTCCACATCCTCGTACCAGCTGTTCGGGTTATCTGTCCGTACCAAGGGTGACTCACATTGTCCCGAACTGTTGAATTTGATGTTTTGTACCTCATTCTAGGGATATCATCAGGGTGGGAAAGACGGGAAGAAGAGAGTGCAAAGAGCGTGATCAGAAATGATTTGTATTTCTAATAATGTATAATCACTTAATTTAAAATAAATTTCACAGACCTAGCACATGATCAAATTCAGTTATATTTCATTATGTAGTTGCTATTCTGCAAATATGCCTTTAGACTCCATACACTAAATGCAATGAGAGCGAGAATAGAGATAACTTCCCATTCTAGACACTAATCAAGGGATCCCTTCCAATGATACTGATGCTAATACGATAACATTTATATTGAGTTTTAAGGTTGACAAAATGCTTTATATGTTATCTCGTTTGATCCCCACAGTGAATTTCCGAGATCTTTTCATTATTTCTATTTTCCCAATGAAGAAAGCTTTAGTGATTTGCCCAGAGCTAAAAGCCATTAGAGTATGAGGAAGGATTCAAACTCTGGCCTTCTTGACTCATGGTCAACCGGTGTATCACCAGCACCAGTTATGACATGGCTGATCAGTCTACCTGAGGCTCAAATCTTCCTATGTCCTTCTTTGCTTTTTCCTAAACAAAGCAATTTGACCCCAAGTTGGTATCTTGGGTCATGGTCTAATATTGTACTTGGGCTCCTCTATTTCCAGATTTTAGGGAGAAAGAGGTAGTTAAAGCTCATACAAAAAAAAACTTCTAACCATTGGAGGCACCCAAAAGAGTGGCTTACAGTAATAATAGATTCACCCACACTTGAGGTCTTAAAGCAAAGGTTGGATTTTCACTTGTCTGCTATGCTATAAAGTGAACCCACTCAATTTCTTTGATTCGTTTCATTTGAGGCTATAGCTTTTTTATTTTCTGGTTATAGAATAAGAATATCATAAAAGAGAAGGTATCCTGTTCCTATCACCCCTCATCCAAGCCACCCTGGATCTGTCCCCTAAGCCTAGCATCTCATTACTCCCACTTACTGGACAGCCTTCTGGGAAGTGATCTGGAGTGCATTTCAGGAAGTCGGGCCAGCCCCGTTCACGCTCAACGATGGCACAGGGTCCCCGAGTGGCCTGGCACAGGGTTCGGCTAGGAAGCTCCACCCGGTCATTCTCACACTTGGGCATGTAGACAGCACAGAGCAGGGGCTGGATCACTGCCCAGCATCGGGGAGCATTCCGAAGTCCTGGGATGAGGGAAACAGTGAAGACAGAGCAGTGAAGAGACTCTCCCTACCCCGATACAAGACAGCGTTCTATGTACCCCAAAGCATCCTAGGGCACTTTTTATTGTTAACATTGTGAACCAGGCATGGTCAGAGACATTAAGTCAGCATAACACATTACATTAGTGATCTTAAACCTTTCACAGCCATCATTAGTAGAATACATCTAGCCAAGACTCCCCCACCCCATCCCCTTCACTCCATGGAGCATGCTATCAATTCAAGAGACCTCAGAAGCCTCTTCTATTTGCAAACACCCCCCCGAGAAGCCTCGTTCCCCCCTTACCAAGCTGAGGTAAAACAGAGAGGAGGTGGGAGCATAGGAAGAGGTGATCAGAGGAGCCAGGTACTCCGTGGCCAGAGAGAAAAGAAACAGGAAGTCACATGGAGAAAAACAGAGGAGACTCTGTGCATGACAGCAGGAAAAAAGGTGCCAGGAACGGACAATTGCTATTCTTCACCCAGCTCATCATTGCTGCCCATCATCCCTGCTGGTCTGGTCCATTTCCTCCTACTCCATCCCTAAGTAGCCCCTGCTCAGTCATCCCTGCTTCATCACTAGTTGACAGTCTATCCTTGGCTAGTCAGGAGTTGCATCGGAAATGACATCTGGGAGTATGGGGTCCAGGGTGAAATTATTAAATGGGGTGTGTGTTTGTAGGTCTGAGTTTGTGGAAGGCTCCCTACCACCGCCTAGGAAGAACGAAGTGGGCATCTGGGATCTAAAAAGTAGGCTAACCTCTCTCCTTGCTACTGGGCCATCTCCAGAGCAGAGACCTGGGGTGTATTGTGATGAGCTGTAGAGAGTTCAAAAGCATCATGACATCAGGGTCCCTGAGAGGTGGCTGTTGTCGTTTGTTCATTTCAGCCATGCCCAACTCTTCAGGGCTCCATTTGGGGTTTTCTTGACAAAGATATTGGAGTGCTTTGCCATTTCCTTCTCCAGCTCATTTGGCAGATGAGGAAACGGAGGCAAACAGGGTAGAGTAACTTTTCCAGGGTCACACAGCTAATAAGTATCTGAGGCTAGATTTGAACTTGTGAAGATGACTCCAGGCCTGCTCCTCTATTTTGCTAGGCATAGCGCTAAGCTCTAGGGATACAGAAACAAAAGCTAAAAATCCCCTGCCTTCAAGGAGCTTACAATCTAATATCTCTCCAGAGTACTAAAATCCTCTAGACTAGTGGTTTCAAATTCAAAAGAAAGAGGGGCCAGTAATCCATACATAAGGAATTAAGTTGTATTGTTGTGCTTTGTTTCTAATTATTTTGTTTCTAATTGCATTTTTAAAAATATATTTACTTTCTGTCTTAAAACCAAAACTAAGTATCTGTTCCAAGACAGAAGAACAGGAAGGGTTAGGCAATCGATGTTAAGTGACTTGCCCAGGGTCACAGAGCTAGGAAGTAGTATCTGAGGCCAGATTTGGACCTAGGACCACAGATCTCCAGGCCTGACACACTGCTAACTAGCTACCTCTTCTAATTACATTTTAAAAAACAAAACAAAAAACCTTAACTTCTCTCTTAGAATTAATACTGTGTATCAGTTCCAAAGCAGGAGAGTGATAAGGGTTTGGCAATGGGGATTAAGTGTTTTGCTCAGGATCACACAGTTCTAATTACATTTTAATCTCTTTTGGCTATATCTAGGAGTGTTGTGGCCCATTCAGTCATCTCTGTTCTAGACCTTTATGAAAGGTAAAGAGCAGGGGCAGCTAGGTGGCTCAGGGGATTGAGAACCAGGCCTAGAGCCTTATGATCCTGGGTTCAAATATGGCCTCAACACTTCTCGACTGTGAGACCCTGGACAAGTCATGTAACCCCTATATCCCTTATCATTCTTCTGCCTTGGAACTGATACTTAGAATTGATTCAAAGATAAAGGGTAAGAGAAGGAAGGAAAGAAGGAAGGAAGGAAGGAAGGAAGGAAGGAAGGAAGGAAGGAAGGAAGGAAGGAAGGAAGGAAGGAAAGTAAAGAGTAAATGATTCTTGCCCTCAAGGAATTATCTACAGCCTGCTGAGACAGCTAAGACCCTAGACAAACATCTCCATAGTGACTATGCCCAACTCTCAGGTAAGGTCCCAGCTTTGAGACAGATTAAATCACCATCCAAATCAGTTCACAGAACTGACTGTGGATCTTAAATAGGGTCCACAGCCACCTTATTCACCCTCATACCCGCCCGCCTCATGTGTTCAAGCACCCCACATTTTCTCTCTTCTGCTCTCCATGTTACCAGCCACCTCCTTAGGGTAATAATACAGAAACTACCTAGAACCCAAGAAAGTGAAAGGGCTGAGTTGAGAGTGGGTCAAAGAAGAAAGAAATTCACACATTTCTCTATCAAAACCCCCTGTCTGGATCTGTTCTGTGTTTGGTGTCTGCTCCCTGGACTGAGATTGGAGAAGATGTCCATACATTCTTCATTTTTCATTGGTGAGTAATAACAATAGCTGATAATTTAAAGAGTAGCTTATAAAAGGTTTTTGCAAAGCACCTGCTTGATTTCATTTGAGCCTCACAAAAGGTCTTGGGAAGTAGACACTATAGGTCTTATCCCCGTTTTCAGTAAGGAAAAAGGTGAGATTCATAGTTAAATAACTTTCTCAAAGTCATATCTTACTAGAGTCAGAGGATGGAGTATTTCCGTTTGACTTTTAGTGGACTGCTTCTACTATGATATTCTCTGTCCCTCCCCTCCCCCATCCCCTCAATAATTTTCAGAGCAAAAGTCTCTAAGGATCCCAATCAATGTTGTCTGGCTCTGTTCACTCTTCGTCCCTCAAGCAACCCTCTCTGGCTCCAGTGAAATTTCATCACCTCAGAATTAGGATTATATTACAATATCATGATATAATAAACACAGATAATATTACATTTTAAAGCTTCTCTATTAGAAGTAATGAGATACTATACTTACTCAGGGTATGTCTTTAAGGTATGGGACATACCAAGTATGCTATGAAAGTACAATTCTGGTTTAGTGGACACAATACTGGTTCTGGGCTAGGTGGTGAAGTGGATAGAGCACCCAGCCTGGAATCAGGAAAACTTGAATTCGGTCCTGCCCTTAGATACTTACAAGCTGTGTGATGCTAGGCAAGTCACTTAACTCTGTTTGCCTCAGTTTCCTCATCTGCAAAATGAGCTGGAGAAGGAAATGGCAAAGCACTCCAGTATTTTTGCCAAGAAAACCCCAAATGGGAGCATGAAGAGTTAGAATGAAACAATCGAACAACACCTGATTCAGTCAGAAGATTTGGGGGTCAAATTCAGTGCCCTTGGATAACACTTAATTTGAATAGGTCTCAGTTTCTTCAATCTGTAAAATGAGGAAGCTGGGGTAGATGAGTATTTCTTGACCCTTTTATATGTGGCATGGACCTTTTTTCTAATGAAGTTATGGACCTCTTTCTAAAGAACAATGTTTTAAATTAAAATACAGAAAATTAATACAGAATTTAAGTTTGATTTTAGTGAAACTAAATAAGCCATTTTTTCCCTTCACACAAGTTCAAAGACCCCCTGAAATTATCCTGATCTCCCTTTTAAACCCACAGGTTCCAAGCTAAGAACCTTTGAGTTAAATGATCTCTAAGGTTTCTTCTCATTCTAAATCTATGATCCTAGGATGAATAATTTGTATGATTCTGGTTTTTTCCTTTCTTGTCTTCTTTTTCTTCCTTAGCTACTCTTCTCAGGCCCAACGAAGTAAACCAAATCAGTGTTCTGGGGACATTTCAGAAAGATACCAATCCTCCACTACCATAAGCTCTGAACATAGTAGGCCAGGCCTCTGGAAGAATCTTTTTAAAAAGACTGATATAATGAAGGATCCATGTTGGTCCATTCTACTGGTTCCTCCCAAGTCCTAAATGTAAATTATCCACCAACTCCAAAAAGTAGAGATTGAGGTGTACGACGGGAGTCCTTTCCAACATATGGATTCTAAGGCCTAGAATAGTATAATGGGCTTATAAAAGTTTCCTAGATTTATTTTGCTCTTTCCCAGCCACAGACCAATATCAGAGACCTCATTTTCCAGATGAGAAAACTCAGATGAAAGATCCTTGCTTATCTAACCTGAGAGTGAAGCAAAGAAGGGAAGAGGCAGAAGGCACAACTTTTCAGACTGACCACCAAATCACCAGTCTTCAGAATTTCTGCCACTTTTTGACTTAATTCTCAGCTACCTCCTTCTTCCTGGGTTTCCCCTCCACTCTTCCATCCCTTAACAATATTCTCCTATCTCAAGCCTTTCCTCGGATTCTCCTTCTAAGGATTCTCCTTCTAAACGAATAAGCCCCTCCAGTCTTTTTGCTCTTCTTTTCTCCTCCCTCAGTCACTGATCTTATCTCTGTCACTCAGACAACATCTTGGTAACCCTGGGAACTGACCCTTAGGGGAAGAACTTTGGGGCAACATTAACCTGGATCCCCCTATTCCTTAAGTTATTTCCTTCCCTATGGTTTTAACCCCGGTTTCCAACTCCTTTAATATCACTTGTACCCCTAATCTACATAGGCCCCTTGTAACCTTCAACTTAAAAAGCATCATTTCACTGTCCAATGTATGCAAACAAATCCCTTCAGACTCCAGCCTCCCCCCAATTAATCTGTGGCATCCTGCATGCAATGGGACCTCAAGACTTCCCATACAACCCCCCCTCCTTCCAAAGCAATCTCTTGTACACACACACACACACACACACACACACACACACACACACGATCCCACCACCATTGTCCCTTCTCCCAGGGCCCCATGACTGGAATCTCATCACCCCCAAAATGGCCCTCCGACCTTCGCTGCATGCTCTTACCCGACCACAGCACGAGTTTGCTGTGCGCCTCCTCCTGGGAGCCCGAGTCTCCGGCCAGCAGCGTGGAGGTGGCCTCGTAGGGAAGCGCCGATCCCAGGCACACGTTGTAACGCAGCGGCTCACAAGGGGCTGCCCGGCCGCAGTGGCTCAACAGCGGGGGAGGGCGAGTCTCGGCCCCACTCGTTCTCCCGCTCCAGGGTCCAGGCCTGGTCCCGTTCCCGCTCAGAGCCGCCCCCTGGCCCGGGCCTCCAAGCAGCAGCAACAGCAGCAGCAGCTTCAGCCCCAGGAGCTGGAGCGACGGCCCCCGCGCGGGCCGAGCCGCGGCCATGGCCAAACCCGCCAACTCAGCAGAAAGAGAGACTGCCCCCTCCCTCCCTGACCCCCCCGGCCGCGTACACAAGCACCCGAGGTACCGGGGGCGCCGCTCAGATTGCCTGGGAGTCCCCCGAGTCCCGCTCCGGCCCCCCCTGGACGCCGCCCGCGCCCCGACCCCTCCGCGCCCAACTTTGCAAACTTTGTAACTGGCGGCCCATGGTTGGGGTGGAGGCGGCCCGGGCCCGATCTGGAGCCCCCACCCCTCCGCCTTGCTCCCCAAATCTCCTTCAGCACCTAGAGTACGGCGGACCCCCAGATCCTCGAGCTCATTCCCCCTCCCACCATAAAAGCCTCCAGCGCGCTCAGCAAACGCAGCTGTGCGTGGGCTGTAAATGCTAGACAAACCACCCCCCACCCCAACTCTGCCCCGGCCCTTCAACCACCGAGCCGCAGCCTGGTCCCGCTGAGCACCCCGCTGCACCCCAAGCTAGCCCCGCCGGCTCCCCGGCTCCTTTGTTGCCTTTGCTCCGCTCTCAGGAATGCACGGGCCGCAGAGAGCCAAGCCCGGCCCCCCTTAGTTAGCAGCCTGGGGGGAGGGACGGACCGAATTGAGGGGAGGGAAGAGGATGGAAGAGAGGGGAGGGGCAGGGGTAGCCCCGCCGTCTCGGGGGCCGGGAAAAGGGGAATCAGACTACTTTTTCAACAACCCGGCCCAAATACCAGGGCTAGAGAGGTAGGAAGGAGATGCTTCACAGATTTCTTTATCTTGGGAACGGGATAGAGCCAGAGGGTGGTGTCAGACTTGGGATAGGGATTCTCCTCCCACTCCTTGACTTGTAAGAGCGAAGATCCTTCTCTCCGGGTCACGGTTTAAGTATATGTCGCAAAATAGAGTCTAGGTAGGGAGAAGGGGGCCTATGGACCAGGAGCTAACTTTGTATTTCACAACACCCCTCCCCTCTAGGACTGACCCCTCGATTATAGTCTGCTTCTAGGCGCTGGTTTTTCAGCTTGGTTTTCTCAATCTTCAGTTTCTCTTGGTTCAGATATAGGGCTTTAGAGATAAAAACCAATTTTGTCCCTTCATTTTACAGATGAGGAAACAGGTCCAAAGAGATTAAGTAATTTGCTTGATTTGACACAGGCAACAAGTGGGAGAAAAGGGAATTCAAAGCTAGGCTCTCTGACTCCAGAATCATTGCTATTTACACTGTACCAAGCCTCAGGTTTTCCATAACTTCCCTTTGCCTTCTACCTTCCTGTTTATAAGTAGCTAGAATATACTTTCTGCTTGGCTTCTAGGGGAGGATGGTGAGGAATAGAGAGGTGGAGATTGATTGCTGTGGGCTAGACTCTCTCTGTGTCTCTGTCACTGTCTCCTTGTATGACTATCTCTATCTCTGCCTCTCTTTTTCACAATTACACATTTCTCTCATTCCTTAAATGGAAAGATGTAGCTGACATGGAAGTGATCAAAAAGTCCTGAATTTAGAGTAAGATGATTCTGGTTCAAACATCATCTTTGTCTTCTACTGGTTGGGTAACTTTTGCCAAGTCACAGGATCTCTTCAGGTCTCAGTTGCCTCATTGATTAAATTGAAGAGTTTGGATTAGATGGCCTCTTTGGTCCCTTCTAGCCCTAAATTGACTGCTGCTGCTATTGCTATGGCTATCTTTACTCCTGTGTCTGAAAAAAAAAAGATTTAATAAAAATGGCCAGGCTATCTCTCTCCCTGCAAATGTCTGCAGCCTAACCTTTGGTTTTTGACTGCTGTCACTTGTGATAGTCAGCAGCGGCTCTGTCTTTTCCACGTGTGGGTTACCAATTATTTTTGTCCAAAAAAAAGGCAGTGCCAGATATGATTGTTCAGGTTGATACAGTGGCTCCCTGCTTTTCTCCTCTGTCAGTTTGCTTCCATTTGTGCTTAATGTCTGTCTTTCTTCAGTTCACTTCGCATGTGGCCATCCTTGCTGGATTTCCCCATGCAGAAGTTTACGTATATAGTATTTATCCTTTATATAAGAACTGCTTCAGAATGTTTTATTATTGTAAGCAGGCCTTCCCTGGAGGTCCAAGTCAACTGTCAGTTCTTCTTGAAGCCTTCCCTGACTCCACTAGTGTGTTCTCTCTCTGTCTCTCTCTCTCTGTCTCTCTCTCTCTGTTTCTCTGTCTCTCTCTCTCTCTGTCTCTCTCTCTCTCTGTCTCTCTCTGTCTCTCTCTCTCTGTCTCTCTCTCTCTGTCTCTCTCTCTCTCTCTCTGTCTCTCTCTCTCTGTCTGTCTCTGTCTGTCTCTGTCTGTCTCTCCCCGTCTCTCAGTATATCAGTAGGACCTTTTCTTTGTGCTTCATAGGTTTGTAAAACCATAGATTTAGATCTGGAAAGGACCTTGGCAGTCATCTACTCTAATCTCATCTATATATGAGGAAACTGAAGCTGAAGTTAAATGAATCACCAAAAGTCAGAGAGCAAGTAGCAGAACTTTCTAGTATATAACACTGTCTCCTTATATTTCTCTTTTTAGAATTGAGAGGAGAGACAGGTATACCTTTACATCTCTAGCACCTTGAATAAGTTTGAATACTAGAAAGCTCTATGGTTCTGTCAGTTGGATAAAACCTGGTATTGGAGGCAGCAGTTATAGTAGATAGGGCAATGTACTTGGAGTCATATCTCACTTTAAATCCCACTTGACACAGAGGATATGACTGGACAATTCACTTAACCTGTGGAAGCTTTACTTTCCATATCTGTAAGATGAGCGGGATTTGTTCAGCCTTTAAGGTTCTGTCTAGCTCTGATTCCCTCCACAAAGTCCAATTGAAACTTCTCCATGACTTAGTTAAGTTCTAGGTAGAGGGTTGCCTGGAGCACACAGAGGTTAAAGGACTTGTCCTAGACCAGTGATGGCTAGTGGATCTAGGGCACAGCCCTAGATCATATGGCTAGTAAATGTCATAGGCTAGATTTAAACTCAGTTTTTCTTGAATCCAAGCACTATCCACTGTAATAGTCTTTCTCCATTCATATAACACATTGTAGTTTTTTTTTACATATAATTTTTTTCAAACATTTATTAATATTCATTTTTAACATGGTTACATGATTCATGCTCCTCCTTTCCCCTTCACCCCCCGCACTCCCCCCACCCATGGCTGATGCACATTTCCACTAGTTTTGTCATATGTCCTTGATCAAGACCAATTTCCAAATTGTTGGTAGTTGCATTGGTGTGGTAGCTTCGAGTCCACACCCTCAATCATGTCCACCCCGACCCATGCGTTTAAGCAGTTGCTTTTCTTATATGTTTCCTCTCCTGCGGTCCTTCCTCTGAATGTGGGTAGCATTCTTTACCATAAATCCCTCAGAATTGTCCTGGGTCATTGTATTGCTGCTGGTACAGAGGTCCATTACATTCAATTTTACCATAGTATATCAGTCTCTGTGTACAGAGTTCTTCTGGCTCTGCTCCTTTCACTCTGCATCAATTCCTGGAGGTCTCTCCAGTTCGCCTGGAACTCCACCAGTTTATTATTCCTTTTAGCACAATAGTATTCCATCACCCGCATATACCACAGTTTGTTCAGCCATTCCCCAATTGAAGGACATACCCTCTTTTTCCAATTTGTTGCCACCACAAAAAGCGCAGCTATAAATATTTTCGTACAAGTCTGTTTATTTATGATCTCTTTGGGGTACAAACCCAGCAATGGTATGGCTGGATCAAAGGGCAGGCATTCTTTTATAGCCCTTTGAGCATGATTCCAAATTGCCAGCCAGAATGGCTGGATTAGTTCACAGCTCCACCAGCAATGCATTAATGTCCCAATTTTGCCACATCCCCTCCAACACACATTGTAGTCCTTTAATCAAAGTTTATTGAATTGAATTCTAGGTTAATTGTATTCTGGGACTGTGAAGGATGGAAGGGATTAGGTCAACAAGTGGTTAATTGTGGGAATTGAGTGAACCCCACCTGACTCAGTCTTGTAACTCAATTTTGGAGCTAGCTTGGTTCCCTTTCTATCCAATTATGGGTCCAGTCTTGTGAGAAAACTTTATTCAATTGTGGGAATTGGGAGAAAACCTTATTGCATTGTTTGAATTTAAGCCCTGATGGCTAGGAAACTGGACCACCTGTACCTGCTGTTTAGAGACACTTAACAGGTTATGCTGACCAGGAATGCATCAGATCCTAAGATTAATGAAAAGGAGTTTGCTTGTAATCATACATCTCAAGTAGCCCACATGCCTTCTCTGAAAACTGGCCCTATACTGGTCAATTAGTTATTATTTACATGTTCCTTTGATTGCATATAGACATTTGGGACAAGTGAGACATCTCTTTTTCTGAATTCAGGGAATTGTATCTATTTACTCTCTCCCACCTCCAAATTTGGAAAGTCCCTAATCTTTCATTCAGTTAGAAAATAGATTACCTAATATTATATTTTTGTTAATTGGCTATATTTGATTGTTTTTTAATGAATAAAATTCTGTGTCCCCCTGTATTTGGGGTCCAGCCCTAAGCTAAGGAAGAAGCCTAGTCCTGATTTATTGGGCAATTGCTGTGCATTGCTTTAGAAATCAATATGCTCAAAAGACTGTACCTTTGTTTCCTTCATCATCTCATCTTTTACTCATTACAGGTATTCATTTCCTTTTCTGCCTGTATAATGTTAACCATGTTTCATATTTGAGTTAGTTCAATTGGCTTAAATTTTTTTTGCTAAAGTGAGATACTCTTGGGACCAAGGATATGAATTTGGTCCTCTAGGAACCAATTATTTAATCTACAGGCACAGACTGGTCACAGAGAGCATCCCTAACCTCAGTCATCCTCCTATGAATGATTGGGTACCCAGAGGGGAGAGTGTCAAGGGGTTCATTTTAATTCAATATATCTTTATTAAGGCCTAATATGTGCAAAGTTCTGTGCCAGATAGGATATAGCTCTATTTCTTGAAAATCTTATATTTTCACTGGATCTATGCTCAGGAAACAATTAAAAACATATAAAGATCATAAATTCCTATAGGACAGAGGCCATGTGTTACTTATCTTTCTTTCCTCCACTATGCATCTTACCTGTAGAAGATGCTTGATACATAGCTAGTGGGTGGATGAATAAATGAATGAATGGTTATAAGTGCAACAGAACTGCAGAAGTGGGAGTGATGAATGAAGACTGAAGTGAACAGAAAAGGCTTCCTGGGGCAGGGGAGCTTTGAACTGGACCCTTAGGGAGAAGGGAGACTCAGGGAGACTTTGGATAGGTGTAGATTGAAAGGTAAGCTATTATAAGTGAGTAAGTAGAATGGGAAAATCTAAAATCTCTGACTGTAAGGGAGTGGCAGAAAATCAAGCTGGATGAGTAAGATGGAAGATTTTGGAGGACCTTAAATTCTAAACAAAAGAGTGTATTTAATTCTTCATACATCAAAGGAAGCCATGAAAATTTTTGAGCAGGGAAGTGATTAAAAATATCAATGATCAAAAAAAATTTGGGGGGGGAATATTAATCAGGTAGGATATTTTGGAGGGCAGAGACTGGAAAGCAAAAAAGCCAATTAGGAAACAGTTGAAGACTCAAACTGAGAACTAGTGAAAGTTCATGCAAGGGTCCTGGGGGAGAAAAGGAATGAATTTGAGAGGTAACCTTAAAGAACAGGACTTAGTAGGGTGTGAAGGAAAAAGAGAGGGGGAACAAAAGATGATTTTGTAGTCTTTTTTTTTTTTTTTTTTTTTACTTTTTTTTTTTTTTATTTTAAACCCTTAACTTCTGTGTATTGACTTATAGGTGGAAGAGTGGTAAGGGTAGGCAATGGGGGTCAAGTGACTTGCCCAGGGTCACACAGCTGGGAAGTGTCTGAGGCCAGATTTGAACCTAGGACCTCCCGTCTCTAGGCTTGGCTCTCAATCCACTGAGCTACCCAGCTGCCCCCTGATTTTGTAGTCTTGAGTCTGAGTAAATAGGAAAATTGGGGTATCATTGAATTGGCAGAAATTGGTAAGTATGGAAGGGGAACAAATTTGAGGTAAAGTGAAGATAGGTGATTAGTTCAATTTTTAGACATGTTAAGTTTGAGGTTATAACTAGGCAGCCTAGTGGAAATGTTCATTGAAAATACCAAGGCCTGAGACATGATTGGGGATGTAGACTCGAAACGACCACACCAATGCAACTATCAACAATATGGAAATAGGCCCTGAACAAGGACACATGTTACATACAACCAGTGGAAATGTGCGTTGGCCATGGTTGGGGGGAGAGGGGGGGGGGGGGGTGAAGGGGAAAGTAGGGACATAAAGTATATAAACAGGTTAAAAATGAATATTAATAAATGTTAAAAAAAATACCAAGGCCTGGGATTGGACATCTGGAGCAGGTATCCTAGGACGGAGTCTTATCCTTAACCATGTAAGGGGAAAACAATAGCAACTCCCAAGGAGTTTGGGGATGGAGGCTATGTGAGAGAGAGTAGAATGTTGGACTTGAAGGCAAGGAGACTTGAATTCAAATCTAGCCTCAGACACTTACTAGCTGTGGGTCTCAGGGCAAATTATTGAATTTCTCAGTCTCAGTTTCCTCATCTGTAAAATGAGAAGGTTGGATTTGTTGACCTCTAAGGCCCCTTCCAGTTCTAAACCTATGATCATATGAATTAGTGAACCCTACCCACCCACCCCCTTCTACTTTGAAGATGTAACACTGCCTCTCAAAACAGGTTTGGAGAAATCCTAAGTGGAAGCATATGAAGCTATTGTTCAAGTACTCAATAGGCAGCCTGTACAACTCTTTTTTCACCTTAAGATGAGGATGCACCATGGGCCCCAGGGCAGAGCTGCTTGAAAAGCTATGGTACGCTCTGCTAAAGGTAGCACTTGATATAGAAACTGTTGTAACTTGCCTTTGCCTCACCCTTGATCCAACATCCCTTGTGGTCCCTCCAACTTCAGCTCAGTTTATGATGTATTTATCTGTCCCATCATCAGCCTGTTGTTGTTGTCATGCCAGACCTTCCTTTTCAGGACTGGCTTCCTGCATTTCTCTTGACCTATTCTTGACCTGACCTCAGCTCAGATTTCCTATTCTTGGTTCATGGCTTGCCTGACCAAGTCCTAGCATAACTCCATTCTAAGTACCTAGCCTCAACACCTGCAGAGGTTGGTCTCTTGTGCTTAAAATGCAGCTGCATTCTACCTTGCCTCAAAGTTATTTTTTAGGTTCCCAGAAGACTAACCCATTGCTACTATTATGCTCAGCCATAACTTCTGGGTAACCATCTGCCATATTCAGGATGTTGTAATTCCCTTGCAGTTCCACTAGAAAAGTTTTTCCAGTCTTTTCCCATCATTCTCTTCCCATCTCCTAATGTTAGAATCATGGTGGGACCATTCTATCCTATTTTGGCTGTCTACCCAGAGATTTCCATAAATGTCAAAGTAATTCTTCTACATTTTAGCTGGTGCCAATCTTCTCAAAGAAGAAAGTGGTTATCTAAGTGTTCCTCCCTTTTTCTAATCAACTCCATACCCCTAGAGGGCAGGGGATGAGTTAATGCCAGGCTGGACCAGTAAGGGGGAGTTGTGAACATCATCTGTGATGAGACAGCATAGATATTTTACATTACTTTTACCTGCAGGGGTTGGCCTCTTGCGCCTTGAATGCAACTGCTTTCTACCTTGATTCAAGGCAATTTTTCTGCTTCCCAGAAGACAGAAAACAATATTATGTACTTTGTGTCACAAAATAGATCTGGGACAGAGTCACAAATAGGACCCAGATACCTTGGCTTCCAGGATGACCTTCAGACAATATTGCCCCTTCTCTTCCTGTTCCACCAGGCAAAATGCATTAATTACCTAGGGGTGGAACATCTGTAGACTCCCAGAATCATTTTTGGAATGCAAAATGTCTCTCAGTTTATGGCTTTTCTGGAAAGAATAGACTTCTCATGGCAGTAGCTAAAGTAAGACATATTTTTCTAGTGTGTCAGGAAATCATGGGTTCCTTGTTTTCATATTTCTCCCTGTCCCTGTTGACCTGGCTAGTCCCAAGGGTGGGGAGGAAATAAAGCAATGAATGCTCTTCAGTGTGCACAGGTTTTCCATCTTCAGCTAGGAGGGCAATGAAGTCCTTCGAAACTCATACCCAACATTAACATGTCCACATAGGGCATTATGTCAGACAGAAGACCCAGGAGAGGGAGGAAGGGAGTCAGTCAGAATTTATTGAGCATCCTCTGTGTCTAGAACTCTGTCTGTATTCATGATATGGGAGGTGGAAGTGGAAAAAACTACTAAATGTCTTTTCTAGCTTCAACAGGCTTCCTGTGTGAGCCACTCAGTTGTTTTCAAACTGTTCCAGGTTAGAACCTATCTTAACTTCTCAGCCAAGTTAATTCAATAAGACTCACCAGACCCTTTCTCCTTAAGCCATCCAGCACTCTGCCAGCTCCCACAGGCCATCTTTCATTCATCTATCTACCAGAACCAGTGAGGGAGAGCTTGCATTAGATGGTCAAAAAGGTTCAGGAGTTTGGTTGACTGGAAGAAGAAAGGTCAGAATATTCCATATTTTCAGGCAGAGGGAAGCAACAAAGAAGGAAAACTATTGTCTAGATTTTTTTTAAAGGCCTACACTCCTACCTACATCATATTACAACAACTACAACCTTATGGAAATTAGTTTTGCCACTGGATTTGCTAATGGCAATAGATTGCCCATTATCAAGCCCTTTTCCCTTAAGGAAGGGAGAAGAGAAAGAATGTCTCATTTTCTAAACAAGAAAGAGCATGAATTTACTAAAAAAAGATAATCGTCATGCCCACCTCACCATCCTTGTCTCATAAAGTGGTAGAAGCAACCTTGAGTTCTTATGGAATACAAGCTCTAAAAGGTCCCTTTAAACTATGAAGCCTTCCAAGTTCTGATCCATTGATAGGTTGTGTTTCTAATATGAGGATCAGTCTAGGTACGGTTGGAGAAGCTCAATATGTTGGATTTTTCAGCCCCCCAAACTCATACAGACCAATAGAAAAAGTTGGATGACAATGGTGCAGCTAGTTGGCAAAGTTGATAGAGTGCTGGGCCTACAGTCAAGAAGACTTATCTTCCTGAGTTCAAATCCAGCTTCTGACACTTACTGGCTGTGTGACCCTGGGTAAGACAATTAACCTTGTTTTTTGCCTCCATTCTTCATCTGTAAAGTGATCTAGAGAAAGAAATGGCAAACTACTCTAGTATCTTTGCCAAGAAAACCCCTAAATAAGGACTTAAAAGATTGATCACATTTGAAAACCAACTGAACAACATAGAGATGGTGACGTGTGATTTTTTCTGGAAGAAGTCTGCACCACAAAAATAGAAGGACCGATTGCCAGCCAAATGATGTGGTAGTCCTAATTTCAGAGGAAGGGGTTTGGGATAACAGAACTGAGAGAAGTTGATTTCCAGCCTAGCCTTCAAGCTCAGGGGGTTAGTGAGACAGATGGGAAATGGGCAAAAATAGGTGAATGGTGAAAGAGCATGAGGGCATGAACATAAAGTTTTTCTATGACCACGGGGGGGGGGGGGTGTTTTATTTCTACTCCAGAATCTTCCACTTTGAAGTTGGGCTTTTTCCCTTTTAGATAATGAGGAAGCAATTAAGTGGCAAGACCAGAATTGGAATTCAGGGGCTGCAGGACTCTTCAACACCATCCCAGTTTCTTGATTAGGTTTGCTGAGTTAGAAGTACCAATGAGCCCTCCCACCCAAGTCAGCTCCAAGAGTAATGTAGACACATGTTCTGTTCCTACTCCCAAATGGCTCCCGCGAAAGTCTACTAATGTGGAAAGTAGCAAAAACATAAAATTAACGTCCCTAGAACCAATGCGAGTTACTGGTGAAATGTTTCTTCACTCCTAATCCCTAGCACGGAAGGTCCTATTTGTTGTTTTCTTTACCCGTGGAGATGAAACTATAGGCCAGCGGCTTCATGGACCTTGAGGTTACCCTTCCGGAGCTTAAAAATCCGGAGCAGCATTGGGAGGCTGGGGAGTATAGGTTTAAGGGAAAAGACTCGAAAGAACCATGTTCAATCCCCTTCGACGTTTATTGGATGAACTTCCCTTCTCCGTCTGGTGAGCAGCCCCTCACTGGGGGCGGGGTGTGTGTGTCAGGAAGGGACCCTTCCGCAATCCTCACCAAGCCTGATTTTGCCTCTCGGGCACACATTTTATATCCTATTGTATCAAGACCTTTAAAGTTATTGAACCATCCAAATGCACGATCTGGACAGGCCGGAAAGCAGGGCGGGGGTTCGAACACGCAGACTCTTGAGGAGGGACGTTGTGGCTGAATCTTAAGAGCGGCACGGGCAGCAGCGGGAGCTCCTCTCCCAATTCTACCTTCTAGACTCCATACAGCGCCAGCTTAGGGGCCGGGTCAGGACACCCTCCTCGGAGAGCCCGGGGGAGGGGCGAGGAGGTACGCCGGGTGGGACCACCCAGAAAGTCCCAGCTGGGTTCTGCCCAGCCAAGTATCCGCCGGAGAAATGGCCACGCCCCTCCAGGCTCCCCGCCCACGCAGCGCCGCCGAGGCCCCAGAAAGTGGGAGTCATCTCCATTCAGTCTGAGACTATGGCAACTGTGCTCTTCCCTCCCTCCCCTCCCCCGCCGGTGGCCAGAGCAAACACCAATTCCAAGGCCTGGAGAGGCGGCTGTTCTTTCTCCATCTAAACTGGAGCAAGGTGGGCTGAAAGCCATGAAACCTGAATGGGTTCGATTGTGAACGTCCCCGCACACAAACGCTTCGGAGAAAGGTAGGGCAGCGAGCAAGCGAGCGAGCCCGAACCAGACCGAGCAAGGGAGGGCTTCTTCTCCCCTACAATGTAGAGGCTAGACCAATGAGCGAAGTGGCTTGATTTCCTGACATCTGCCCCGCCCCCCCAACTGTTGAATGACAGGTTTTCCTAATTAAAGTGATTTGAAATTAGTTTTGTTTGGAGACATTTATGACACCCCTCGAGATAATTAGAAACCTCAGGGCACCTCAAACACTGGGTAGGGAATCGCCGAAAGCTGGGGTATCCAGATGGGGAGGTGGGGAACGGGGAGATAGGGATAGATCGCTTCCACAGGGTACTGAAGCCATTAGGGGGCTATTTCTGCTTTCCTCGCTCGAACTAGGGCTCCCTGTCCCCCTTCTAGCTTCCAGGACTGCATGGACATGGAACGGAGCTCAGCACAGTTGGATACTTTTCTTTCTCAAGTGCTGAAGGATTCCTGTTTCTTACCTTGTAGAAAGAGAAAGTTGTGCCAGTACATAAACAATGCCAGTCTTGGGGCTGGCAGAGAAGGAGGCTAAGGAGTTGTTGTCTTTAATATCCCCATGTGCCCAAGATTTTTGAAATGTCTGCCCATGGGGGAAAGTGCCAGGCGAGAGGAAGAGGTTGTAAAAGTGTGTGGCTGTCACATCCACCTTGGCCACTACAGGGACAGTCCCCAGGCACCAGCCAAAGAAGATATTGTAACTCCAAGCTCCCCCACTTTTTTAAGATGAAATTTGACTGCCACAGCTTCCCCTGCCCCCTTGTTGCCATATTTCCATGGAAATGAAGGAGGGGTCAGGATGGAGTTGGCCCTGACTATCTAAGGGGGAACACGGAATGGGGAGTTGGCAGCTATATCCCTTTCCACAGTGCTACCCAACACATACATAACTGTCCCCATTTGACTCCTATGATCACAACTCTCCCCCTACCTTACAGTCAAGCTTTTGGAGCTGGTACTATGCCAGCTGGACCCTGGGCAGGGGCTACTGGTATACTACTCCCTCCAGTGCCCAAATCTAGTTGGCACTAATTTGAGTGTCCAGAGATAGAAAAGACTGGGCTGGTTACTGGGATGCCTGCACTGGGAAGCAACACTGCAATTGGCATCCTCTAAAATATTTTTGTTTAAAAGCAACTTTAAAAAGCCCAAGCAGACCCAAACAAAAACAAAATATAAGATTCTCTCAGTTAAAAAAACAACAACAACAACAAAAAAAAACCTGTGGCATGGCCCAGTGTGAGGGAGGATCATCCTCCCGTGATGAAGGCCATCTACAAGTCTTGCCTTTGCCTTTGTCTGCCTGTCTGCAGCTTGCTTTTACGTCACTGGGCGAGGGGAATCCACGTTTCTGTTCTTTGCCCAGGGATGTGCCCAGTGCTGTCTGTAGATGATGCCCACCTTTCATCCTGGTGGGGGAATGGATGGATGTTCAGTACCATGGGTCAGCCCGGTGCTGCCGATTGTAGAATTGTAACTTGACCTGATCTTTGATCTGATTGATAAGGATCTGAGATAGCAGGATGCCCACCAGCTGAGAGAGGCAAAGAACTTGGTCTTTAATAATACTCCTTCCCATGTCCCTTGCTCCCCATCTCTACCCCTGAGTCCCAGTCTATCTACCCTGCCAGGAGCAGCTGGCAATTGGGATAGAGGGCCTGGAGTCATGAAAACCTGAGATCAAATGTGACTCCAGACGCTTACTAGCCATGTGACACTGAGTAACTAATTTAACCTGTCTGGTTCATTTTCCTCACCAGTAAAATGGGGACCACAATAGCACCTACCTGCTAGGGTGAGGATCCAAGGAGATAAAATTTGTAAGAGTACAGTGTATGGTGCCTGGCAAAAAGGCACATAGGCACTAAATAAATGCTTATTTCCTCCCTTGCTTTAATGCCCTATCATAAAATGATTTCCTAGCTCTATCAATACCCATGTCCTGGTTACTGGTCCCCTGTGGTACACTAACCTTAACACAACCTTCTAACCTCTGTGGGAGAAGAATTAGAGCTTCTTTTATCCTAATCCAATTCACAAACTCTACCAAGAGGATTACCTGAGGGATGGCTAGGCCCAGTGCCACACCCCCAATGAGGAAGAGGTTGGTGTGGATCCAGTTGACTAGCTTGTCAATGCAGCCATTAGTGTAGATGACTTTACCAGCCTCCAGGTAGTCAAGGGCCTGCATACCTTGGCCACACATGGTGTTGATTACTGTCTGAAGGTAGAGAGGAAAGAAGAAGGAAAAAAGAGAAGAAGGGAGGGGAAAGAGGGAAGGAAGAAAAAAGCAAGGCAAGGAGAGAGGGAAAGGAGACATAGGGGATGGGGAAAGGGAAAAGTAGAAAGAGAGAAGGGGAGAGGCATGGTAGGATTAGAGGAGGGAGAAGAGAAACCAAATGGAATTCCCACTCATTTTCCACTTTAGACCCCAGTTAATAAGCTGCCCACTTTTTACATACCCCACAATGGTTCAGGAATACTTTTGGAAAATATTAGGTAGGAGGTTTTCTCCATTCAAATCCAAATCCAACTCCTTTTGATCTGTGAACACCTGGTATAGCCTAGATTTCTTTCCTCTTCCTTCCACTCCCTTCTTTCTACTAGCCCATTCCCTCAGATGAGACCCTTGGTCTACAGAAAATGATGGGTCAACAGGAATCACAATTGAAAGTTTCACTTCATGGCTGTCCTAGGTAGGAGGAAGTCCAGGATTTCCTTCTGGATTTCTAACAGCTGTCCCTGTCAGAACCAGGGCTGTCCTCACTAAGAGGAATAAGTAGGGAAGATAGCTCACCTGGCTGGATTTGTGCAAACAACAGGAAAAAGGCACAGAACACCGCTCCCTGCTGGGGTTGTCTTCTGTGCAATTGAAATACATGTTCTGGGACCAGTCCTTGTAGGAGATACCACCACAGCAGTGGAACTGCAAAGAAGCCCATCCATGTAGGTTAAGAATTGCCCACTTTTAACACCATGGAGAGTCATGGTTAGAACTCAGAACCCTCCACAAGTCCATGTTAGGTTTTTGCCGATTTCAGTAAATCTTCTAAAGGTCAGGGTTCTGATTCCTGTGAGCTAAAACATTTTCTGGTCAATAATACTTTATGTTTCACCTATAGCACCAATCACATTCTACCTTGCATTACACCTGCCATCTCTATTAAATTCTAAGACCCTTGATGGCAGAGGTTGTTTTATTAATCTCTGTAGCACCCACAATAACTAGCATGGTGCCTTGCACAGAGTAAGTATTCAACAAATGTTTTCTAAAGAAATGATATCTGATGCTGCAGATTTTCCTTTGCCATCCAAAGAAAGAGAGAGGGGACGACTCTAGCATATGGGAGAAGAGAGAGAAGATCCACTAAAAAACCCCAGAAAATTGGTTGTAGAAGCCAATATTATGGAATAGAAGCAAAGAAAAACCCTTCAAAATCAAATGTCAAGTTCAGGGTGAGGATTCACCATCATTTTGTCACCAAAGAATGCATACATTTGCAAATTCTGATGGACACTGTGCAAAGTAAATGAGGACCAAAAAGTTTGAACTTTTTGATTTGAACTTGAACCAGAAAACAGACTGATTCTTGGAATCAGCTGAATTCTTGCCCTTGGTTTCCCAGATGACTAAGCCCACCATCTAGTCCATACCTCCTTCTGGCCAAAATCAATGAGGTTCTGTAGGTCCAGGTCATCTCGGTAGTGTACGATGGCATTGTTAATGATTTCACTCACTTTTCCACGAGTCTGCCAGATACAGAGGAAGAGATGTGGTATGGTAGGACACTCACCCTTCTTGCTTCTGCTATGCCAGAGAGGAGGGTATGCTCTGAATTTTCCTAGAGCCTTGTACTTTTCTTCAGAACTTTTGGTACTTCTAAATTAACACAAGAAGTGGCAAAGTGTAGTGATCAAAATTCTGGACTTAGCATTAATAAGACCTGGGTTCACATCCATCTGACACTATCTGCATGACCATGAGTAAGTCACAAACTCTCTGAGTTTGTTTCCTCATCAGTAAAAATGGAGTTAATCCTATCTATTATAGTGTTTAGGACAGTGCCTGGCACATAGAAGGTGCGTAATAAATGCTACTGCATGTAAATATGCTTTGTAAACTTTAAGTGCTATGTAAATGTAATTTTATTATTTTATCTCAGAGAAATGTGATTTAATTGATGTGGGTCCACCTGTGCAGATCACAGCTTCTCTATAAATTGGTGGGTGGTCTTTGAGTATAGTTGCAGTTGAAAAATCCATTACCCTATAGCCAAGCTTGTAATAGCTAACCCAATTGAACTAGGTTGGTCTTCAGGTGATGGGCCAGCACTTAAGAACTTCCTAGCTTTGAGAAATCTCCTAGAATTTTGTTTAACTTAATCAGGGTCACCTCCATGTTGCAATAAAGCATCAGAGGAAGAGTATTTTAGTGGAGGATAAACTCCACAGAGCTGATTTTGTTTTATAGTTATTCATGTACCTTATTCTTTACCTTGATAGACTGTAAAGTCCTTGGAGGCAGAGTTCTTCTTGTAAGTCACCTTCTCTGTCACTTCATCCTTTCCCCCCAAGTTTTAAAATGGATGGAGGGGGTCTACCTAAGATCTGATCTCACCCTTTGTTTCTTCTCTCCATTGCAATCTTCATTATCTCCTTTCCTACCATGCCCATTGTAGATTTGTAGTTTTTAGAACAGCAACTGAATTGACTCTGACCAGCCTTCCCTATCTAAGACAGCTTCAAAAATAGAGACTAGTTCTAGCTTTGAAATCCAGTTTCCAACTCCTGCCCTAGGGTTCTTCAGGTGCCCCCATGTAGGGAGATGCAGGCTTGGCTTTTAGCACCATTTAGAGCAACACTTCTTTGTGGGTATTTTTTGGAATGGTCTGTGGCCCAGCTATTAAGCCCATTGCAGGAGAAGGAAAGAGCAGCACTTAGAGCTGGAGGGAGAACAGTGTTGACTATTTCTAAAGCACCTTGAATCTACCTCTTAGGGACTCTTGTACCTCTTGTGTGAGTTACTTAAAAATACTTGTTGACTTTCAAAGTCAAGCTAAGAAACTGAAGATTTTCCAGGAAGTGTTGAACAAAGACACTGACAGAATAAAATAAATGGGCAGAATAAGAGAAATGACAGCTCTTCTAGCCACAGTGTAAGCTGGTCTACTGTTTCATTTTTCCCATTTTGCCAACAAAGATGTAGAAAATCCTGAATTACTCAATTCCAAACAACTTAATTTCTACATTTTACTTGGTCATTGGCAGTGAAAATTTGCTGTCTAATTTTACTGTGGATGGATCCCCTTAAATTCTGAGATCTTGACCCCACAATTTTGGATTTCCCAAATTGGAAAATAAAACTTATTCCAAGAACAAGCAATCTTCTTCCAACCAATTTAAAATACAGTGGTCCTAGTGATGGCCTGAATTAGAATTTCTAAAGGCTAATTTGCTCAAAAGGTGGAGAACTGAGGTTAAGAAAGCTTATAAAGGGAAGAACCATCTGTTCCTATCTCTCATTCTCCAATGTAAAGGACTCCTTAACTCCATCATACTACCTTGTCTGAAAAAACAAAGCCCAGGACTCCGGCAGCCAACTGGAGCAGGAATACAATGGTGAGGCAGAGAGAGAACTGTGGGAAGACAAAATGGGAGAGAGATGCTTATCACTGAGTTTGGATGCCACTCTCTCTGAGACTGCAGGGAGTGATGGGGCATACCACAGCATTTCTCTAAGACAACCATATCCATCACTGAGCCATGCTTTTCTAGGTGCAGATGTAACAATGCCTGGTATACTTGAAAGGACTGGAATGCAGATAAGTACTGTAAGCTTTGGGGAAGAGGAGGGAAGGGGCTCCACCTTTGAAACTGAGACCAGAGTAGCCAGGTACAAGAAGTTAACAGAGATCTCAGAATGGAACCCAGGAGTCCTAGCCCTTAAAGTTGTACAGGAGGAGAATTGTAATGGAAGAGAGGGGCACTTTCCCCCAAGAAGTACTTACTGTTTGTAGGAGGCAAATGTTTTCACGAAGGGATCCGATGCAGCCACAGAAAGTGAGGAGAAACATGAGGATGCCCACTATAATCAGCAGGATGGCTGGGTCCACTGCCAGGCTAGCCATAGCTGCCTCTGAGGGGACACATAGTATCACCTTCCTCACAATTCCTGTTTGCTCTGAGACTCACCACCCTCAAGCCTGATCATCACCTTTTTGGTACTGGCTTACACAAGTCAAGTCCCAGTTTTGGCCACCACGAGGGGGTGGCAGAGAGCCACTCTAGCCCTGCTCTGGAGGTACAGCTTGGTGACCAACTGAGTGGGGGATGGTTTTCCTGCTGAAAAGTAGAATGGCATTAGGTTTTCCAGCTCTTGAATTTCAGTTCTGGGAGTTATTGCCAGGAGGTGTGTCTCTACTGGCAGGGTGCTACCTCACTAGTAGACTGGTAGAATTACTTTGCTTCCCAATCCCTGACCACCTCGATCCTGGGTTTGGAGTTGGGGACATCTTGAAGGACTCCAGGAGAGCTGGCAAGCCTCAGTGTTTGCGTTCTACCCAGAGTAGCTCCCTGGAATTGTTGGCCAGAGAGCCATTTTCTCTCGGATGGGTTAGGGGAAAGAGGTAAGAGTAGAAAAAGAGCTATGGGGACCAGCTGGAAAGGAGACAAGGTCAGGATCCTGTTTAGGGAGGGAACAGGTTTTGAACTCACCTGCATGCTTCATTAGCCGTGCATAGACTCCTATAGCAACCAGTACCATGGAGATCACCTAGAGAGAGAGAAAGAGAAGACGGCAGACCCTTAGAGTAGGGGCCCAAGAGTTCTAAAATAGAATCCTGCTTCACGGTATGCTGGGGATAGAGCAAGGAGGTGAACTTTTAAATTCCTGAGACTAAAAGCTCCAGTGTCATTTAGTAGAAAGAAAGCTGGAATTAGTTAGTGAAGGTCAAGACCGGAATTTGAATCCTTTCCTTCTATTTTGTGAGCAAGTCGATTAACTGCTCTGACAAAACTTTATTTTCTTTCTTTCTTTTTTCTTTTTTTTTTTTTTTTTAGAACCCTCACCTTCCATCTTGGAATCAATACTGTGTATTGGTTCCAAGGCAGAAGAGTGGTAAGGGTGGGCAATGGAAATTAAGTGACTTGCCCAGGGTCACACAGCTAGGAAGTGTCTGAGGTCAGATTTGAACCCAGGACCTCCTGTCTCTAGGGTTGGCTCTCAATCCACTGAGCTACCCAGCTGCCCCCCCCCCAAACTTTAGTTTCATCTTTAAAATGGGAATAATACTTCACGGTTGTACTTCACGAGTTGCTGTGAGAATCAAAATGAGATAACACACGCAGAGTGTTTTACGCACCTCAAATCAAATTTGATAAGCACAGGGGCAGCTGGATGGCTCAGGGGATTGAGAGCCAGCCCTAGAGATGGGAGCTCCCACTCTTCTGCCTTGGAACCAGTCACAATCTGGATTCTAAGGCGGAAGGTAAGAGTTTCTACAAAATGATAATCGTATTATTTTAGCAAGGAGAGTTAGAAACTTTTAGGGTAAACATGGCTAGAGCTGAACTAGTTCTGCAGTCTCAATAGGCGGAAGGCTAAGGAGTTGAGCCTGACAATGTGTTTATGGGTAGCAGCCTGGGCAAAATTTTGCCCAACTTTAATTCTGGCTGCCCCCAAGGGGAATTAGCTCGATGGAGCTTGACTGTAGCCCCAGAAAGAACCTTGCCTGTGTGCCTTTAATTCAAGTGAGCAGGGCCTTGTTGAACACCTCCCTCCTGTTCCCCACACCCTCACCCTTTTCAGGCGGTCCAGTCCCCAGGCTGGCGCTAAGCAGCAGCATGCTGTCACCATGGCGATGGCTGGGGCACCGATCTGGCTAAAGGGAGTTCTCAGCAGCAGGGACTCAAGAGACTCAATGGGGAAGGGGTCAAGGAGGCCTAGGGCAGGCGGTGCTGGCTGAGGCCCTCCCTCTCCTGTGGCTGGAGGAAGACAACCTTGGGGGTGGTAGATCTGGCTGGGGATGGAGAAGGAGGCAGGGCTGGGGAAGTTTGGGCTGCCAGAGACAGGACAGGCTGGGCCAAGAGGCACAAAGTTGTTTTTCTGAGGGGCCTCTTCAAACAGCAAAGCACTGGTGGCACCAAAGACCAATTCATTTTCAGGGACCCTTTCCCATACTCCTCTCCACTCTCATGGTTCCCCCTTTGGGGGGATCCTTTCTTGTCCCCCCTTCCCTCTTTCTTCTTTCAGGGACCCTTTGTCACCCCTCCATAGGCACATAACCATTCCCTCTTTCAGAGACCCTTTCCCATCATCCCCTCATCTCTTTCAGGGACTTCTCCCAGCCTTCTTCCCTTAATGCTCAACTCTGCCTTCAGACAACACTTTTTGATAAATGATCTCTTTATTTCTGTTGAGCCCACATTCTTATTCTCCTCGGACTGGGTTTTTTCTTTTTCTTTTTTTCTTTTTACATGTCTAATTCTAATCGAGATCCATAATTTTTTTTGCTAAGTAGTCCCGACACAGCAAAACTAAAAATAGCAAGTACAGAATTAGAGATGTCTATTATTCCAATGTAATTCCATTTATCAGTCTATAATTATATGGAGGAAGAGGAAAAACTGAGGGACCAGAAGGTGTCTTCCTCTCATCCAGAAATATTCAAGGTCTGTCGCTGCAAAAGCAAATGAATACCAATTTTTTTATTCTAAAGCAGGCTCCTAATATCACCTCTGAACCTTCTTCCTGGAGCCATTTCTCCCTTTCTCCCTGAACCAGTCTTTTCAGTCCAGTTGTCCCACTAGAATATTCTGGCAGGTCCCTTCCTATCAGGAGAAAGACATAAAACATCAAAGGCATTTGTTGGTCGGCTCATCAGTAAATTGGAGCTGATACTGCCTGGACACGGAATACTTAGCACAGTGCCTGGCACAGAGTAGATCCTTAATAAACACTGAAACATGTAATATGCCTTGTAGACCTGCAAATGCTATATAAATATAATTTTGTTATTGTTATTATTATTATATCTCTGGGAAATGTGATTTCACTGATGTGGGTCTACCTACACAGATCATAGCTTCTCTATAAACTTTGGCCTTTGAGTATCAAAAATTCATTACCCTACAGCCACGCCAGTAATAGCTAACCCCACTTAACTAGACCGGCCCTCAGATGACAGACATCCAGTCCAGCTCTTGGTCAGCACTTCCCAGCTTTGGGAAATCTCCTCAAGTTTTGTTCTGCTTAACCCAGGGTCACCTCCATGTTGCAGTAAGACATCAAAGGAGGAGGATTTCTGTGGTGATGAACTTCACGTTACCCATTTTGTATTATAGTTAACTCAAAGCTGAGAAAACATCTGTTGAGTACCTACTCTCTATAAGGCTAGTTACTGTGGATGCTACAAAGATAAATAAAATAGCCTCCCTTCGTGTTCATCATGTAGTTAGCTATCAGGACATCTTCCCAGGGACTCACTCCTTTGGAGGCAGTGTGGTAGAATGAAAATTGCACAGGATCTAAGAGTTAAAGAATCCGAGTTTAAATTTAAGCTCTGATATTTACTCACTGTGTGACTTTGGGTAAGTCATTTGTCTTCTAGAAGAACCAGTTTTCCCATTTATAAAATGCTGGAAATATTTGAACTACCTACCTCATAGAGTTGTTGTGAAAATTAAAGGAGAATGTTTAGAAACTACTTTTTAAATGTAATTTAAAAAAATGAATAAAAATCTTTTTTCTCCATTTATGTCCCATTAGGGAAAAATAAAAGAAAAATAAAATCCTTATAAATAAGAAGTTTAACAAAGCAAATTCCTGCATTGGCCGTGTCCAAAACATATCTTCTATTGTACCCTGAATCCATTTTGTTTCCAACAGGAGTTATATAGAATACTTTTGTCATTGCTTCTCTGGAATCATAGTTAATCATTGCATAGCAGAGTGCTAGTCCAGGAAGACTCATTTTCCTGAGTTCAAATCTGGCCTCAGATACTTAACAACTGTATGATCCTGGGCAAGTCACTTAACCTTGTTTGCCCCAGATTCCTCATTTGTAAAATGAACTAGAGAAGGAAATAACAAACCACTTCAGTATTTTTACCAAGAAAACCCCAAATGGGATCACAAAGAGTGGGACATGACTAAAAAACAGTTGATCATCAACTAATTGGTATTCCTAAATCTTTCAAAGCATGTAAACTGCTTTATAATTGTAAAATTTCATTTAACTATTATTATCTTCTAGACATACCTAAGCTGTGAAAGAAAGAGGAAGAGAGAGACAGAGAGGAGAGATAGAGACAGAAACAGAGAGGGAGAGAGAGACAGAGAAAGAAAGACAGAGGCAGAGGGAGAGAGACTGAGACAGAGAGATGGGGAGAGATAGACACAGATGCTGTGAAAATTTTTATGTAAATCAATGTCTTCTCTGGGTCCACTGATCTATAGTCAGTCATCCATCTTCCTGAGTCAGATGGAAAAGACTAGAATTCAATCTGGAAGAACAAATACTAAAGTGGGATCAGGAGACTTGGGTCCAAATCCCACTTCTGCCATTAACTGGCTTTTTGCTCTGGAGATAATCACTTTATCTTTCTTAGCCTCACCTTCCTCTGTAAAATGACAGAGTTTGTATTAGATGGTCGTAAGCTGCTTTTCTGCCCTAAAATTCCATGAATCCTTGCTTAAACTAAAAAATCCTTTTAAAGGGGCAGCTAGATGGTACCATGAATAGAGCACCAGACCTGGTCTAAACCTGGATGGAGCCTCTAGTCTGGAGTTGGGAAGTCTTGGGTTTAAACCTCATCTCAGACACTTCCCAACTGCGTGACCCTGGGCAAGTCACTTAGCTCCAGGTACTTAGCCCTTCTTTTTTAGAACTGATACTAAGACAGAAGGTAACAGTTTAAAGAAAAATCATTGCTCTATACCCCTTTCCCCTGGGTACAACATAAGAAGGAGGAAATCCATAGGCTCTGCTTAGTTTGCTTGGAAAATACACAAAAGATTCTTGCTCTGGGGAAAGGCTCATCCTATATAGTGTGCTGAAGTCAATTGTTAAATTTTCAGTGTGAGCATTTACACCTTGGCAATCAGCTGCAATATAAACCAGAGCTTAAATTATTGTTTTGTTGATTGTCTAGGCTTAAGTAATGCGGAAAATGTTAATGATTCAAAGTAACTG
Organism: Gracilinanus agilis; assembly: GCF_016433145.1. Taxonomy (NCBI): domain Eukaryota; kingdom Metazoa; phylum Chordata; class Mammalia; order Didelphimorphia; family Didelphidae; genus Gracilinanus; species Gracilinanus agilis. The sequence goes on from NC_058134.1 coordinate 122,892,465, forward strand.
TAAGTGTATCCAGAGCACATTCTGCTCCCCGTCCCCCCCCCCCCATCCAGTTGTTAAACATTTGCCAGCATACCCAATATGCTCATCCATCCCTCCAGAGAGGGAAGTAAGACAAAACTGAGAGCTGGCTTGGTGCCTGTGGCCTTCAGAGGCAAGGTGGCAAAGAGCCAGCATGTCTGGAGCCCGGGGCAACCCCCTGGTAACTCCCAAATCAGGGAAGAAGACACCATACAGTGTGGGCTTAAAAGGCCTCCTGGAAAGAAGCTGAGTGCTTGGCTTCCTCCCATGTTTTAAAGCATGAGGTAGGGGAGGGTAGACTCTGAGTCCAAGCCCTTTTCTGGAATCCCTATTCCTCCAGTTTTTCAGAGCCCCATTATTTAGTTTGGGACACGAATTTAGGGGTTTGGGCATCCCTACTCTGGGATGAAGGCAAGGTCAGTGTAGAAGAAGAACAGGAGAAAGTGCTAGGGATCAACTGCAGAAAAAGCCTTTAGGATAAGCCCCTTTTTAGGGGAGCTAGGTGGCTCAGGGGTGAGAGATCCAGTCCTGGGTTCAAGTCTAGCCTCAGACACTTCTACCTTGTGACCCTGGGCAAGTCGTTTAACCCCAATTGCCCAGCCCTTACTGCTCTTCTGCCTTCAAACTAATATTTAGTATGGATTCTATGATAAAAGATAAGAATTAGTTTGTTTGTTTGTTTGTTTTTAAGGGAAAAGCTCCTTAGCCACAGGAATGACATCTTTTCCAAACTTTGTACCTTTTCCAGTGCCCACCATAGTATTCCATACAGAATAGATGCTTACTCATGGAAAAAGTATCCACATCAAGGAGACCTCAGACCCTTGGAAGTATGTTTTTCTTCTTCTTTTTTTTTTTTTAACTTTCTACCAAGATTATCAGGCACTTACTTCATGGAGAGTCCTGGAGGAGGTAAGAAGTTTGCATAAATGTAATCCTTCATACAGGTCCCTGAATTTCAGAGAGTAATAATTCAGATTCCTGACTCTCTTGAAACTAATTCATTTACTTCTTGAGCCTTAGAATAGTGTTGACATTTACATCTAGGGGTGACATATTCTTTGTGTACTCTCGTCTCCAGGGTAGTCATTTTTCTTATCTCCTCCTACTTTGAGTCGAAGAATATCTTGGGGCATTGTTTCTTTTTCTTTTCTTTTCTTTTTTTAAACCTTTATCCTCTGTCTTAGTATCACTTCTAAGACAGAGGAGAGGCAAGGACTAGGCAGTGGGATAAGTGACTTGCCCAGTGTCACATAGCTAGGAAGTGCCAGAGGTCAAATTTGAACTCAAGTCCTACTGACTCCTGACCTGGCTCTCTATCCACTGTACTACCTAGCTGTGCCTGATTTTCTTTCTTTCAAAATCGTTACCTTCAGTCTTAGAATCAATACTATGTATTAGTTCCAAGACAGAAGATTGGTAAGGGCTAAGCAATGGTGTTAAGTGACTTGCTCGGGGTCACATAGCTAGGAAGTATCTTGAGACTAGGTTTGGACTTGGGACCTTTTGTCTCTAGTCCTGGCTCTCTATGGACTGAGCCATCTACCACCCCCACCCCACAATAGTTTCTTTAGTGGCTCTTTGAATGATGTCTCCTTAATAGAATGAACTACTCGGTGGGTGTTATTCATGGCACACCACCAGTCACCTTAAGAAGTGGACTGGTTGGCCTTTTTTGTGCTTGGAACTGGTGGCATGTTGTAGTAGTGAGAAGAACACTGAATTTGGAGTCAGAGCTCCTGGGGGTTAATCCGGGTTCATTTATTTATTTCATGACCCTAAGCATGGCCAATAGCCTCTCTGGGCCACAGTTCCATCTAAAATGACTAAACAATTTCTAGAGTCCTCTGATTGTGTGCCACAATCTTTCAGCTTCATTCTTCACAATTTGCCCACTTTGGGTTCCCCAAGTTATAAAGGGAAGGGGGTACTCAAGGTCACACGGTAAAGCTAACATTGTAGCTCAAAGCCCTGAAGTTGCTGGACTGTTGTTTAGCTTGATATATGTTCCATCTTGAAACATACCCAGTGTTGGTGATCAAGAAGAAGATGGACTCTACAGCAAGAGTGCAGCATGGGAGAATAGAGCAAAAGCAATGGATTTCTAGTCAGTTGACCTAGCTTACAGTCACAGTTCTACCACTTGTATGATATTGGTCAAGTAAGTTCATCTCTTTAAGGTCCAGTTTCCTTATCCATGAAATGATGTCAGGTTGGATTAGAACAGGAGTTCTTAATTTGAGTCTGTGAACTTTTTTTTTTAAACCCTTGTACTTCAGTATATTGTCTCATAGGTGGAAGATTGGTAAGGGTGGGCAATGGGGGTCAAGTGACTTGCCCAGGGTCACACAGCTGGGAAGTGGCTGAGGCCGGGTTTGAACCTAGGACCTCCTGTCTCTAGGCCTGACTCTCACTCCACTGAGCTACCCAGCTGCCCCCTGTGAACGTTTTTTGAAAAATATTTGAAACTGAATTTCATTATAATTGGTTTCTTTTGTAATCCTATATATTCTATTCATTTAAAGACATTATTCTGAGATGGGGTCCATAGGTTTCACCAAAGGGGTCTATGATACACACCAAAAAGCTTAAGAATTCCAAGACCAGGGACAGCTAAGTGGAGAAGTGGATAAAGCAATGGGCTTGGTCCCAAGATTCATCTTCTTGAGTTTAAGTCTGGCCTCAGACACTTACTAGCTGTGTGACCCAGGCAAGTCATAGAACACTGTTGACCTCAGTTTCCTCATCTATAAAATGAGCTGGAGAAGGAAATGTCAAACTACTCTAGTATCTTTGACAAGAAAACCCCAAATGGGGCCAAGGACTAAAGTGACTGAACAACATTTGTCTCCAGGGGGAAAAGAAAAGAATCTGTAGTCCAGATGGTATAAAGTCCTGACAACTCTAAGTTCAAAGACCTTTGTATGATTCCTTTGTGGCATCTTGATTTTTGCTAGTATTAGGACTATGGAGGTATGAACTTCTAGGACTCTCCCTAGATTTGGAACCTACCCCTGTTGGTATCCCTGAGCAGCAGATGGAACCAGAGGGTATCCGGGCAGGATCAAGCTCCTTAATTAATACTGGGTGTGTACCTCAACCCTTCAGCCTCTGCATGTGACTGATAAATTCATATCTTCTCTGTCCGTTTTTTCTCTTCCTACTCCACCCCCAGCCTTTGCATTTCACCAATGCAAGAAGCAAAGGAGTGTTAGATACTTCCAAACTGGGAATCTTATAGACAGTTTCCAGGATCCTGGAAACACTAATTCAGGTCAAGGGATCCTGAAGAGATATCACCTCTAAACAATTAACAGCTTGCCCAGATGTATATAGGAGGGTTGTTTCAATCAATCAACAAGCATGTATTAAGCATTAGAATTATGTATAACCTAGTACATGGGAAGACTAAAAAAAAAGTCCTTGTCCTCAAAGAGTTTTCTGAATATGAGTGAAGATAACTATATATATGTAGGTATCTATAAAATAAGTATGAGGTGATTTTCTGAGTGGAAAGGCACTAAGCAGCTGTGGGATCAAGAAAGGCTTCATACGGAAAGAGGCACTTGAAATGATTTTTGAAAGAAACTGGGATTCTAAGAGGCAAAGATGAGGAATGAGCACATTCTATAGAAGGGAGACAGACAGTATAAAGGCATGGAGACAGTCTCAACGTTCCTAAATAAAAGGAATAAAATAAGGTGCTTCTGGTCCAGACTGTCTTTTCTGAGAGGACCAGGGTCAGACTCTAGGTAGTTCACAGGGATGGAGCTTCTATGGAAACAGTGGCAATCCTAGCTGTCCTCCTAATATGTTCCAGGCACAGACACAAATAGCACCCACACATTCCCCCCACCCTTTAATAGGCCAAAGCATACTCTGGTTGTGAAATGAGCTGCCAACAATGGCCCACTTGGAGTCATTGGGTTCCTCAGGCATAAAGGTCTAGAGCCATGTTGGCAGACCTATGGTATGTGTGCTAGAAGAGGCTGGCTCCCTCCCCACTCTCCACATGTACCTGAGGACATTTCTCCCATCACTCACCCTCTGCCCAGCAGCACAATGGGAGTGCTTCCTCCCTTCCCTGTCTGGGGTAAAGGTGGGGGGGAACGCTCACATATGGCATAATGGTTGCAGTTTGGGCACTCTGTTTCTAAAAGGTTCACCATCACTGATCTAGAGAGTCTTCCTAATTGATCATAGTTAGAGCTGGAAGGGACCACCTTTGAGTCATCTCCAAACTTCTCATTTTATAGATGAAGACAGAGGTTCCAAGATTAAATGATTTGCCCAAGGTCACATAGCTAATAAGTAGCAGAAGTGCGATGTGAATCTGGGTTCTTTGATGCCAAATCCAGCATTGTTTCCATTGTTCCATGCTGGTAGAATGACTGAACACTGTGTGAGAAAACAGCAAAAACCACTCCATGGAAGATGAATGGGAGGACTGCCATTTTCCCATATCTTTCACCTAGAGCTCCAGATGAATGGAGTGAAGACCATGGCTGAGGGACTGGGAAATAAGAGAATTACATATGTGTGTATGTATATACACGTATGTAAGCATATATGTATGTGTACATGTGTGTATTTTGGGGTATGTATATGTGCCCTTTAGAAAGGTCATCACCTCACAGTCAAGGTCAAAAAGATTTATTTCTAGAAACAGAGACTGACGTCTAGTGCTAGAGTCATATTACTTACCATTAAATAGCTATTAGATACGAGTCCATCTTTCTTAAAGGGAGAAAAAATGAAGCACAGAAAAGGAGATCATTGACTCAGGGTTATGCTGCAAATTGGAGAGAGAACTGAAGACCCTCTAGAATTGGACTTCTCCTTAGGCTAAGGTAGATTTGAGGAAAAGCATTCATTAGTCTGACTCAAATTTGACCCCCATTTTGGCTATGCCAAATTCTTTCTGCTACTGAACAGATTGTTTCCGTACCAAGGTGAATGGGTCTGAGGAGCTAAGCTCTCTCCCTAGTCAGAAGCTTCTCAAACCCAACTGACAGAGAGAAGGGGAAAAATACAGAGGCTACAAGAAGCATGAACTAAAAGTGAAACAAAGTACACTCACTGAGCTGTGTCCACAGGAAGAGAACAGCTGTGGTTCACAGGCTGTTGAGGAGTCCACAGGGGACACAGGGCAAGGAAGAGTAGATTAAGTTAGAATGTGAGCCAGGGGAATCATTGTGATGACAGCCCTGGACCCATCGCCCCCAGCACAAGAGTCATGTGAAGCTGGCAGTGTGTGGGCATCAGGGTGAGAGATTTCATTTGGCACTTACGTGGAAAAACGGAGGTAAGGAATTCTTAGCCCAGACTATGTGGTGAAAAGGGATTTCCTTTTACTCTTCAATACCTCTTCTCCTCCCTTCACCCCTCCACACTTCCCCCCCCCTTGAACTAGAGGCTCATAAGTACAAACTCTTGAATGGGTTATTAATAAATGACACCCCAACCATAGGCATGCATTTTATTTACCCAGAGGCAACAAGGTAGACTAGACAAGGCATTGGATGGAGACTCAGGAAACTTCAGTTCTCAGCTTTGTCTTTGCCCCTAGTAGCCAGTGTCATTACTAGCGAGACTTCAGGCAAAGCCCTCTAAGGGCCTCAATATTCTTATCTGTGAAATGAGTGGGGTTGACTAGCTTATCTTTAAGGTTCTTTACAGGTCCAAAATGGTATGACTAAACCTATCATGTGAACCTCAGACCTAAACTTCTTTCTGTGAAGTAGCTGAACTTCAATCCCTCTGAACCACTGGAATTTCTTCCTAGTGCCCCCAGGAGCTAATCCCACTCTGATGCCAAATCCCAACACTTACCATTTATTTTCCCTATCTGTATTCCATGCTCAGACCCAGCTGAAGCTTTTCTTTGGTTGGTTTAGAGTTCTGGTCTGGGTTTTGGGTGTTTTGTTTTTTTCCTTCTGGAAACTCAATTTAAACTCACTCATCCTCTGTATCCCAGCTCTGAGCTCTAGGACCTAGTCAGAGCTGGGCTTAGACAAAGGGATTTTGTCCCCCAAAAGAGGCAGTTTCAGTGATGTGAGAGATATACTGGAATGGCCAATTTGAGGAAGAAGTACTTCAGGTACTCTCTGTGGGACATTCCAGAACATGGCTTCTTTCCAGGAGATCCATCAAGGCATTTTCAGAACTGAGACACTAGATCTTCCCTCCAAATTTTGAGTAGCAAGTCTAGGCAGGATATAATTTTTGTCTTTTCCCAGACCTAACCTTGTAGCTATATGATTTTTCTGGATTCCAGACCTTGCCAAATCTTTCTGACTCCAGCTAACCAATAGGAATTTTGCCTGGACCCCTAGCTGCATGCCCCAAAGGCACAGGCCTTCTCTAAATCAGCCTAAAATTGCTAGGAGCCCTGGAGAGCAGAAACCTTGTTCTGGGAAAGAGAAGGCAACAGGTGAGGCAGGCAGGCAGGCAGGTGAAACACATTTATATCCTGAGGCAGTTCCTGTTCTAGGCCACAACTGAGGTTAGGCGGCCAAAAAGGGAAGATTTTCACCCCACAACATAGAATCCCCTCTTCTAAGGGAATGCCATTTCTTTGCTTCCCTTTTCCCAAAGTGCAGTCTCTCCCAGATCGCAAGCAGAGAAGTCCCCTGTTCTAACCTTAGAACTGATTAGCGACCCCCTTCTTTGACTTGGGTTACACAGATGGTTCCCTCGTATCAAAATCAGCTCTTTGGCCAGACACAACTCCATTAGGTTCTTTGGGGATCAAAGGTTCCACCACAATGTTTCCTAGATCAAATACCGGCTTCGTGCCGCCCCCTCCTCAGCCCAATCCACATTGCCTCAGCATTTCTGCTGGAATTAAATTATCCCAAGAACCTATCTCCAGAGAAAAGGATCACAGGGCTCCTCATCGCACTCCATTCTCCCCGAGCTGGGCATCCTGAGATAGCCCTCGTTGCCTTTCCCTAGCTACGGATCAGAGACAACCTGATTTTCCGTCTTCAGATCGCCTCCCAACACCAAGTGCGCCCATCTCCGGACCGAGACTCACCCAAAAAAGCATATTGAAGAAAAAGAGCAGGTATTTCACAACGGGGCTGACGAAGGAGAACTCCTCATCATAGACTGCCGGCGCTGGCCCCGATCTCCGGGCCATGGCCCCGCCGCTGCCTCCCCCAGGGGGCCTATTTCCCCAGTGACTGCCCGGCCCACCTGCTACCCAGGGACATAGGAATCGCGCGCCCTGGGAGGCAGCTGGACAGCGATGGAACGTCCCCAGGAACGGAAAGAATGTCTTCGAGAACCGCTGGAACACAGGCTCAAGCCAGCGCCAGCAGCCAAAGGAACCCCGATACTCCGTGAGCAGAGGACCACCCCCTCCCCTCCCCTCACCCAGGCAACTTGGCCCGCCCTAAGCCGGAGCCTATTGGCACAGCTATCGGCCGTCTGGTTTTTCATTGGACTGTCGCTGATGTCACTAAATACCCAGCCATTCCCTCTTCTCCAAGAGGAGAGGGGAACACCTGTTCTGTGAGGGATAACTTCTTAAAGGGTCAGTAGTTTTCCCTGGCTTCCCAGAAAAGGGCAGGGCCAGAGCTGCAGCTGCTGGACTGGAAAGAGGTGAGGGGGAGGAAAGGTACCCAGCGCGTCCAGCCAGCCGCCCACACAACCCCCCAATAAGTGCACACACATATAGTCCAGTCTCCAGTTACTTTTAAAGAACCTACTATGTACCTACCCTTGCTCCAGTTGTGGTGGGGAATCCATTAGAAGAACGAGACACTCTAGGTGAGAGCAATGAAGTCCAACAAATGTGTAAGATACTATGTGAGGTCCTCTCACAGAGCTAATATACAGGAAGCCATTTGAGAAAATTTATGAAAAAAGATGTTTGGTATTGACTTAAAATACAGAGTTCAGAGAAGAAAAATCAGTAATAGTGTTGGAGAAAGATTAATTGAAAAAGTATATAAAAGGTATATAGTGGGCAGGTAGGGGCTCAGTCTGGGTCTGAAGTCAAGAAGACATCATCCTGAGTCAAATCCAGCCTCACTAGCTGTGTGGCCCTGGGCAAGTCAGGGCCTTAACCCCATTTGTCTCAGTTCCCTCATTTATAGGACTCCAAACGTTTTGCAAACAACTCCAATATCTCTGCCAAGAAAACCCCCACGGGCTGAACAACAGAACTAAAGCAGTTTAGGGGGGAAAGGAAAAAGCATTTATTGTGTCAGGAGCTTTACAAACATTATTTCATTTGATCCTCAAAATACCCTGGGATGTAAGTACTAGTTGATCCTCACTTTATGTTTAAGGAAACAAAGGCAAACAGGTTCAGTGGTTTGCCCAAGGTCACATAGGTAGTAAGTATCTAAGGTGGAATTTGAATTTAGGTCTCCTTGATTCCAGACCCCAAAATCTACCCACACTGCCACCTATGGACCTGAAGTCAGGAGATCTTGGTTCTAGTCCTGGCTCTGCCACTACTGAGATCCTGGGAAAGTTACTTTCCCACTTTGTTCCTTAGTTTCCTCTGAAAGGGGATGATCCTTAAAGCCATGGTTTTAATATCAGAAAAGGAACAATGAAATGTAAAGCTAAAAGTTGAAGATGTGACTCTTTATAAGGAAAGAGAGGATCTGCAGAAAAGATGCAGAGGCAAAGAAAGATTCTGGAATTCTACAGAAGTGACTAGGATGTTTTCTAACAGTCAGTTAAGCCTTGAAGGCTGAGTCTTGTTTCCCTGGGGTAGACCTAGTGAGATTGGCTTTTTCTCCTATGGCTTTCCTTCTGCTATATCTTCACTTCTTGCCTAGACCCATTTTATTCCATTTCCTGCTGGCTGAGTGATACATCTACAGAACTTCTTGAACTATCTGAGCCATCTATTCGTGAGAACCTCTCCCTGTGCCCTGTCCTGTTTAGCTTCTAAACTCAATACCTCTGTTACCATCCAAGGGGATTTTGGGTTAGGGGAGTTTATTTATATTAGGGACTGGGTCTTCAGGTAGATAGGTAGATAGTGTAGCTTAATCTCTCTGAAGGCTTCCTGTGAGGGAACAACTATAGATCTGTGGGGGAGGGTTAGGTAGTGGATATTAGATAAGGTTATCCAAATTCCCTTTCCTACCTTCCCTTGCTTTAATAAACTAAACCATCCCTGTGTTTGTTACCTCTGCCTGGACTCTATCTGTTGCCTGTCATCAATATCCTGTTGGCCTTCCCCAAACCTGTGTTATCTTCTATTACTGGTCCTGAGTAACCATTTAGACCTATTCCCTGAACCTACCAATATCCCGTTCATACCACCCTGGTATTTCAGTTACATATTTCAGACTTTGTCAAGGCTTCTCTCCATGAGGTATAACTAAGTCCCTTGAATCACTCAGAAAGGAAACAGGAAGAAGAAGAAGAAGAATGGGCAGCTCCTCAGAATGACCTTTAAAAATCAGTTCACAAAGTTCTGTCTAAAGACTCAAACAGAAACCTTGCTCCCACTGGCCAAGCAGAAGCAGCATGGAGTTGGAAAAAGGGAAACTGAAAAAACCTCATGGAGGTTAGACAGTGGGAAGATAATAGCAATTGCCACAAAAAAAAGGAGGTCTGGTCTGAACTCTGGGAATAAGACTTGTTGGACCAGTTAAGTACTAGGTGTCTTGGCCAGAAGCTGTGCTATCAAAACATTCCTTCTCCCAACCTCTACTCTTCAAAAGATTCAGCTGAGGTAGTTCATCTTTATCTCCTTTCTCCCCTTTAGCTCATTGGGAAGTTGTTTTTTCTTCCTCTAGAGAGAGGGGGAGGGAGAGTTTATCCTTTTTTGTTTTAAAAGTTTACTTAATACAGGCCTAGAGACAGGAGGTCCTAGGTTCAAACCTGGCCTCAGCCACTTCCCAGCTGTGTGACCCTGGGCAAGTCACTTGACCCCCATTGCTCACCCTTACCACTCTTCCACCTATGAGACAATACACCGAAGTACAAGGGTTTAAAAAAAAAGTTTACTTAATAAACAGTGGTAAGCATTCCATTTTCTAGTGGGGTATACTTATTGGGATTAGCCATCTGCCAAGACAGTTTTACCAGTGTGTGACTGATGTGCATGCTACAGCTTCTTGGAGCCACAGATGAGAGATGGATGACAGGTAGACAGCAAAAGTGAATGTGCTGTCCTGGAAAGCAAGTCCCTATACCAGAGGTACTGAGAATAGTAGATAGGCCTCAAACCCTTCAGTGAATTAGGGGGACATATACTTCAAGCATGTGAAAACTTCCCCTGGCAGAATGCAAAGATGAGAACAGTTTGTTCCAACATCCATGAAAGTGGCTGAAACAGACATTATGGAGTGCTTAGAGATCAGTCTGACATTGATGATATCAAGGTCTACTTAGCCCTGGGTCATTCACTACCAGTTGTCCTGACTTTTGTCTTGCCACTGGACTTCAATGACTCTGGAAGAGAGAGTGAGACTGACAACTTTGTGCAACTCTGCCTCATTTAAATCCAATTCACAAGCAAGTCAAGGCATCACCCCATGATGCCATTGGTCCTCTTCTAAAGGAAGGATGAACAATAATAATGATGGTACTTATTGGGAACATTGTTGGGAGGAAGCCCCTGAAGGGGAAACATCCATGGAGAAGTGTCAGGGCTATGTATAAAAGTTGAGGTGTTTTGCCAGAAGTGCTATCTATGGCTGGAATTTCCAACTAAAAAAAAAAAAGAGGTAAAGAAAATTACAGATACTTTATTAGAACTTTCCAGAATAAAAGAGCATTTATACTAGGAAACCCAACTGAGCAATGATTCAGTAGTAGGATGAAGGGAGCAAACAGGAGTGATTGAATCACCCTAACATCACATATTCTGTCAAATGCTGAGCAATGTAAAACCCGGAAGTTGGACTAAGGAGATTTCAACTCTTAACATCCTTTGATTCTAGGTGAAATTTGAGCTAAGCTTTGAAATACAGGTAAAGTTAATATAGGTAGCTGGGAGGAAGAAAGGTGGAGAATAAGAGTAAATGTGTAAAGACAGGAACAAGAAGATGGAAAGACTATACAGAAGAGTGAAATCTAGCCTGAAAGTAGTAAAAAGATTTTGTTAGGGAATAAAGTTGTGGTTCAGATTATGGATGACAATGAAAAAGAATGAAAGAAAAAATCAAATTAATTAATATTTACTTATTAATAAATAATCAATAAAAACATATTTATTATTAATAAATAAAATTAATTAATAATTAAATAAATTAAATTATGTATAAAACCTTTAACCCTGTGGTACCACTAGTAAGCCTATATCTCACAAAGAGACCAAAGAAAGAGGGGATGCATCCATGTGTACAAAAATGTTTCTAGAAGCTCTTTTTCTGATGGCAAAGGATTGAAAACTAAGGGAGTACCCATCAATTTGGGAGTAGTTGAACAAGCTATGGTATATGTATAAAATATATGTAATGTTATGCTATGGAATGCTATCATGCTGTAAGGAATGAAAGGGATAGTTTCAAAAACCATGGGAAGACTTACATGAACTGATGCAAAATGAAGTTAGCAGAACCTGAAGAACAATTTATGCAATAACAATACTACTGTAAAGACAAACACTTAGGAACTTTGATCAATACAACGGAACCAAAGAGTTTCAGAGGATTCATGATGAAACCTGCTATCTACCTTCAGATAGAGAGGTAATGGACTTAGAATGCAGATAGAAGTATATTTTTGAGGGGAGGGAAAGAACATGACTATTAAGAGAAAACTTGTTTTGCTTGGCTATGGTTATTTGTTTGTTTGTTTTTTTGATTAATTAAATTAGTTAATTTAAATATTTTTCCATGGTTATATGATTCATGTTCTTTCTCTACCTTCCTCCCTCCCCCTTCCTGTTGGCTATGGCTATTTGTAATGGATTTGTGTTTCTCTATTTCTCAGTGGGGTAGAGGAGAGGAAGTGTGAGGGAGAATATTTGGAACTGAAAATAAAATTGAATTTAAAAACAGAAAAGGGATAGATTATGGATGACAATGAAAAGCAGAAAAAAGAGCTTGACCTTATATGGTACTTAGAGAGCCACAGAAATTTATTTACTTGGGGAATTTTCTCTAGGTCTGGACAAAGCAGATTATAGCAAAATTATTACTTCCTCCATGTTGGATGCTGTGTCTCTCAGTGAAGTCTAAAATTGTATGAGCTTTTAAGATAACAATAGCTGGCCTTTATAGAGACTTTATAGTTTTACAAATTATTTAGATGCAAAGTTGCATTTAAATAAATGCATAAAAACATAAAAATAGTACAGTAGAATAGAAAGAGTGCTGGATTTGGAGTTAGAGAATTTGAGTTCAAATACCAACTCTGCCCACTTGTGTGACCTTAATCAAGGCATGTAAACTCTCTTAGCCTGTTTCCTTGGCAATGAAATAAGGAATCAAACTAGACAATATTGAAATTTCCTTCCAGACCCAAATCTTTGATCTTTGATCACTGCAAAAACCTAGTAAGATAAACATTGCCATGCCCATTTTACAGATGATGAAATGGAGCAGCTCAGAGAGGCTAAGTAACTTTTCCCAAGGTTACAAATCTCATAAATCATAGAGCTGGGATTTTAAACCAGTTTTTCTGACTTCAAACCCAGTACCCTTATACTCTGCCAAGTGGACAAAATCACAAAGATAATCAAGTTCAGGATAGAATCCAAATGTCTTGTCTTCCACTCTAGTACTCTTTCCAAGATCTAAAGTGGTGTGTGTGTGTGTGCGTGTGTGTGTGTGTGTGTGTGTGTGTGTGATTGTTACTTGCACATGTAATTCTTTTAAATTATATTAAGTTTTTGTCCACTAAAACCTTAAAGTCTCCCTTGACCTATACTTGTACAGTTTAATGTTTAAACCTTAATTTCATCTTATTAGATGACGAGTCATCATTCTAGCCTATCATCCACATGAAGGTCATAATAGGTCATAATGGAAGGTCATAGCTTTGATGATATTTCATGTTAGCAAAGCAGGCCCACATATCTCACATCACACTTAGACTACTATAACTGCAGAAGGCTTTCAGAGGAAAAGAAGTACAACCATCTCATTTTACAAATGAAGACATTTGCCCCTTTTCACATGACTAATTTAATTAGGTTGGCACTAGAAGCCAGATCTCCATATTCCCAGTCCAGGATCCTTTCCAAGACATATGCCTCAACATATAAAGATATTGTATATGTGCTGTCATGACGAGCACAACCCTCATTTCATTTAATATTACAGGACTTGCATTTTAGTCCTTCTATTCATTTCACATCCAGGCAAAAGCAGCTAGAAGAGCACTTGTATTCTGCATTTCTCACATAGCGAAGATGAATGAATAATCGTTAAAAGGACTGAACACCGACTTGTAATCAGAAGACCTGGCTCCAAGCCCCAGCTTTGTACTTACTGTGTAATCGTAGGCAAGTCATTTATACTTGCCCAACCAGGTGAAAAACTAAGGCACAGATTTTCAAAGTGACCTGCCTAGTGAGGCCATGAAAGGGCTGAGATCACAACCCAGAGAAAATCAATCAGATCAAGAAAGAAAGATTAGATTGCTCGCTGAGGGCACAGAAAAACTGATTTTCCTTCAGGAGAAGCACCAGGGCAGATAATGATAATAATAGCTTCCATATATATAGTGTTTTATGGTCACAAAGTGCTTTCACATTCTGAATCATAGAATGTCAAAGTTAGAAGAGCCCTCTGAGGCATCTGATCCAAACCCTCTGTGCCTGAAAAAGGGTCCCCTTGTACAATCTGCCCCAAAAGTGATCAGCCTTTGCTTGAAGACTTCAAATGAAGGATAACCCCCTCCCCCTCCAAGGTAGCCTATTCCACTTTGGGAGAACTATAATTGTTAGGAAATGCTTCTCTTTGTAACTTTTACCCATTTTTTAAAATTTTATTTAATTGATTAAGAAAAATTTTCCATGGTTACATGATTCATGTTCTTTCCCTCCCTTCCTCTCACCCCCTCCCATAGACAACGCACAATTCCACTAGGTTTTGCATGTGTCATTGATCAAGACCTATTTCCATATTATTAGTATTTGCACTGGGGTGATTGTTTAGAGTCTACATCCCCAATCATATCTCCATCAACCCATGTGATCAAGCAGTTGTTTTTCTTCTGTGTTTCTGCTCCCACAGTTCTTTCTCTGGATGTGGATAGTGTTCTTTCTCATAAGTCCCTCAGAAATATCTTGGATCATTGCATTGCTGCTAGTAGAGAAGTCCATTATATTAGATTGTGCCACAGTATATCCATCTCTGCGTATAAGGTTCTCCTGGTTCTGCTCCTTTCATTCTGCATCAATTCCTGGAGATCATTCCAGTTCACATGGAATTCCTTCAGTTCATTATTCCTTTGAGCACAATAGTATTCCATCACCAACGGATACCACAATTTGTTCAGCCATTCCCCAAATCAAGGGAGATCCTCATTTTCCAATTTTTTGTCACTACAAAGAGCACTCTTTGTAACTTTTACCCATTGTTCTTAGTCTGCCATGTGGATCTCAGAAGAGCAGGTCTAATAACTCTTCCACAGTCTTTATCTTACTTCCTGTTAATCTTCACAATAACCCTGTGAGGTAACTAGTAAAAGTGTTATATGCATTTAATAAGTAAAAAAACTAAAGTGTAGGGAAGTTAAATGATTTGTTCACACTTGCTTATGTTTATGCTTCAAGGTTTCCAAAACTCTTTCCATGCAACAATCCTGTATAAATATTTGTATACACATTTTATAGATGAGAAAAGAGATTTAGAAAGAATCACTCAAGATCACAGAGCTTGTGTGAGTAACCTAGGTCTTCTGACTTCAAGACATCAGAGACAACGGTGGCACTCACACTGCCTTCTAAAGGGGGAGTGCTAGTTTAGTATCCTGTGATAAAAGCATTCCAGAAATAGGAAGCCTGGGAAGAGGCACAAGGCTGAATTGGCATTGAATATAGGCAAAGATTAGTAAGAAAGCCAGTTTCAGGGCAGCTAAGTGGCTCAATGGAGCCCTGGAGACCTTTGGTCCTGGGTTAAAATCTCCTTGGATACTTCCTATCTGTGTGACCCTGGGCAAGTCACTTATTCCCAATTGCCTAGTCCTTATTACTTTTCTGCCTTGGAACTGACACTTGGTATTGATTCTAAGATAGAAGGTAAGAGTTAAAAAAAGAAGAAGAAAGCCAGTTTCACTAAAACATATAGTATAATATTGGATGCAGAGTAATATAACAGAAAGCTGTAAAGGCAAGGTGTCCCGAAATAACAGAAAGCCTTGATACTTTAGAGGTCACCAATTCCTTAGTCTTATCTTCCTCTCCTTTCTTCTTCTCTTCAGTAGACTTCTTTGTGGTGTCAGCTTTTTGTTATTTTTAATTTTCAAGTCTACCACTCTGAGCCTGACCCAGAATCTTATTTCATATTTAACAGTCTTGGCTTAGGGATTCACTGGGGTATTTTTTTTAACCCTTATTTTCTGTCTTAATAACAACTCTTAATACAGAAGGGCAAGGGCTAGACAAATGGGGTTAAATGACTTGTGCAGGGTCATATAGCTAGAAAGTGTCTGAATTCAGTTTGAACTCAGGCCCTCTCAACTCCAGGTCTGAGGTTCTATTTACTGGGCTATCTAGTGCTCCTTAGGGGTTCACTGGTACCAGAACTCTCAAGTTATTCAATGGATTTTTCTTGAGTACCCTATGGTGAGTTATTTTTGCTTTCTCCTCCTCCTCCTCCTCCTCCTTCTTTTTTTTTTGGTATGTTTGGACATTTTTTTTCAGTACGCAAAAATTTGTTTTCTCTTCCTTCCAACCTTTCCCCTCCTAAAAAATACAAAAGAAAAACAAACCTCTTGTGCTGAACATGCAAAGTCAAGAAACACAAATTTCCACATTGGCTATGCCCCAAAATATGTGTCTCATTCAAACCCTTGTCCATTTTTCTGTCAGGAAGAGAGTAGCATACTCCATTATCAGAATCTGAAATCATGGTTGATTATGTTGAACAGAGTTCTTTAGCCCTTCAAAGTTGTTTATTTTTATAATGTTTTTGTTATTTTATAAATTATTTTCCTGATTCTGATGATTACACTCTCTTTCCTTCCAAGCAAATCTTTTCCCAGCTATGTCTAAAACCATTCATTTGAATGGTTTTTGTTTGTTTTGTAGAGCACAGTGCATGGGCTTCCAGATCTCCAGGCTTCTCAAGGTCCTTATGGGGTATCTTATGGATACCCAGTCTGATATCCTTACGTCCTTACCCACACATGTCATTCAGTTCCTGGAAATGTGTCACATGCTAATCAGGAGTAAGTCTCTAAAGGTTTGGGGTGTTTGCATTTAGCAAAATATTTCCAGGGGTATTTCTCAAAACTCTTGGTCATCTTCATTATAGATGGTTTATTGTTATTTTAGATTAGTCATATCTGACTCTTTTCCTGACCCCATTTGAAGTTTTCTTGGCAAAGATACTGGAGTGGCATGCCATTTCCTTTTTCAGCTTATTTTACAGATGAGGAAACTGAGGCAAACTGGGTTAGGTGACTTGCTCAGGGTTACTGTGAGGTCAGATTTGAACTCACAAAGATGAGTCTTCCTGACGCTTGGACTTAGTTGCCCTTATTATAGATAGTACGGAGTCCCTTACATTC
The DNA here is from genome assembly GCF_016433145.1 of Gracilinanus agilis. Taxonomy (NCBI): domain Eukaryota; kingdom Metazoa; phylum Chordata; class Mammalia; order Didelphimorphia; family Didelphidae; genus Gracilinanus; species Gracilinanus agilis. The sequence goes on from NC_058134.1 coordinate 122,909,148, forward strand.
CAGTCTTGCATCTCTTCTATGAGACATCTCAAACTATATGTCTTGTAGATATTTTAAATTTGACATGTCCAAAACAGAACTAATTTCCCCTCTAAACCTTCCCCTCTTCCTAATTTCCCCATAACTGTTGAGGTTTACCACTCCACTCACCCAAGCTCACAATCTGGAGGTCATTCATCACTTCTCAGCTCTATCTCACCCTCTTTATTTAATCTGTTTTCAAAGTCTGTCAATTTTACCTTGGTAACATCTCTCCTGTGACACTGCCATCACTCTGGTATAAGTCTTCATCATCTTATATTTTGACTTTTGCAATAGCTTGCTGGTTGATCTTCCTACTTAAAGTCTCTCTCCAGGCCAGGGCATCTACCATTCATCTATCAAATTGATTTTTATTAAAATTCAGGTCTGACAGCATCAGTACCCTACCCAATAAACTGAAGTGGCTACTTATCATCTCTGGGATCAAATATAAACTCCTCTATTTGATGTTCAAAGCCTTTTATAACCTGCCGTCTCCTCATCCTCTACTCACTGATCCAGTGACACTGTCCTCTTTGCTGTTTCTCAGACAAGAAAGTCTACCTCTCCATTACCAACACTTTCCCTGGCTCTCTCCTACGCCTGGAATACTCTTCTTTCCCAACTCTCCCTCCTAGCTGCCCTGGCTTCCTTCAAATCCAACTTTCTACAAGAATCCCTTTAACGGATCCCCTTTAATTCTTGTGCCTTTCCTCTGTTGGCTATTTTCAATCTATCCTATGTATGACTTGCTTGTACCTAGCTGTTTGCATAATGTCTCCCTCCTTAGAATGTGAGCTCTCTGAGAGCAGGGAATGTCTTCTTCCTTTCTTTTTATCCAGCATGTCATGCAGTGCCAGGCACATATTAGATCCTTAATAAATAGCCATTGACTTATTGATGGTTCCCTGCAGGTCCCTTTGGTGGGGGTGCTAAAACCCTTGCATTTTGTGATGGTGAAGCAAATCCTTATTGGCTGCCAGTCCTGTGAGATATATAAAAGACAAATGACCACAAAGATAGGAAAAACTGAGCATTCAACCTTTTTTAAATTGAATTTTATTTTTTGATTACATGAAGAAACTATTTTTGACAATTGTTTTCTGACATTTTGAGATTTGGATTCTCTCTCACCCTTCTTTCTCTCCTCCCCAAATAGGTAAATAGCCTGATAGAGGCTATATCAGAATTACTCTACACTTTGAAAGAAGGGGACAGTCTGCTTCTCTCTTCTTTTGAGAGTCTCACTTTTGATTCTGCCTGCTCTTCCTATGACTTCTAGCAAAGAAAGAAATCGGACTTCTCACTCTTCCCATCTCTCCCAGCAAATGTTATGGTGGCAGTGAAAATATGTTTGTCTAAGTAACCCTGAGATTGCTCTTCAAATTTCTGACTGCATCTTCTAGTTGTGTTTCATTCCTTTAGCACAGATAACCCAATGGCAATCCTGAGAAGTTGAAACTTCTAGCCTTAACAGAAACTTGGTGAGTTGATTTGGAATGATTGAATTAAGGAATGATTGTTTTGGGAAAGGTACTCTTTACTACTTAACACTTAAAAAAAGGTTTAAAATTTTAATTTTGTTGGTTTTTTTTCTGGGTTATACATGTATTATCACCCAAAACATATTTACTTATTTTTCATTTTTGTAAGTGAATAATCTTATAAAACCAAAACTCCAAATCATGTACCCAAATAAACAAGTGATAAATCATCTGTTTTCATCTGCATTCCTACTCTAACAGTTCTTCTCTAGAGATGGATAGCATTCTTTTTCATAAATCCCTCAGAATTGTCCTGGATCACTGTACTGCTGATAGTGGTAAAGTCTATCACATTTGATCATCCACAATATTGCAATTACTATGTACAATGTTCTCCTGATTCTGCTTATTTCATTCTGCATCAGTTCATGTAGGTTTTCCCAATTCTTTCTGAAATCATCCTGTTTATCAGTCTTTATAGCATAATAGTATTCCATCACCATCGTATAGCACCATTTATTCATCCATTCCCCAATTGAGGGATGTCCCTTTAGTTTCCAATTCTTTGTCACCACAAAAAGAGCAGCTATAAATATTTTTGTACAAACAGGTCCTTTCCCATTTTTTTTTTACTAAACCCTTTTTGGAGGAAATGATCACAGATAGGAGGCTAGAACAGTCATGCGTACCTGGGCTGACTGGCAAGAAGACATGAATCTTGAATTGCTGCTTAAACAGTATCTAGTGAATGAATTAAATTAATTAAATAGTATCTAATGAGAGAGTGAAATCTGTTCAACAGTCCCACAGAGATACTTCTTAGCTATGTGACCCTGAGCAAATCACTTAACTCCAATTGTCCAGCCCTTAATGATACTTAATATTGATTTCTAAATGGAAGATAAGAGTTTTAAAAAATAGTCCCATAGAATCTTTTTCTCTTGGGAGAGTGTAATAGATTATTGTTTATGCTTTATTATCTATACATGCTTATGAATCTTTTGTAGTTTAAGCATTTCCTTTGACTTACAGTCATATTGGCCTGATTGCTTTTCCTCATACACAAGGATCCATCTTTTACCTCTATACTTTTGCTTTGCTGTTCCCTTCTCTCCTCTGCTTCTTCTTTTTTAAAAATCTTTACCTTCTGTCTTAGAATTTATATTAAGTATCAGTTCCAAGGCAGAAGAGTAGTAAGGGCTAGACAATTGGGATCAAGTGACTTACCCAGGGTCACACAGCTAGGGAATGCTCTGAGGTCAGGTTTGAATTTAGGATGTCCCATCTCCAGACCTGACACTCTACCCACTGAGCCACCTCACTGCCCCTGATCTATTCCTAATGCTTAGCACAGTGCCTGATAAGTAGTTAGTGCTTAATAAATGCCTGTTGATTGATTGAAGCAGGATATAAGTAGTTCTCTTATACCTGCTATTAAAACAATTTGGTGCACCGAGTACTTTTTCTATATAGGACTCTATTAATTTCTTTTGGGGAGCCCTAGAAATGAGACATACCTAAAATTCATTTCAGAGATTTTTCCCAGAATCCCAAAGTGGAGTAGCATAGTGAGGCAGATTTGTGAGAAAAAAACCTGATCTTGCTTCTTTTAGTAGTCAGGCTCCCCTAGGTCTGAGTCAAGTCTGCTTGAGTCCAGAAAATGACACAGGGATGACATACCCTGGTTTGATGACATCATAGGAAATAGGAAACAGAACTGACCACCTAGTGGTTTTGCACAGATTGGAGTGATCAAAACACATCCTATCTGGACAAAATGCCACCTCAAACTCAATCAGCATGTTACCTTTGGGTAGTGGAGGATGCAGATACTTTCTTCCCTCTGGAATACACTGAAGTAAGACATTCAGAGGATGGATGGCCAGCAACAGAACACTGATCACACTGTCATCTCCCTAGCAGCTATTACAGGAAAAGCCAGTTCTTCCTCTGAATGTGGAGATCGTTCTTTCTCATAAGTCCCTCAGAATTGAAGAACTGTGGGAGGAGAAACATAGAAGAAAAACAACTGCTTGAACACATGGCTGATGGGGATATTATTGGGGATGTAGACACTAAAGGATGACTCTAGTCCAACTATCAATAATATAGAATTAGGTTTTGATCAATGATTCACATAAAACCCAGTGGAATTGTGTATCGGCTAAGGGGGGTTAGGAGGGTTTGGGGGAGAGGGAAAGAACATGAAATATGTAACTATGAGAAAATATTTTTAAAAAAATTAAAAAAAAGAAGATAGATAAAGCAAAAAAAATCCCTCAGAATTGTCCTGGATCATTGCATTGCTGCTATTAGAGAAGTCCATTACATTTGATTGTACCACAGTGTATCATTCTCTGTATATAATGGTCTCCTGGTTCTGCTCCTTTCACTCTGCATCAATTCCTAGCATTTTTCCAAAAAGATATTTTATTTCCCCAATCGCATGTAATAACAATTTTCCATATACATTTTCTGAAGTTGTGAGATCCAAATTGTCTCCCTTCCTCCCTTCTCTCCCCATTCCCAGAGGTGAAAGAAAAATTTCATCTGGGTTATACTTAGAGAACCCATTTCCATATTGTTCGTTGTTATAAGAGAATACTCATATAAAACCAAAACACCAAAATAAAAACATCAATAAAAGAAAGAAATTGAAAAATAGTATGCTCTCATCTGCATTTCGACTCCATTAGTTCTTTTGCTGGAGATGGATAGCATTCTTTGTCATAAGTTCTTCAGAATTGTCCTGGATCATTGTATTGCTGAGTTACTAAGTCTTCCACAGTTGATCATACAATATTGCTATAACTATGTGCAATATTCTCCTGGTTCTGCTTATTTAACTCTTCATCAGTTCATGCAGGTTTTTCCAGCTCTTTCTGAAAACATCCTGCTCATCATATCTTATAGCACAAAGGTAGTCCATCAGCATCACCATCACCAGAATTTGTTCAGCCATTCCCTATTTGACAAATTGGGTTTACAACCAAGAATAACATATCTAGCAAAACTGGCCACTAAAGAAAAAAAATAGCAGCCAAAGGAGAAAGGACCCAACTATTGATAGCTATTGGGGGGTGGGGGGTGGGAACAGAGAAAACCTTGGCTCAAACTCAAAGGACGATGAAATAAAAACACTTACTTCAAAAACACCAAAGAAACATAATAAATGGCAATGAACTCAAAGAGCTTTGGGAAGAACTTTTTTTTTTTTTTTTTTTTTTTTTAGATTTTTGAACCAGTTTTTTTTTATTAATATTCATTTTTAACATGGTTACATGATTCATGCTCCTCCTTTCCCCTTCAACCCCCCCCCCGCACCCCCCCTACCCATGCGCATTTCCACTAGTTTTGTCATGTGTCCTTGATCAAGACCAATTTCCAAATTGTTGGTAGTTGCATTGGTGTGGTAGTT
>NC_058134.1:122919241-123024192 GCF_016433145.1 Gracilinanus agilis
TGTCTCGATTCCACGTACCTTCCACGCTGTGCCCTGTTGTGGGGTTCCTCCGTTCGTCTGGACTTGTTTTTATGTCCCCTTGAGGAGTTTTGTATGTTTCGGTCAGGAGAGGTTAAGAGCTGCTTCTTACTCTGCCGCCATCTTAACCCGGAACCTGACGGGAAGAACTTTTAAAGGACCTTAAAAATAAATATTGAATTAACTTCTGTTTCACTACTATAAATTCCTATAATGTTTCCCAAAGTCCCCATCTATTTTTTTCTTCCAGATGATCTGTTGTATATCCCAATGATATAATTTCTTTTTCTTTTTCCATTACCCTTTACCCAAATACTTCAATTTTTTTTATTTCATCAGAATTAAACATGTCACATCATAGTCAGATAAAAACATTTACTTAAGTTTACTTAAAGAATGCAAAGTAAATAAAAAGGAATAAAATAAACAGCAGATATTCTCAACATTCGTATCTCAAAACTATTTTATCTAACCTTCTAGGACTGGGAGGATATGAGTTCACTTTTCCCATTTCTCCAGGTTTTTTTGTTTTGTTTTGTTTTGTTTTGTTTTGTTTTGTTTTGTTTTTATCAGAACAGTACAATGAACTAAGTAACAGACAGTGTGAATTGGTTGACCCATTGGATGAATTCTGCAGGCTCAAAACTTGGAAAGTACCCTGTCTTGGCATGGTAGCACATCACAAAGCTGTTGTCTCTTGGGAACCAGCAGGTTAATGCTGCCACATCTATGAAAACGAGTACATTCTGATTCATTTATCTTTGATGAGAAATTCCCCTTGCTACTAGCATCAGCACTAACAGGTTGTATCCAAGGGGATATCCATCACATCACCAGCTCTGGCATGAGCTAGACTTAGCTCCTCATGTTCTTCTCTTCATTCTCCCTGGCTCTGTTTTGTTTTTTTTTCCCCTCACTTGCCTGATGTTTCTCTCCCCTTTCCCCACTCCTTGTAAAAATTCTTTCCAAGAGTTTCTAAATTTTCCCCTCTAGGAACATCAATGTCTGATGATTTTTCATGCTGCTGAACACTGTATATGCAAATGCCCCCACTAAATCACAGATACTCTTGTATATCCAGTGTGATTTTTAAGGGACCTTAATATGAAAAAAAGTTATTATTGATAGGGCAGTTACATAGCTCAGTGGATAAAGAGCCAAGCCTGGAGATGGGAGGCCCTGGGTTCAGATATGACCTTAGACAATTCCTAGTTGTGTGACCTTGGGCAAGTCACATAACCTTAATTGCCTAGCTCTTACCACTGTTCTGCTTTGCAACTGATACTTGTATCCATTCTAAGAAGAAAGTAATGGTTTTTAAAAATTATTATTGAGGAAGAAGATATAAAAGGATCATGTCAATGTGCAGAGTTCAACAAAATATGGCATTGCTAACATCTTGTAATATGCCATGCTGCTTTTTCCAAAGAAACAGAACAATCATAATATTTAGACTTAAAATAAAAACTAATCAGTACCAGTTTAGGGTCCTGAAAGGTTCTTTCTGTTATTAATATTGCTATTTTCTTTGTTACTGAACCATGTTGCCTGGTTAGATCCAAAAACAGTTGTCCATATATGAGAAAGCTTTAGATCAGTGATTCCCAAAGTGGGCACCACCGCCCCCGATGGGTGCTACAGCGATCCAGGGGGAGCAGTGATGGCCACAGGTGCATTGGGGGCAGTGAATAACTGACAGGGGGCGCTAAGTAATATTTTTTCTGGAAAGGGGGCGGTAGGCCAAAGAAGTTTGGGAACCACTGCTTTAGACCATGGAATGTGTAACTGCCTGCTTAGCAGTGACATTACATCTGGATCCGTTCTGCATCTGGGTATCCTTATCTAAGTCAAAGACCTTTACTTTAATTCTTGTTAATGAGATCTAAGACCCTTGAGAGAGGAGTTTATCATAGAAAGAAATTATAGGAAACTATTATTAAAGAAAATAGAATTACAGACAATGTGGACCAACTAGGAAAACTAGCTAAGCAAATAATCAAATTATTGAGAGAATTAGAAAATATGTAGTGATTTTAGGATCTCTGATATCCCCCAATTTTTAGAAAAATAAAAGAATCCAAAAATGATATTCCAGGTAATTTTTTAGGAAAACTTTTCAGAATGAACAAAGCAAGTAACAATATACAAATAGGAAGAGTTCATAGGGCTTTGAGGAAGGCCATAAGATTTAATTTCCTTAGACAGTTTGACTTAATTCCAATATTATAAAGACAAAGACAAAAATCTGCAAACTACAATGCAGAGAGAAAGGATGAGGAATGACAATCAGGAACACAATTGACTTCTCAAGGAAGACAAAAGATGATCCAAGAAACTGAAATTTAACATATGCAAAAATTGAGATGAATCAGCAATGAACCCACCATTATCTATTCAGAAAAAACTTGGTATGTTGTATGTTGAGATGGATATTCAAGATGCATTTAGAGGGGAATATGGGATATTCAGGGAGGATTAGCACCTCTATAGCTAGGGCTTGTAAGCCCTTTTCAGAGCGTTTCATCCATTATTGGTTTCTGTTGTTCATCCAACTTTTACCTAAGGCTCTAAGAAGTTGTGGCATGTGCATTGGCCACACCCTAGTAAAACTATCTCTGCACACAGGTTAAATCAGTTGAGGTTATTGACAGGCTCCAAACTCACCAATGAGTTAGGGGGTTGTCTACTCCAAGAATGTAAAGGCTTTCTTCATGGGAATGGGCAGATGAGAACAGTTTGTTTCAGTGTCCATGAAGGCAACTGAAGCAGACACTGTGGAGCATTTAGAGCTTGGACAAACATGGAAGATCCCAAGGTCATTCATTCCATCCCCCATCATCCTGACTGATTACTGGACTTTGATGACTTTAGAAGAGAGAGTGAGGCTGATAACTTTGTGCCACTCTGCCTCATTTAAATCCAATTCACAAGCAAGTTAAGACATCGTCCCATGAGCTCATTGGTCCTCTTTGAAAATGAAAGCTGAACCACAGATTCTTAAACATTTAGACTCACATGTATTTCAAAGAACAACTACTCAAGTAGTGTCAAAACTAAAAAAGACAATCACTTAAAATAATTGTTATTTCTTATGTCAAACAAACCAGTTACTACCAAATTGTGAGAACCTCTGTAATGGCTAAGTCACTAAATATTTCAGAAGAGTATCAGAGAAACAGAGCAAAAAGAGAGAAAGAAGAGTTAGCAGAAAGTTAATCTTAAGTGCCTATCTTCGATAAATGAGACATTGAAGTTAAAGAAAGCTGTATGACTCTTAATTTAAAAAAAAGAGTTTTGTTGAGACTGATTTTGTTGTTTGGTTTAATAGAAGTAAGAATAATGAAATTTGCATTTTCTTCTGGAAAATGAACAAGAAAATATTTTTCAAAGGATGGAGTTCAAATTAAGGTAGTGATGGGGAAAGGTAGTAGCCTAGTTCTCTCACATATATTTCAAGAAAGTTTTGAAAGGGGAACCAGATCAAATAATGATCAAGAAATCCAAAGAGAAATAAGAATTAACCCTTTCATTCTGCCTCCCTCCTTAAAGTGACACAAAGCAATAATCAGAAACATGAGGGCACTAGAAAGGGGTCCCAGCAGGGAAACTGGCATGAATTTAGTTAAAAAATCCATATGCTCGCCAACACTTCACGTTTACCTGAAACCTTTAATGTTCTGTTCTGGGAGGCAGAAACCAAAGATGACCAATATCCCACAGTGTTCAAACCTTGGATATGGGAGTGAGTCCTAACAGCAGCACTCTGAGTAGATATGGTCCATAGGGGTCTGAAGATTACCTCACTTTGAGCATAGAAGATCCTAAATCAGAACTGAAACTGGAAATATGAGTGAGCAGAATATGACACTGAACACTAGGAAAAATATTTCGGGCAAAGAGATTCCCAAGAGGCAAGTTCAGAAAGAGAGAGAGTGACTCTACAACCAGCACAAACAGCATCTCTGCAGAAATTTGGTTGGTCACAAGAACTATAAGGAAACCTGGAAGAAATGAAGCAGGAGAAGAAAAATGGAATGTGAAAGTTCTGGAGGAAAAAACGGGAAGGAGAATAAATAGCTAGAAAGTGAAATATAGAAATATAGAAGGGGAAACATCTTATTCAAGTAGTAGACAGCTTGAAAATTAGAATAGAACAAGCAGAACTCCGTGCCTCCTGAAGAGGACAAGAAATATTAGAACAAAATTAAAAGATTGAAAAGGTAGAAGAAATGTAAGATATATACTATCAAAAGTAACTGTCCTGAAAATAAGTCAAGAAGAGATCATTTAAGATTTTCTGACAACCACTGCCAAAAAAACCTACTGGATGCCATATTTCAAAAATTCATAAAAGAACACTGCTCATATCTTTGAACCAGAGGGCAAAGTGAAACAGAAAGAATCCACTGGTAGCCTTCTTAAAGAAACCACAAAATAAAAAATGTCTCAAATTTCATAGCCATAATATAGAGCTTCCAAGTCAAAGAAAAAAGAGAGCACAAGCAGCCAGAAAAGAAAGAGGTCAAGTTACAAGAAACCACAAGAACTTTATAATCTTTATAATATTTTATTCCAAAAGGCAATAATTATTTAAATTTAAATTTATTTATATATTTTTAATATATCTAATAATATATTTATTTATTGTTATAAATTATTAATATATTTAATAATTCAATGATGTTTAAAATATTATATACTTATATATTTATAAAAATTTAAATATATAGCCTGCAAGACTGAATATAATCCTTCATGAGAAAAATGGATTTTTCACACAATAGAAGACTTTAAAACATTACAAGAAAAAGACCAGAGCTGAATGGAAACTTTGAAATTCAGGATTCAGAACTCAAGAGACTGGAAATATAAATCCACTTGGAAAATTAGAAAAAGATAAATGATGTTTAAATGTTTACATTTAATAGGGGGAGGAGATATGCTTTCTTTCAATATTCTAGCATCTTTGAGGATTATAGAGAAACTTAAATAGGGAAAACAAAGGGCCTAAGGATGGTTTTGTTCTGTCTTAATGGCTTTCAAGCAGGAAATAAGAGGAAGGGAAAGGGAATATACTGGGGTAAAATGAGGAAGAAAGGGAGATAGAACTTACTAATTCTTATAACTGGAGTGTGGGAAAAGAAGAAATGCAAACATGGAAGAAGGGATGGAGAGAACAGACATCACATGAACCTTCCTCTTATCTTAACAGGACAAAAATGGTTTGAACACATCCAGAGATGTACACATATATTAAAATTGATAGTGAAATATCAATGAACAGGGAGAGGAGAGAGGGGGCATTTATAAGAGAGGGTAAAGTCATGGAGATAATATTCACCACAAAACAAAGTTCAACTTAAGAGAATAAATCGTAAGTGGAGAATTAAAAAAGGAAATGAAAAAGGTTAAGAAATCAATGATTAGGGGACTTTTGGTTAAGATGGCAGCAGAGTAAGGAGCAGCTGCTCGATCTCTCCTAACTGATGCATACAAGACTCCTCAAGGGGGCATAAAAACGAACCCAAACGATCAAAGGAACACCACAACGGGGTGCAGCATTGAAGGTACGCAGAATTGGGGCATTTTCATGCTATAAAGGAGTGAAACAGCTCTCACTAAAACGTGAGAGGAAGAAGCTACTCCACCCACACACACACACACCACGCACAGCGCCAAGGCCAACGCACAAGAGTGAAAGCAGGATTGGGGCAACCAGTAAACCACTAGCAGCCCCAGGGCTTGTACCTGTGAGCTGCCAGATGTGGGACCCCAAGAGGCTGGGGGGGGGACGCATGGACTTTCCCCTGAGGCGCTGCCCCAGGTGTGAATCTCTAAAGCAGGGAATTTCTGACTTGTGTAGGTAAAAGCGCTGCCTGGGGCGTGAATGAAAAGCCCTAAAGCAGGGACTTTCCTGAGCCTATGTGCGGGTGAAGGCAGGGCCCTGGGAGTGAATTGAGATCTCCAGGGCAGGATAGGACATTGAGTGAGGACCCGGTGCAGATGGGAGCCTGGCTGTGGAAGCAGCCCCCGAGACTGCTGAAGGAGCCTCGGGCAGAGGGGCAGACCAGGGACTACTGGGAGGCCTGACCCCAGGACAAGAAGACCGGAGCCATTGGGAGCTTAGAGGGGGCAGGCAGACCCTGAGTGTGAAGACAAAGCTGAAAAGGGATGGGGCTAACAATGGCAACACAGAAGAAAAAGATTAGTAAGAAAAATGCTGGAACACTCGACAACTTTTACACAGAGAAAATCCGGACCACAGAGGAGGACAAACAAATAACCATACCTTCCCCCCCAAAAAATGAAAGCTGGTCACAAGATATTGAAGAGTTCAAACATGAATTGTTGAGCAAGATGGAAGAAATCTGGCAAGAAAATAACAGTTTAAAAGGCAGAATTTCACAATTGGAAAGTGAGGCAAGTCAACTGAAGACCAGAAATGACCAGACTGAAAAGGAAAACCAAAAGATTATAGCCGAAAACCAAAAGATTATAGCTGAAAACCAGTCCTTAAAGGCTAGAATCGAACAATTAGAAACCAATGATCTCTCAACACAACAAGAACAAATAAAACAAAGTCAAAAGACTGATAAAATAGAAGGAAACATGAAATATCTCAATGACAAAGTGACAGACCAAGAAAACCGGGCTAGAAGAGACAATTTGAGAATCATTGGTCTTCCAGAAAAGGAAGAAATTGATAGAAACCTGGACTCCATACTTAAAGAAATTATTCAGCAAAATTGCCCTGAAGTTCTACAACATGAGGGCAATATAGACATTGAAAGGATCCATAGAACACCCTCTACACTCGATCCAGATAAGACAACATCCAGCAATATAATTGCCAAATTCAAGAGCTTTCAAGTAAAAGAAAAAAATCTTACAAGAAGCCAGAAAGAGACAATTCAAATATCAAGGAGCACCAATAAGGATCACACAGGATCTGGCAGCCTCCACGCTAAAAGACCACAAGGCTTGGAATACAATATTCAGAAAGGCAAGAGAGCTGGGCCTTCAGCCACGGAACAACTACCCATCGAAACTGACTATATACTTCCAAGGGAAAGTATGGGCATTCAACAAAATTGAAGATTTCCAAGTTTTTGCACAAAAGAGACCAGGACTAAATGGAAAGTTTGATACCCAACCACAAAAACCAAGAGAAACATGAAAAGGTAAATAAGAAACAGAGGGAAAAGAAAGAAAGCTCATAATTTTTTTTAATTGACTCTTTAAGGGCTTAAAAAAGATCTAATTATCTGTAATACTAGGTGGAGAAATGCTATGTATAATTCTCTGTAGTGAACTCTATTCATTTTTATAATATTTACTATTATAACAACCAGAAGAAAAATTCATAGGGAGAGGACAGGATACTGAATGGTCTAAGATGACATGGAGGGTGGGAAAGAGGGGGGAACAGTAGGGGACACCAAGAAAAATCTGAATAAATAAGAAAAATAGGATATTCTATTACACACAAAGAGGGCATGGGGAGAGGAGGGGATAAATACTATCACAAGAAGGAGAGGAAGAGAGCATTAAGAGGTAATAATCAAACCTTACTCTGAGTGTAATCAACTGGGAGAGGGAAGAGTGACTTTATTATCCATTTGGATAAAAAACTTTATCTAACCCTACTGAGAAAGTCAGAAGGGATAAACCAAAGGGAGCAGGGGAGTGGGGAGGTCAAAAAAGGGAGGGGAGAAGAAGGGGGAGGGAATTCATTAGGCCTTTAAAAAACAAAAAGAGGGGAATAACAAGGGAGGGGGAAGAAAGGGAAGTTAATCAAGGGAGGGGATAAGGGATAACGGCTCAAAGTAAACCACTGGTTTAAAAAAAAGAAAATAGTGTAAGAAGAAGGGGTGGGTCTAAGGGAGGATACAAAAATGTCAGTGAATGCACAACTGACAATTTTAACTCTGAATGTGAATGGGATGAACTCACTCATAAAACAGAAGAAAGAACACTACCCACATTCAGAGGAAGGACTGCAGGAGAGGAAACATATAAGAAAAACAACTGCTTGAACGCATGGGTTGGGGTGGACATGATTGGGAATGTGGACTAGAAACAACCACACCAATGTAACTAACAACAACTTGGAAATGGGCCCTGAACAAGGACACATGTTACAACCAGTGGAAATGTGCGTCAGCCATGGGTGAGGGGAGAGCGGGGGGGTGAAGGGGAAAGTAGGGGTATGAAGCATGTAATCAAGTTAAAAATGAATATTAATAAATGTATAAAAATTAAAAAAAAAGAAATCAATGATTAAAGTCTGGTCAAGGGGAAAAAAGGAGGAACAATGGATTATAAGCAAAGTGCTTCAATTATAGGTCAATAATGTTGATCATATTCCTATTTTTTAACCCTTTGCATCTTCTTATAAGGAGTTGGGAGAAAAAAAGAGGAAACAATAAGAGAATATCATGTAGAGAAATGCATAATTAATAATTATAACCATGTATGTTATTAGTACAAACTCATCAACAATAATGAAGAGTACACAGTACAAAAGAATGTGACCTACAAGAATCACATTAAAACACAAAGATTCACACAGAGGTAAAATTAGAGTCTATAGTAGAATGCTTCAGGCGAACTTTAAAAAAATAATGAATTGCAATCATTATCACAGACAAGGCAACAGTAAAAACATATATGTTTCAAAAGAGGGAAATTGCATTGTTTAAAGACACCATAGATAATAAAAACCTAAATATTACACATATACATATTAATTGGATTCTAGAATACTATATAATATATATGGTTAGATTCCATTTAGCATATACACATATACTATTTTAGTTTTGTTATCTTTTTCTCCCTGTAATTCAATTAAGTAGATTCTATGTCATACATGTATAAATATATACACTGTCTGTATACATGTGTGTATATACATGTACATATATGCACTCTATATACACACATGTGTTTATGCACAAATACATATACCAAATGACAGAATCTAGAGGCTTTTAAAAGTCAATTCAAAATATTTATAGCTATTCTTTTTGTGGTGGCAAAGAATTGGAAATTAAAGGGATGTTCATCAATTGGAGAACTGCTGAACAAAATGTGGTATATAATGGTGATGGAATACTATTCTCTAAGGAATATTGGATAGGATGATATCAGAAAGAGTTGGAAAGTCCCTCATGAATTGATGCAGAATGAAATAAGCAGAACCAGGAAAACATTGTACGTAGTAACTACAATATTATAGAATGATCAGCTGTGAAAGACTTAACTACTCTCAGCAATACAAAGATCCAGGACAGTTCTGAGGGACTTAGGACAAAGAATGCTATCTAATTCCAGAGAAAGAACTGTTGGAGTCAGAATGCAGATGAAAGCATTTGATTTTTCACTTGTTTATTTGGATTTGTGTTTTGGGGTTTTGGTTTTATAAGATTATTCACTTACAAAAATGAATATGGAAATATGTTCTGCATGATAATATACTAGGCTAGCACAAGAACTTTACAAACAAATGCAGAAAAGCAGAAATATTAAATACATCCTTTACTAACTACAAGGCAATAAAATTACATTGAATAAAGGTCCAATGAAGAAAGGACTCCAACTTAAAGCTCATTAAAGAGTTCAATCCTAGAAAACTGGTAGGTCAAATAAATCAGAGAAATAATAGATACCTTCATCAAATAAAATTGCAATATATAACAAAACTTTTGGGGTATAGTCAAAGCAGGAAATTTATATCTTAAAATATTTTCGTCAACAAAAGAGATAAATTAGAAATCAGTGAGTTGGATATATAACAACAACAACAAAAACTTAGAATAGAAACCAAAATTTTAAAACCTCACCTAAACACTAAAGTAGAAGTTCTGGACATCAGTAAAGAGACTAAAAAATTTGAAAGCAAAAATAATTTGAACCAATAAATAAAACTAAAGTTCAAAATTTTTTAAAAAATTAGTAAAACAGAGAAACCATTATCTATTATGATTTTTAAAAGAGAGAAGAACCAAATTACCAATATAAAAATGATTCAGGAGAAACCACAAGAAAATATTTTGCCTAATTACATGGCAACCAAATTGATAAATGAAATTGATATGTTTACAAAATGTAAAATAACTAATTAACAGAACAAGAAAAATAATAAGAACTGCCTGATCTTAGAATAAGAAACTGAACGAGCTATAAATTCCCCCCAAAACAAACAAACAAACAAGCAAGCAAACCCTGGAGCTGATATGTTTACAAATAAACCATATTAAGCTGACAGAGAATAATGAATTTCGATATTACACAAATTATTTGCAAAAGTAAAAAAAATGAAGAGATTCCACAAACATTTCTACCAAAAACTTCTACCAAACTTATGTGAAACATGTATCATTTTAATGCCTAATCCAGAAAGAAACAAAACAGAGAAAGAGATATAGACTGATATCCTTGAATAATGACAAAAATATTTTAGAGAAAATTTAGCAAAGAGACTACATAAACATGTTTTTAAATTATATATTATCATAATATCGAATTTATGTCAGGAATTCAGACTCAGCACTGTATTAAGAAAACTATAAAGAAAATATACCATATAATTAACAAAAACAAAAATTATATCAGTAGGTGCTGAAAAAATTTTTGACAGAGTATAATATCTATCTCTGTTAAAAAAACCAAAATATTAAAAATAAGTATAGGAATACATGGACCATTCCTTAATGTGATAAACATTATCCAGTTGAAATCAAGAGCTAGAATTATATATAATTGGGGATAAATTAAAGTCCTTTCCAACAAGATCAAAGGTAAAGCAAGGATATCCATCATCACCACTATTATTTGACATGGTGTTAGAAATGCCAGATATAGCAATAATATGAACAAAAGTAATTGAGAAAATAAGCATGGACATCAGTTCATTACAAGCCTTTCCAGGATTTTCTGAAATAATCCCCTTCATCATTCTTTATAGCAAAATAGTATTCCATATACCATATATATGTGCCATATATTCCATATAACATAATTTGTCCATTCATTCCCCAACTAATGGATGTTCCCTTAGTTTCCAATTCTTAGCCACCACAAAGAGAACTTCTATAAATATTTTTGTACATATAGATCCTTTTTCTCTTTCTTTGATCTCTTTGTGGTGTAATTAGTAGTGGTATCACTTGGTCAAAGGGTATGCACAGTTTTATAGCTTTATGGGCATAGTTGTAGATGACATTTTATTTGCAGAAACAGAGAGATTCAATGAAAGACTAATTAAAACAATTAACCAGTAAAGTGACAGGATATAAAATAAAGTTACATAAATCAGTAGCCTATCTCTAGTAAAGTCCAACCAGAAGAGATGGAAAGAAAAATTGGATATAACTACAAAATATATAGAATATTGAGACACTATCTGCCAAGACAGTTATAGGAATTATGTGAATACAATTACAACACAGTCTTTAGAGAACTAAAACCAGGGGCAGCTAGGTGGCTTGTGGATTGAGAGCCAGGCTTAGAGACAAGAATCTTGGGTTCAAATCTGGCCTAAGACACTTCCTAGCTGTGTGACCCTGGGCAAGTCATTTAACCCCATTGCCTAGCCCTTACCGCTCTTCTGCCTTGGAACCAATACACAGTATTGATTCTAAAACAGAAGGTAAGGTTGTCTTGCCTTTGTTTTTGTTTTTCAGGAAATAAAGAAAATCAGATCTAAACAACTAGTAAAATAATTATTCATGTTTGGGCCATGTCAATATGATAAAATATTAAAAGTACCTAAATTAACTTACTTATTCAGTGCCACACCAATTAAATAACTGAGTGGTTCTTTGTAAAGCTAAAAACTAATAATAAAAAAATTCAGCTTAAGGAACAAATGTCAAAGATCACAAGAGAGATAAAAAGTAGGGGGCAGCTGGGTGGCTCAGTAGATTGAGAGCCAGACCTAGAGATGGGAGGTCCTAGGTTCAAATGTGGCCTCAGACACTTCCTAACTGTGTGACCCTGGGCAAGTCACTTAACTCCTGTTGCATAGCCCTTACCACTCTTCTGCCTTGGAGCCAATATACAATATTGATTCTAAGAAGGAAGGTTAAGGGTATTAAAAAAAAAAAGGAAAAATTAAATGAGAATATAGCAATACCAGTCTGACTACAAAGCAGCAATCATCACAATGCCCAACCACAATTCCAAAGAACTCATTATGAAACATGCTATATAACTCCAAACAGAGAACTGATGGATTCAGAGTGCAAACTAAAGCATATTTTTCTCCTTCCTTCCTTTTTCATATCCATATATAATGGTTATCATATTCCTTGCTTTCTCAATGGATAGAATTGGGACTGGAAGGAGTGAGAGAATTTGAAACTGAAAATCAAAATTTTAAAAACAAAATTTAAAAAACTTTTTGGTATTGGTTAAAAAATAGAGATGTCAATCAGTAAAATAGAATAGGTTAATTCCATCCAGAAACAAATGAACAAAATGGTATAGTGCTCCATAAATCCAAAGACTATAACTACTAGGGAAAGGAATCACAATTCAGCGAAAAGTTCTGAGAAAACCTGAAAGCAGTCTGGCAGAAATTAGATTTAAAACAAGTACCTCACATAATATACCACATTAAGCTTCAAATGGATATATGACCTAGATATATAGTAAAAGATTCTATTATAAACAACTTAGAGGAGCACAGGAAATACTTTTCAGGAGTATGGATCGAGTAAGAGTTTTTGTTTTATTTTGTTTTTATCAAATAAGAGAGAAAGAAGGTGACAGGAAATAAAATGGACAATTTTGATCAGACAAAATTGAAACGCCTTTGCACAAATAAAATTATTGCAATTAAAATTAGAAGAGAAACAGTTAACTGGAGAAAAATCTGTATCAAGTCTAGGACAGTCTTATTATTCTGTTTGTTTCCTCTGGGCTTATCTGTCATGAATCCTCTCCCTGCCCTCTACCGCACACACACCTTTTCAACTTTATTTTTATATTGTTTTTCTATCAAAATAAATAGTATGATGCACAAGGTAAGCTCTTCATCAATGTTCGTTAACTTGACAACTATATCGAACTTGCTTTTAATCTAAAATGATATAACAGAAAATATTAAATATTTACTATGTGCCAAACACTAATTTAAACTCTAAGACATACAAATAGAGTATTGAGCCATTCCCTGCTGTAAGGAGCTCACATAGTAACTGAGATAGTTCATGTTTGTATTCAGTTTAAGGAAGAAAGAAAGTCCAGATGGTAATTAGGGAAAACAGAGCAAGTTAGTAAGGCCAAAGAGAATGTTGGAGAATAATGGCCGAGATTATGGTTGTGTTAAAAGAAAAAGTCTTTGTTCAAGCCTTTGCCCTGATTAGCAAGATAGAACTCAGGAAAAAGAGAATTAAAAGGAGTTCATTATAAAATATGTCAAAATAGCAACACTTTGAAGGGCCAATTATTAGAGATCAGCAAGGGACTCAAGATGGGGCCAGCTTTTATTGATAACTTTCTGAGACAAAGGCAATTCTGATAGATACACATCAGCAAAAGGGTATGGTCCATTATGTCTCCATTCCTCCTCAATTTTGGTTCATGCATGCTGGATAGCAGGTTAAACAGAAGCTACAGAGTGGATGATGTCACGCCCAACAGAGCCTCCCTCAATTCTGATTGACAACCAGGACAGGGAACAATGGGGTCACTGAGTCTGCACAACTTTTAATAGTTCCCTATTAAGAGAATGGGGCAACTGGATGGCACAGTGAATAGAGTGCTAATCCTGAAGTCAGGAAGGTCTGGGTTCAAATTTAGCCTCAGACATTTGCTAGCTGTTCAAGTCACTTAACCCTGTTTGCCTCCACTTCCTCATCTGTAAAGTGATCTGGGGAAGGAAATGGCAAGGCATCAAGAATATTTGCCAAGAAAATCCCAGATGGGGTCACAAGGAGTCATATACAACCAAACAATAACAAACGAGAGACTAGTAGGCTCAAGGGTTATGGTAGAGTCAGATTCTGGGATATCTCCAGCACAGGTAGAGATATGAGGGTCAATCAAGTTGACAGCTAGTCTCCTTTGCCTGATGGAAACTGGGCAGTGAGGTGAGGAGGGTTGGCTGAGGAAAGAATGTCTGTAATTCCCCTCAGTAGCAGAAGGCATTATTCTCTTCCTTCTGCCTTTTGGTGGCTTCAGGAGGGAGAGGAGAAAGTCCCCAGTTCTCGAGTCTAGTGGCCCCTTCTCTACTGTTTTGTGAAGTTTGTATCAAAAAATCGATGACTATAATCACTATATGTAGCTCAGAATCCCAGTTAGGACATTCAGAACCTGGCTTGGCTCTGTCCTAATTTAAGGTTTTGTTATTTCTAGCTCACTTCTTCATCTTTATGTTGGAGGCAAAATCAAGAAACAAGAAATGTTTAGGTAAAAAGAGTGTCTACTACAGTAGCTGTTACTGGGCAGGCATGGGGAGAGAAGTTGGAGAAAGAAGAGAGCATTTTGGGGACCTTCCAAGTCCTTGGAGAGAGAAGCATAACTGATGACTCAACCTCTATTCTGGGGTGCTTGGAAGGACAGACCACCCCACTTAATCTCGCCTTATTCTCCCACAACTCAATCCTCCTTTTACTTTCTCTTTTGTCTCTCAGTTTCTCCTTCTCCTTATTGCTCCTGTGCAGCCCATTCATTCTAGCTCTCTTTAAGCTCTGAATGTGTCTGGGGACTCCACCGCCTCACTCTTCCTTCTCAGTCATTTTCTTGTAAACTCTCTGTGTTTACTCAAAGATCTCGATAACTCCCACTAATTCTCAAGGCAGAGAGGGAAAGCTTGTCCCTCTGAACCACAAATCCCAGGATGTTAGTCAGTTCTCCAACTCCTCTTAAAGAAGTCATGGATCATAGAATCAAAGAATGCTGTGATGTAGTTATAAAGAGCAATGAACTGGGAAAACCAGGAGACCGACCAGACAGACTCTGCCATTGGTTAGCTGTGGAATCTTAGACAAGTCCCTTTTCTTCTCTTAGTCTCTGTTTTTGTTTTTGTTTGTTTGTAGTAGTAGTAGTAGTAGTAGTAGTAGTAGTAGTAGTAGTAGTAGTAAAATGAAGGAGTTGGAACTGCCTGAATTTTAAGTGTAGTATTAATGAATTCATCTAAGCAAACCATTCACACCTTATCTAGCGGTAATGAAGATGTGAAAGTCAAAAGCTTCATCAGTCAAGCATATGAAGACTTTTATTCTTTTTTTTTTTAACCCTTAACTTCTGTGTATTGGCTCCTAGGTAGAAGAGTGGTAAGGGTGGGCAATGCAGGTCAAGTGACTTGCCCAGGGTCACACAGCTAGGAAGTGTCTGAGGTCAGATTTGAACCTAGGACCTCCCATCTCTAGGCCTGACTCTCAATCCACTGAGCTACCCAGCTGCCCCCATATGAAGACTTTTATACATTACAGATGGGATGTTTCTCAACTAGACCCAGGACAATTTCTGGACATATTCATTAAGTTGCCCATAGTTCCCAAGATCAGATATTATTCTGAGTGTCAGGAAATCATGATGGGTATTACATGGCATTGTTGGTCCCAATAGAGAATTTGATGTTTTTTCTTGGCATTGCCCATGCCCTATGGTTGATTTGTTTATGAATTATCAGAGATTGAGCTTTGGTCCCTTTCCAGCTTGTTGATGAAGTGAAACATGGACAGATATTAAAATGCTACCTAGAACTACCTCCAGTAGTTCCTGGTGATCTATGACTAGAGTCCCAGATACCCCTGTCATGATAGTCATGGTACAGTAGTGTCTAGTCCAGAAAGCAAAGGATCAACTCCCATTCCTGAGCTTCATGGTCACTTAGAGATTAGCCTAGATTGATTTTCTCCCTTCCCTTAAATATTTTCCTTATAACATGTTCCTCCAGGAAGGCCATTCTGATCAGTAGAATGTTAAAGAAATTGCTTCAAATATAATTGAAAATTGTGCTAGCACTTTTTATACCTACCCTCTATGCCTGGAATGCTTTTCCTCTTCATCTCTGTCTCATATTCCTTTGTTGCGGTCAAGTCCCAACTAAAATCCCACCATTTGTAAGCAGCCTATCCTGGGCCCCCTTACTGGTGGTTCCTTGCCTCTCTTTATTATCTCTTATTTATTCACCCTATATATTTTTTGTGCACATTAAAAAAACTTTAAAATATTTTTCCAACCAGGAAAAATCTAACTTACTTTGTTTCTTCAGTCCTTAGTGCAGTGCCTGTCACATAGTTGGAACTTAATAAATCCTAGCTGACCTGACTTGACTAGCGAACAACTAGTTAAACGTCATTTACCATCTATTTCCCTCCATTATGTCCTCTGTCCAGTTGCTACCACCGTGTTCTCCCTCAACCCTTCAGCCCACCTAGTTCCAAATCCAGGCTGAGACTCTTTTTCTGGAATGGTGGAATCAAAAACAGTGATTCTGGTCTTTCTCCTACCTGTTTTTTTTCTTCCCTCAAATACATTTGAATTTTCAAATTAAGCAAACATTTCCTCTCTGATTCCCACCTACTCTCCACTGAGAAAGAAGACAGGAAAACACAATTTTCAAAATAAATTTGCATTATCAAGTGCAACAAATCCTTGTATTGGCCATGTCCAAAAATGTATTCTGCTTCCTGAGTCTACGAGATCATGTTTGTAAAGTGCTTAGCACAGTTCCTGACACATGGTAGGTGCTTAATAAATGCTTTCCCCCTTCCCTTTCCTTCTCTAGCAAGAGATGCAAAGCAAGGTTCAGCTTTGGTCCTCTGGAATAGAGGTTGGTTGTTATATTGATCGAATCTTTTCAAAGTTGTTCATTTGAATAATGTTATTATGTAAAGTATTCTCCTGGTTTTACCCACTTCACTTTCCATTAATTCATTCACATCTTCCCAGGTTTCCCTGAAACTGTCCTTTCCACCATTTCTTATAGCCCAATAATATTCCATATACTATATTTTATTCAGCCGTTCCCCAATTGCAGCACACTCCTATGACCATACATATTCCTAAATTGGATCCTTTCCCCTTTTCTTTACTCTCTTCAGTGACTTTTTCCTTCTTCTTCATTTTTATCACTGCCATCATCACATGGCTCTAATTATAATGTTCCATTATCAGAAGAATCAAAGAGGGGGGAAACTGGGTAGCTCAGTGGTTTGAGAGCCAGGCCTAGAGACGGGAGGTCCTAGGTTCAAATCTGGCCTCAGACACTTCCCAGCTATGTGACCCTGGGCAAGTCACTTAACCCCCATTGCCTAGCTCTTACCACTCTTCTGCCTTGGAGCCAATATAAAGTATTGACTCCAAGATGGAAGGTGAGGATTTAAAAAAAAATAAATTAAATTAAAAAAAAAAGAATCAAAGAGGACTCTTATTGGGAGAATAAGAGCATAGTGGACATCAGAACTGGATGCTGTATTTGTGGAACTCCAACCCCACCCTGCCTTAGAGATAGGTCAAAGAAAGACCTTTTCCTTACCACGGGCATTGTTTCCTCTACTCTTTTCTCATCTTGCTCAAATAAAACTTGTTTTTCAGCTTATTGTCATGGCCTTCTGGGCCTATGCGGCAGGAATTCCATTAAGCAAACGTCAAACTCCAATTAATAGTTACAGATCAGTAAAGGTTCAGTGGCCGAACTTTAGTGGGAACTTGCTTTCAGCTTAGTGCTCCCTCTGAATCCTAGCCACAGGCAAAAGAGGGGTGAGGAAAGTTGCCAATGCATGGCACCTATAATGAATGAAATTCTCTGGAGCCTCTATTTTTTTTACTTGAAAATATTAGTTGATTAAAAGACCATTCAGGATTTCTAACTAGTTAGTGGACTTCCTCCATTGTCCAAACAGATGCCACAGACTCAATTCAATTCCATAAACATTTATTAAATACCTACTATGTGCTAGGTGCTATGTTAAAACACTGGAGATACAAATGAGGGGAAAAAATCTCTACCTTCAAAGAGTTTACAATCTAACAGGAAGAAAAGAATACCAGGAGTACCTGGGCATAAAGGCATTATGTCTTGTGGAGTTCTAACCTAGCAGAGCTAATGGCTCAGTGAAGAGAGCCAGACTTGGAGTCAGGAAGACCTAGGTTCAAATATGGCCTCAGACACTTCCTAGCTGTGTGATCCTGGGAAAATCACTTAGCCCCAAATGCCTAGCCCTTATTGCTCTTCTGCCTTGGAATCAATACTTAGTAGTGATTTTTTTCAAAAATTTTTTTTATTTAAAAAAATTTTCCCATGGTTACATGATTCATGTTTTCTCTCTCCCCTTATCCTTTGCCCCTCCTGGAACTGACAAGCAATTCTACTGGGATATATATATATATATATATATATATCACTTGAATCCATTTCCATATTATTCATTTTTTAAAAGAGCGAACCCTTTAAAACCAAAACCCTAAATCATATACCCATATAAACAAGTGGTAAATCATAGGTTTTCTTCTGGATTTCTACTCCCACAGTTCTTTCTCTAGATGTGGATGGCATTCTTTCTTAGTAGTGATTCTAAGATGGAAGGTATGGTTTTTATTTTTTATTTTTTAATAATTCAGTACAACTCACTTCTTCCAAAAAAGGAAACCAAGGCCAAGAAAAGTAAAATAACTTGCCTGAAACAAGAGAGTGAGGGACAGGACTAGAATGCAGGTTTCATTGTTCTTTCTGGGAGTAGAACCTATGAGAATAGGTTCATGAGAATAGTCAGGACTAGAGATATATTCTTGAGATCTATTTGCCTGGAATTGATATTGGAAAAACTCATGAATGTACAAAAATAGCCCTATTGACCATTGTCGATAGGACACATTCCTTCTCTAATACTCTCAATAGAAGAGATGTTCTGGTCCTACCTACACTATTACTCAGTCTCCCTTGTGAATAATGACATGTATTTGTGAGACAATTGGCTAGAATGAGAAATTCAATGCAATCTGGAAACTGTTATTATGTGTATTGCAACTGTTTATTAGAGAGATGAAAGACTTGCAGTTAGCTTCATTGACTCTGTGCTTTGACCAATTTAGCTTCAGAGAAATGCCTTCCTAGTCCTAGGAAGAGGCAGCTGGTAAGTATAATGGATAGCACACTGAACCTAGAATCTTGAAAATAAGTTCAGAGTTGGCCTGAGATACTTATTAGCCATGTGACCCTGGCCAAGTCATTTCACTGCTGCCTCAGTTCCCTAAATTGTAAAATGCATATACTTTGCAGGGTTGTTATGAGGATCAAATGAAATTAAACTTGTTAAAAGTTCATAGCACAGTGCCTGAAATAGTAGGTGCTCTATAAATACTTATTTCCTTCCACCTTCCCCTTCCTACTAGGAGATCTCTTATTCCTTGCTAATGATGACAACATAGTGCAAAAAAATAGAGAACTCAGAGATGAATGATCTGGGTTTCATTTCTGGTTCTGCCACTGACCAGCTTGACAAATTATTTCTCTGTCTCTTTTCATCATTTGTAAACAAGGAAGTTATAAACTAGATGGTGTATAAGGTCCCTTCTAGTCCTAACATTTGGTGATGAGAGTATTTTTACTTTTTTATTCAACTTTTGACTAGGAACTGAGCTGAGGAACTAGATAGAGAAAAAGCTCAGTGTCCCAGAGTGTTTGAGTATAGAATTCATTTGAGACTGATTGGGTTATTTAAAAATACCTACTCTCACCAGGCTTAGGACGGGAGGTCCTAGATTCAAATCTGGTCTCAGACATTTCCTAGCTGTGTGACCCTGGACAAGTCACTTAACCCCCATTGCCTAGGCCTTACCACTCTTGGAACCAATACACAGTATTTATTCTAAAACAGAATGTAAGGTTTTTTGTTTTTTTTTTAATCTATTCTCCATTTCACAGAAAGTGACTCATTAGTGACCTGACACCTTTCTGAGAAGAGCCCTCAGCTTCTCCACTCACTCACTCTCCCACCCACTTGGATCTCGGAGTTCCCCTGGACACTTTCCCTGATATCTTCTGCCTCAGCTATGTAGTGTCTCTCCTCCTTCCATCCTGCTGAAGGCCAACCCCAAACAAAAGTTCAAAGTCTGAAAAGGTTGTTCTTGAAGTCTGCCTTCTCTTTTTTCTTTCAAATTCTGTCTTTTCTTTTCAAATTCTGCCCTCTTTCTTTTGTCCTTCCTCTTATCACTTATAATCTGACAAAGGGGATCTGATATATCACTAAGGTTTACTGGGGATCAGTTTAATAACTATACTTTAACATATTATGATCTTTTCCCTTCCTAGTAATCCTATAAATTCACATTGTTTTAGGGTAGAGAGACTTGAGAGCATGAGGGGAACTATGCCTGTCTGGATATCATCCCCTAAGATGACATGAACCCTGAAACTTACACCTTTTCAGCACCCTCTGCCTCTGGGATCCTCCTTCCCTCTTATTGGAGAGGACGAAGGATAGATATTGGAGAGATCTTTCCAGATCCTTCATTTAAGGAGGCCACCCAGGCAACCATCTCTTCATTTCACACCTGGCTGCAAGATTTTGTTATTCCTTTCAACCAGGTACTCCCTCCTCTTTTCAATTTCCTTTTTATTTAGCTTCCTGAAAGGACACAATATTTATAGGGGGAAGATTATTCCTTGAACTCTGCCAAATATAAGGGATTATATACAAATATTATTATATGTAATATAATAAATATAAATATAATATAATAAATAAACACATATAATCTGTATGGCACTGATTATGCCAATTGTAGGGTGACATATACTCCAAAGAGTGCTGAGATACCAAAGAAACAGAGACCCAAGCCAGCCTGGTTATTAATAGGTTTATTGGGCTTAATTAGGTTCACTGGGGGAATGTATTAATAAGAGGTCAGGCCTGAGCAGCAGGAAGACAGAGTGACATGGTAGATCCTAGCATCAAGCCCAGGTATTATATAGAAACAGAACAAAGAAGGCATAGTGCCAGGGATGGCCCAGAGTTGTGTGCAAGTTTTCCCATGGAATAGTTAGAACTTCTTTTGCTATTTACTTCTTAGTGGAATCATAGGTCATGTTCTCACTCTGGCCACCTCTGTCTATTTCCCCCAAATAGATTATAAACTCCTTGAGGGCAAGGACTTGCTTTTGAACAGGTAGCCCTTTGCAATTTCCCCTATCGTGGTTTGGTTATATCACAGGTCATAATTAAATGAGAATTTTGGGGGAATTTTACGGAAGCTGCAGACTATATGCAAAAGCCAGCAGATGACACAAAAAATTTAGAAACTTAAAATGCATACTTAACCCCAAATTTATAATGAGGTTCTATAAACAGCCTGTAAAAGAAAAAGAAAAAATTCCAGTTTCTTCTCTGCTGTGAAGGGAAGGCAGAAAATTTTACATTTTCCAGATCATGGGGGCACCAGGCCCCTAACCCTGCAATATGGAAAGGATAACTATTCTCA
Source organism: Gracilinanus agilis (assembly GCF_016433145.1). Taxonomy (NCBI): domain Eukaryota; kingdom Metazoa; phylum Chordata; class Mammalia; order Didelphimorphia; family Didelphidae; genus Gracilinanus; species Gracilinanus agilis. The sequence goes on from NC_058134.1 coordinate 122,940,698, forward strand.
GTGCTTTGCACAATTCCCAGTATCTAGTAGGTGCTTTATAAATGTTTATCGAGTGACCAATGAAGACAAATATGAGTGGCGTGAGGAAGCCCTAGCTGTCACATCATTCTGTCAAAAGACAGTTTGTCCCTGACAACTGAACCACAACATTCAGAGGGAGATGGCCATCTCCCTCTTCTTATAGAGGAGATAGTTTTCTTTTCTTTTTTTTTTAAACCCTTACTTTCTGTGTATTGGCTCCAAGGCAGAAGAGTGGTAAGGGCTAGGCAATGGGGATCAAGTGACTTGCCCAGGGTCACACAGCTGGGAAGTGTCTGAGGCCAGTTTTGAACCTAGGACTTCTCGTCTCTAGTCCTGGCTCTCAATCCACTGAGCTACCCAGCTGTCCCCAGGAGATAGTTTTCTTAAACTATCCAGCAAAAACCACAGTCATCAGGGCTGGAGGCAGGAGGGTCTGGATTCAAATGTAACCTCAGACACTTTCCCCTGTGATAACCATGGGTTATCACTTAACTCCTACTGCCTAACCCTTTTTGCTCTTCTGCCTTGGAACTAATACTTGTATCAATTCTAAGATAGAAGGTAAATTTTTTTTTAATCACTCTACTAAACTATTTTTGAAAGGAGGGTGAAGGCCAAGTAAAGAAACAATGTTTGTTTGGAGCTGTTCTCTTTTGTTTAACTGTAGCTTCTGAGCTGAAAGGGCAATCCTTTTAAGAAGCAGGTTTCAGAAAGAACCTAGAGAGCTAAGTAAAGAAAGCAATTCCCTTCAGATGGAGGACAAATGGGAAGATATTGTATGTCTATGTCAGAGGAAAAGGATGATGTCTTTAGTGGGGAGTTTGACAGACGACAAGCTTCTGATTGGAAAATGAATAGGCGAGAGAAACTCTTGAGAGCAAGCAGTCCTAAAGGACTGGGGCATGAAACCTATTATTAGCCATGCTGGAAGTCATAAAAGCAAGTAAACAGTGTCTGAGGGGCAACTGGGAAAAAAGATTTTTAGCCAGGCTTGGTGGCATAGACTTGTTACCCATCTTGCTGAGGAAGCCTGAGGCCAGGTGTTCCCTTGAACTTGGGCGTTCTGCAGTAGAGCTAAACATATCCAGATGCCCTCATTAAATCAGTTTGGTGAACCCCTAGAAGAGGCAGAGAGACAAAGAGAGAAGAAGAGGAAGAAGTGACATAGTCCAGGAGGAAAGGTATTGGCCAAAAATTCTCATTCTGATTGTTATATGAGCAATCAGCTCCAAAGAGTCAGTGGCCAGGTCTCTGTCAGAAACCTGGAAATAAAAAAAATTAATGACTTAATCACCCTAGTATTGGAGGCAAGTGACAGGAAAACTTCCATATGGGTTGATTAAAGGGTATTGAATGAGGATTAATTTTCATTTTCTCTTCAGTCAACAAACATTCATTTATTGCCTACCACAGACCAGGCACCGTGCTTCATACCAAGTGAAGTCACTATTGTGAAGCTCTTTACTCTATTGTCTATCCTGTATAACACTAACTTAAGTACCTCACTAGATCAGAAGACAAGATTAAGTCTCCTTTGTCTACCTTTTGATTGAATCAACACAAGCTTGAACTAAGTGGAGGAGTTTGGCAGTCCCCTTAGTGAATTCACAGTCTCAGAAATTCAATCAGCCAGGGTGAGTATTCACCTCTCCAGAAGGTGACAACTTAACCTTCAGAAGGTGAGAAGTCGATCCCACAGACATCATCCCCTGGGCAGTGCTAGACAATTTGGAAACTGTGATTGGCCCCTATGAAGAGGGGGAAGGGACAAGAAGTCACCATAAAAACAAGCCATGAACCCTCCCGGAGAGGAGAGAAATTGTCTTTGAGAAGATAGTCTGAAGAGTCTTCTGGAGATAGTCTTCTGACTGGAGAGAGGCTTCGAGGAGCTTTGCTGGAGACTGTGGCTTGAATCATGGACTTGGAGCTTGGCTTCAACTTAGACTCTGACTCCTAGACTACATCGTTGGGTGACTGAAAGGCTGACTACTTTCCTAGTTTCCTAGAGATTAGCTTCCATCTTGGAGGAGGCTGAGTGGTTAATCACCACCAACTTTCCTGTTTGAGAGCTAATTAATCTCTGCCTGGATTGACCAGACCCGGAGTAAACATTTAGGTTGATAGGATAGATAGCCTCTCTAACCTCTTCACATTTCTCTACTTTATTGTTTCCTCTCCATATTTGTAAATAAATTTCTGACCTGAGATATAATAAGTATTGGTGAACACATAATTTCTTTAGATTATTGTCCAACCATTAAATTTAACTCTTACGATATCCACCTCAGTTTATTGTGCAGTAGAAAGAATGGAATATTTTCTTGCAGAACTTGACAACTTGGGACCTGAATTTGAATTCTATCTATGTCACTTACTACTTGCATGGGCTTGGGAAAATCATTTAACATCTCTCAAATTTAATTTTCTCAACTATTAAATGAGGGGTTTGCATTTAATGACCCTCAGAGTCCCTTCCACTTCTAAATCTATGACTCTGCAATCCTAATATACTCCAAGGAATTATATGTATCATTCTGTTAGTAGGATTTTGTTGAATCCGATAGTATAATTCAATTCAATTCAACAAATATTTAAGTCCCTGATGTATACAGACTGCTGTGATAGGTATTGAAAGAGGATAGAAAGTTTGTATGTGACAAGGTCCCTAGCCTTATAAATTTTGCAGTCTAGTAGGAAAATATGGAAAGTATACAAAGAACTATAACCTTTAAAATGATAACATTCAAGGAAATGAATACAGTGTAATATTATGGACAGGTTGGATTCAGAGTCAGGAAGACCTGGGTCACTCTCTGAGCCTAAGTTTCCTTATCTATAAAATGAGGAGGTTCAATTTAATGGCCTCTAAAATCTCTTCCAACATCTAAATCTATGCTATAAGTTTTTTCTTTTTCTGTTTTCTATCTAAAAAAAATAATGACCAAAGAACTAGGAAGGATAGAATAAAAAATGGCTAATGAGAAGTTGTTAACCAAGATAAGTAAAGAAATAGTAAGAGAGAAGCTAGTTATCTTCTATGAGTTTATGTCATCAGGTCCTCACAAACTGTCTTAGAGTACTGAAAGAACAGCATAATATGGAAATATGCTTGCTTGACTGCATGTATATAATTAGTTTCAAATTGTTTGCCTTTTCAAGGAGAGAGAAAGGGATGGAAGGAGGAAGAGAATTTGGAACTCAAAAAATTTTTTTAAATTGTTTTTACATGGCATTAGAAAAAATAATAAAAATTTCCAAAGGAAGAAAAGAGAGAAAGAAAACAACTTATAGGATCATTGAGTCTTTGGCAATGATCTTAGAAAATGCATGGAGAATTACCAGTTTTTGCAGTCTTTAAGAAAAAAGGAAGGAAGAAAAAAGAAATAGACATAGATAGATAGAAGAAAGAAAGAAACAACAAATTGGATTATTGAGTTTGTCAATGACCTTAAAAAATTCATGGATAATATGGAAATAGGTTTTGAGTAATAATACTTGTATAACCCAGTGGAATTGCTTGTCAGCTCCCAGAGGGGGGGAGGGAAGGGAGAGGGAGAGATCATGAATCACGTAACCATGGAAAATATTATTTTTAAAAAAGTTGAAAAGCAAAAACAAATTCATGGAGAATAGACACTTTTTGCAGTCTTTAAGAAAAAAGAAGGAAGGAAGGAAGGAAAGAAAGAAAGAAAGAAAGAAAGAAAGAAAGAAAGAAAGAAAGAAAGAAAGAAAGAAAGAAAGAAAGAAAGAAAAAGAAAGGTTTGGATACTACAGACTGGTAAACTTGATTCAATTTCTGTCAAAATTCTAGAACATATTAAAATGATGGTTTGTGAACATTTAAAAAGGAAGAAGTGATTAAAAAATTCAGTTTGCTGATATACTATGGTAAAATCGAATGCAATGGACTTCTGTACCAGCAGCGATGCAATGACCCAGGACAATTCTGAGGGATTTATGGTAAAGAACGTTACCCACATTCAGAGGAAGGACTGCAGGAGATGAAACATATAAGAAAAACAGCTGCTTGAATGCATGGGTCGGGGTGGACATGATTGGGGATGTAGACTCGAAACTACCACACCAATGCAACTATCAACAATTTGGAAATAGGTCTTGATCAAGGACACATGACAAAACCAGTGGAAATGTGCATCGGCCATGGGTGGGGGGAGTGAGGGGGGTGAAGGGGAAAGTGGGAGCATGAATCATGTAACCATGTTAAAAATGAATATTAATAAATGTTTTAAAAAATTCAGTTTGGCTGCATCATAAATAGGTTATGCCAGACTGATATTTTTTCCTTTCTTTTTTAACAGGGTAACTAGGATAGTATATCATGGGAATGCTATAGACTTGGTTTACCTGGATTTTAACAAAGCATTTATAAATTCTCTTATCTTACTCTTATAGACAATACAAAGATAAAGAAATTAGATGCAGTGTGATTGATTTAGAGCTTATAGAAAGATTGGAACAGACTTTAATAGAATGCTGTTGACATAAAGGGTGATTTTTATCTTTGACCCTGTGTTGATGTATAGTTTCATAAAATTATTCTGATGAAGGTTTAGATATTATATTTATCAAGTTTTTAAAGTTTCATTTGTATCTTTTGCTTATTTTCCAATATAACTCTTCTCACATCGAACCTTCACTCAAAACAAAGATAAACAGTTGAGCAAAACTGGCTAACCAAATGACCACACTTAGATGACTCAGTGGATAGAGAACCAGGCCTAGAGATTTCCTGGGTCCTTGGTCAAGATCTGATCTGAGATACTTTCTGGTTGTGTGGCCCTAGGCAAGTCACTTAACCTCTACTGCCTAACCCTTACTGCTCTTCTGCCTTGAAATTGATATTTAATATCAGTTCCAAGACAAAAATAAGTTGTTTTTTTTAAGCACACCTATTATTGTATACAACATTTCAAATCAATAGTTCCTTACCTTTCTACAAAAAGAAGAGATTTATGTTCCATAATTTGTTCTCTGGGACCAACCCTTGATTATGACAATTAATGTGAATTTTGGTGTTTTCTAGTGTTATTTTCATTTTTGATTACTCTAGTCATGGTATATATTGTTCTCTAGGTTCTGCTTCATTTGCTCTGACTCTGTTCATAGAAGTCATTCTTTGCTTCTCTGAATTCTTGACATTCATTGTTTCTAATGGAAAAAATAGTATTCCATTGAATTCATATATCACTTTTTCATCCATCTTCCAATCATTGGCCATCTGACTTATTTCCAGTTCTTGCCATACAAGAAGTGCTACTAAAATACTTGGTATAAACAGAATCTTTAGGTTAGGATGTATGTCTTGTAATGGATTCAATGGGAAATAAGGGAATAAACATTTATCTAGCATCTGCTATGTATTGGCCCTATGCTAAGCAATTTACAAATATTCTCATTTGACTTTCATAATATCCCTGAATGTTAGATGCTATTATTAACCCCATTTCACAGTTGAGGAAATTAAGGCTGATAGAAGTAAAGTTACTTACTCATAATCACATGGCTAGCAAATGACTAAGGCTGAATTTGAACTTGGGTCTTAACAACTTAATTTTTTTCCTGGGGTATACATGTATTATCACACAAAATATATTTCCATATTATTCTGTTTTGTAAGCGAATAATCTTATAGAATCAATCCCCCTATATATGCATATATATAGATATATGTGTATAAGCATATATATCTATATATATAATTTTTTTTCTTTCCTTTTTCTTCCCAACTTTAGACTCATTGTTCTTCCACTGCACTTCTGGTATCCTCTAAATCAAATGGCATAACCATTTAGTGACTTCTCTTGGATAATTCCAAATTAGTTTTTGAAACGATTAGACCAACTCACCTTTCTTTCAATTATATTTAGCAACAACTTTAAGAGAAGCAGGGCAAGGGCTATGCAAATAGGATTAAGTGACTTGCCCATGGTCACACTGCTAGGAAGTATCTGAGGTAAGATTTGAACCCAGGTCCCAGGACTAGAGTGCTATCTACTGAGACACCTAGCTACCCCAGTTAGTATCCTTTGCATCAAATCTGCAGGTGATACAAATCCCAAGAGACAGCTAGCTTGTTGGATGAAAGAATCAGGATCCCAAAAATATTCACGATTTGGAATGATGAGTCAAATCTAATAGATGAAATTTAAATGTAGCAAATATAAAGTCCTAGATGTGGGTTTAAAATATCATCTGCAGAAATAATGGTTCAATGATAATAACATTATTATGAAAAAAAAGCTTGGAGCTTTATTAGACTAACAAAATATTATTAGCACATTTATATTGCCTCAGGATCTGTCATACAGGAGGTACATCAGAAGTGGGCAGCTTGGTGGTACAGCAGATAGAGTACTGGGTCTGTTGTCAAAAAGATTTATCTTCCTGAGTTCAACTCTGACCTTAGATATTTATTAGCTATGTGGCCCTGGGCAAGTCACTTAACCATGTTTGCCTCCATTTCCTCTTCTATAAAATTGACTGGAGAAGGAAATGGAAAACCACTTTAGAATCTTTATCAAGAAAACCCCAGGGGGCAGCTAGGTAGCTCAGTGGATTGTGAGCCAGGCCTAGAGATGGGAGGATCTAGGTTCAAATCTGACCTCAGACATTTCCCAGCTGTGTGACCCTGGGCAAGTCACTTGACCCCTATTGCCTAGACCTTACCACTCTTCTGTCTTGGAGTCAATACGTAGTATTGACTCCAAGACAGAAGGTTTAAATAGACAAGAAGACAGAAGGTTTAAATAGAAAAAAAGAAAACCCCAAAGAGGGTTATGAAGAATCAGACATGAGTGGAACAAGGTACTTCAGAAATATTTGTCGAATTGATTAATAGGCATCATGACTATAAAGTAATTTTGTAAGGTATTTGACCAAGGCTTAGAAATAGAGGATTTTGGTTTTATTTTGCCACTCAAACCAAATAGACTTAAGTACAAAGGTTATGATTTGAGTCTCTTGGTAACCCATCCAAATCTAACCACTGGAACCAGAGAGGTAGAATGTGGTAATGCACAGTCCTAAAAATACTTCATAAGCTTTGGCATATTTTGCTGCTTTGTATTTTCTTTCTTTCTTTCTTTCTTTCTTTCTTTCTTTCTTTCTTTCTTTCTTTCTTTCTTTCTTTCTTTCTTTCTTTCTTTCTTTCTTTCTTTCATAGAATGAGAACAAGAGCAGGCAATTACTTATGACAGAGGAAAGAAAAAGGCAAGAATAGAGAGAGAGGCAGAATTGAGTTGCAACTTGGTCTTTATTTTTATTTTTTTATATTTTTCTTCTCAGGAATCTTGAGAGTAGTGGCTAGATTTTCTGAGTGGTTTCCTAGAGAGCAATCCAGACCCCAAATATCAGTCTAACCTCCTCGTGCAGTTTTGCTCTTTGCCACAAGGGGGCAGCAAAGTCCAGACTGAAGCCTGATCAGGCAACTCCTGGACCCCTTAGAAACTGCAGCACATTGGAGGGATGTCTATTTCCCTCCGGGCAGTGGAGGACCTGAGCCTTGAATTACTTTGCATTTGGATACCTCTCCTCCTAACTTTTCTCAGACCCTGAATCTAGCAGGTACCAAACTGCAGCTGGTAAACAAGAAGCAAAGGGGCTTGTTTTCTTGATGGGATTAGGTAATTCCAGGTGAAGGACAGAAGCAGATGATTTGGGCTTTTGTTTTGTTCCATCTGGGGCCCGGGAGGTGGAAAGTTTTGGTCAATTTGACAGTTTAGATCTAAGGTTTCTACAGACCCAAAGAGGATTTAGTATGCTCACAGAGGTCTCTCTAGGTGTGGCTCACGGGGAAGTGTGAATAGATATCTTCTCTGCCCAGCTTCCTCTTTAAAAAATTATCTTTATTTTATTCTCATAACAAATTTACACATAAGTTTCCCAAAATTATATAGTTCAGATTGTCTCTTACTGGAGTTGACAAACAATTCTATAGGATTATACTTGTATTATCACTCAAAACATATTCTCATATTATTCACTTTTGAAAGTGAATAATCTTATAGAATACAAACCCCAAATCATTTACTCCCCCAAAAAAAGTGATAAATCATCTTTTTTTATCTGCATTCCTACTCCAACAGTACTTTCTTTAGAATTCTTTTTCATAAGTCCTTCAGAATTGTCCTTGATCATCGTGTTGCCATTAGTAACAAAGTCTATCACATTTGATTGTCCCACAATATTTCAGCAATGTTCTCCTGATTCTGCTTGTTTCACTCTGCATCTGTTCATGTAGGTCTTCCCAGCTCTTTCTGAAATAATCCTGTTCATCATTCCTGACAGCAAAGTAGTATTCCATCCCTAGCCATTCCCCAATTGAGAGATGTTCCTTTAGTTTCCAATTCTTTGCCATCACAAAAAGAGCAGCTAGAAATATTTTTGTACAATCAGGTCCTTTCCCATTTTTTTATTTTTTTTAAACATTTATTAATATTTATTTTTTAGAAAAGTTAACATGGTTACATAATTCATGCTCTTACTTTCCCCTTCACACCCCGAGCTCCCCCTACCCCCACCCCATGGCTGATTCGTATTTCCATTGGTTTTAACATGTGTCATTGATCAAGACCTATTTCCAAATTGTTGATAGTTGCATTGGTGTGGTAGTTTCAAATCTACATCCCCAATCATGTCCGCCTCAACCCATGTGTTCATGCAGTTGTTTTTCTTCTGTTTCCACTCCTGTAGTTCTTCCTCTGAATGTGGGTAGCGTTCTTTTCCATAAGTCCCCCAGAATTGTCCTGAGTCATTGCATTGCTTCCTTTCCCATTTTTAATAAATCTCTTTTGGGATACAGATCTGTTGTGGTTTTGCTGGGTCAAAAAGTATGCATTTTTTAGAAGCCTTTTGTCCACCTACCTTCTTTAAAGGAAATTGATTCTTGATTGCAGGGAAGCAGGAGATTGGGGCTAAGAAGATAGCTGCTCTGCTCTCCTCAGAGAAGGACTGCCAGACTAGAATTGTCTCTGTCTCTTTAAATATTGCTAATCTATGGGGAATAATTTTTAGCTTAAAGCTATACTCTTGTTTGTTCCCCCTTGAATCAAGGGAAAAGAGTGCCCCAAACCATAGACTTTAAAGCTTGACTCCCTTCTCTCAAAATGCCAGTTAAACAAATGCTGTCACACCTAGTGAATAGCAAATTAACTCATTTGTCTAAGCTTTACAGCAAATAGAAATCAGAGAAAGTATATGGTTTAGGCTACATTAAAATATTAACTTTGACCTTTCCCATTGGGAGAAAGATAGTTCAACCTAGAAGAGAGATCTCACCCAAGGGGAAATTCCAAGTCTTTGTTATGGTAAACTGGGCTTGGGGAAGTGATCCAGGGGCTGCTCAACTGAATTATCTTTTTTTTACCTTCCAGTGATCTCTCCCTAAAGAAGGGCTAGAAGAGTTGAGTCCTCTTTCAATGCTGGAAGCCAGAAAAGCCTAGAATCTGTCTTCTAAGCTTTTACTAACTCCACTTCCATAAAAGCAAACCATAGCCAATAAAGAGGGCTGTTTGCAAACAGGCTTGAGCCCCGGTTACACTTACACAGAGAATAAAGATGTGTTGCATTTGCAAACAGAATCCATCCTAACATCTGGAATCCAAATCAAATATAAAAAGTATGGCCTCTAGTTAAGACCCTGTTTGAGGATAGGATGTCAGACACAGTTCTAAAGAATTGGCTTTTTAATATTCTACCCCCTCTCTCTCTTTCCAGAGGCAGCTAAGATGGCACAAGGGATAGAGTATGGAGCTAGAATCAGGGAGAACCAAGTTCACATCTGGCCCCAGACATTTGTTAGTTATGTGATCCTGGACAGATTATTTAACTTCTATCTGCCTCAGTTTCCTTAAACTGTAAAATGAGGATAATTTGTGTTGTGAGGTTATTGTGAGGATCAAATGACACAATATCTTAAAAGTATTTAGCACAGTGCCTGATATATAATAGGGGCTTAATAAATTCTCTGCCCAATATAACTATCCCCTGGCTTTTCTCTGAGGTTCTGGCAATCATATTCTACTACTTGGTCTCCTTAGAATATCTTCCATTCTTTTTTACTTTTTTTCCCTAACCCTGCACACTATGAAGATTTTTACTTTGTATGTCTCAGGACCAAGCTTCCCTATGTCCTATGTAGTATTAATGTAGTTTGTGTGACAATGAATAAAAAAATAAAATAAGGATAAACCTGAACATCTATTTTTAGGAGAGACCAGCAGTTAAGAGTCTTGTCTACAGATTTGCCTCTATGATTCAAAGAAATTACCTCTTACAACCCTTTTGGGAATTTGGACACAAACCCCAAGAGATATCTCTGAGCCAACTTTCATTAAATTAACTTTTTTTTTTTTTTTTTTGTCAACACAGGGCACTTACTTCCTCAGTTGACACAGACAGGCAAATGATCTGTTCCTTAATCTTAGATAGTTACCTGAAACATTGGAAGTACCAATGGTCACTCAGCCAGGATGTGGCAATTCAGCTCTTCCCAATTCCAAGGGTAGTCTCCTATCAGTTAATTCTGCTTCAGGGTGAGGATAAGCCAGGATTGTAATAAAAACCGAGTTTGCTATTGGTAATAGATTTGGGCCTTTAACTGCTGGCTTCTCTCTCTCTCTCTCTCTCTCTCTCTCTCTCTCTCTCTCTCTATATATATATATATATTCAATGTTATCCTTATTTTTCTTTTTACTTGCTTTTATACAAACTACGTACTGGGAAGCCTAGAGGTAGTGATGGTGGTGAATTGTCATTAAGGGAGGCAAGAATAATGGCTCAGAATCAGGATTATCAAACCAGAGTAATAAATAGGCAACTGTATCCTTACACGGTTTACAATATCTATTAAGTGTAGCCACACGGTTCAGTGCTTTCCTGGATACTGTATTGAGAACTATTTTTTTTTTCTAAAGTGTAACCTATAGCTGATAATTGATTAGCCCAATGGGGTGTCCTTTAAAAAAATTAACAGTGAATTGAAATTCAGCAAATCCTGAAATGCCATCTGAAAGAAATTAAATTATGTTTATTATATATTTAGAACTCCATAAAATATATTTTCTCCCTTCCTTCCTTCCTTCCTTCCTTTCTTTCTTTCTTTCTTTCTTTCTTTCTTTCTTTCTTTCTTTCTTTCTTTCTTTCTTTCCCCTTACCTTCTATCTTAGAATCACTACTGTGTATTGATTCTAAGGCAGAAGAGTGGTAAGGACTAGGCAATGGGGGTTAAGTGACTTGCCCAGGGTCACGCAGCTAGGAAGTGTCAGAGGCCAGATTTGAACCTAGGACTTCCTATCTCTAGGTCTGAATCTCAATCCACTGAACCACCCAGCTGCCCCAATAAAATATCTTTTCTGATGTCTCATCATGACACGAGAAGACTCTGGCTTTTTGAAGCCCATGCTGACAAATTTAAAGCTCTCTCAGCTTTTAGCAAAATAGAGAGGATTTACTTATGGTCCCAGCAAAAGAGTTGTGTCTGTCTTTCTCAGATCAACTTTACTTACAATAGAAAAGCTCATCACCAATATGTTGGCTCCTAGCCAACAAATTATTTGACATGTCCACCTATGAGTTGAAAAAGAATACAAAATGGCTCTCCAGCCAATGGTAGATAAGATGCTAGAAGTTGCTAATATTTGCACATTCTTAGATCACTTACAAACATAATGTAACTATTAGTACTCTGTTTTTTATTAAAATGTTTCCATCATCAAACTTTTTTCTTCTTTCCTCCCTCCCTTTGCCTTGTAACAGACTGGGGAAAGAAAAAGAAAACCCTTGTATATATAGCCCAGGGGCATCTAGGTAGCATAGTGGTAGAGCACCAAGCTGTGTCTGGAGGACCTGAGTTCAAATCTAACATTAGACACTTCCTACCTGTGTGGTCCTGGGCCTGTCACTTAACTTCAATTGCTTATCCTGTACCTCTCTTTTGCCTTAGAATGGATACTTAATATGGATTCTAAGGCAGAAGGTAAGGGTTAAAAAAAAATTGTGTAACCTCCAGCACTGATTTTTTTTTCTTTGTATGTTTGATTTGATCCAGTAATTCTTTCAAAATTCATCTTCTCCAGGCCTATTTGTACAAGAAGTATCAAGTAGTTAGAATCCAAACAAGATCATTCCACTATAACAAATGAGGAAAATCATTAGAGAAGTGCTAACAAATTTATTCCACTTTCCATCGTGTGTGTGCGTGCGCGCGCGTGTGCATGCTCCTTCTGATTTCATCAAAAAATTTTCAAGTATTGATTCTAAGGCAGAAGAATGGTAAGAACTAAACAAATGAGATTAAGAGACATTTCGAGGATCATACAGTTAGGAAGAATTCGAGGCTAGATTTGAATCCAGGTCCCCCAGACTCCAGGCTTGACGCTCTCTCTATTGTGTTACCTAGCTGCCCGAAGGTTTGAATTTGAAAACCCTAAGGTTTCATTTAATAAGCTTTTTCTTTGAGGAGAAGACATCAAGAAGATGTGAATTGGCCTAGAACAGAAAGAGAAACAGTGGAAAGAGTAAGAGGAAGACGAGGAGGAGGAAGAAAAAGAGTTGGAATCTGGTGTGTTGCAGAGCACCTGGGATGGCATCTCAATGTGGAGATCATGGGAAAGCTGTTTTCAGAAGAATCATAATGACGTGTAAGAGAAATAACCTGGCATGGGGAGACATTCCATAATTGTTTCCAGTTGCCTAACCATGTGTTGAAGAGGAGGCCTTTTGGCTGCAGAAGCATTGAAAAAGACCCATCAGCTTTAGCTCATGTTTCTTTGCCTCCTTTTGTTCTTGGAGATCTCTGTGACTCCTTCATTTCTGGTGTCTAGTAAAGAGAATATAATCTTTGATGTTGAGAGTTGCAAAAGGAAGCCACAGGGACTGAAGAGTCACAGCCCGGACCAAGTGTCGCAGCTCAAATAGCACGGATACCCAGAGGAACCAAGAAAGGATCTTTAGGAGGACTTTGGGGTGTCTCTCCTGGCCCCTGTCAGAAGCTGAGGCAAGAATTCTTCTGCTAGAGTTACTGCTTTGGACATGAACTTGGCAGAACCAATGCTAAGTAGGAACTGAGCTAGGTTGATCCTAACCCCCTCCGGGCAGTGGCTTAGATGGCTCGGAGAAAGTAAGCCCAGAAGTGTTAAGGAGAAATGTTTGTATGTTAATTCTGGCTGTGTTGAAAGTGAATGTCCTTTTGTTAAAATGATTTGATGTTAAGTGGTTAAGTGAATTGGCATGCTCCCTAACCCTGGGAGAGGTGGAGAACATAGGTGATGGGAACTTAAGCCTAGAGCAGTTGTTAACAAGCCACCCCACGCCCCTCTGGATACCCTAGAACCTCAGGGGTAATATAACAAGCCTGGCTCTGGGAGAGTGGACCAGAGGATACTCACTGCAGTAATACACTGGTAGAGTCACTTCAAGTCCAAGGTCTGCTCTTTCCTTTCCTAAGCTTTCTAGGCTCAGGACTTATTTTCATTAGTTTGCCCATAGAATATCAAAATCTAAGGAACTGATTTAAAACTAAGCCATCTCATAAGCTCACAGGAGAGTCTGAGTCATAAACTATATTATATAATTGGTTGACTTATCATGGAAGATTTAGACCAGATTCTAATCCTAGGATTCTATTAATGATTATAAGACCCTAAATTACAGAGATCTGCTTCAGGGCAGAAAGATTCTACGTTGGGAGCTCCTTAAAATGATGATATCACAGGTTTAGCCCAAGAAAAACAAAAGGATACATTCAAGGAGAGATGTTCTAAAGGAAGAGCGAATGGAGTAGAAATAGAAAGGGAGTGAACATCAGGCACAAAGATTAGACTGGGGAGTCATCAGTGCTCAGATAATAATTGAATAATTGAAACTCTGTTAGCAGATAAGCACCTTCTATAGAACTTCTTTTCTCTTGTCCCCTTGTTTCTTTAAGGTGTTCTTTCATTAAATACAAAACTACCTTTTTCATGTCTCAAGAAACCCAGCGTTTGATTTGTTATCTTTCTCCATCCCCAAACTCTGCTAGATCAGGTCGGAGGAACTAATCTAGCATTGCTTGGAAAAATCAGCCTTCTTTTGACTGCTGAGTCACTCTCCTATATTTATATCTTCTTCGGTCTCCTCATTACTGCTTAGATCTATTCAATCACTCTCTGTTAAGCCTTTTCAGCCTAGTGAATCATTGTGTCAAGGTCTCTTCTGACTAGATATCGCTATCTGGTGTAGCACATTTTGTTTCTTTCCAACAAAGCTGGAAAACTACCTTAACCATCATTTTTTGATCCTCCCTTGACTCAAGGTCAGCAACGTCTCTGAATTCCCATTCTTTATTGTGTAACCCATTGCTTTTTTCAGACAATTCAACTATGTTCTGATTTACTAGTTTCTCCTTACTTGGCTCAATGGCTACCTATTAATTAATTTTTTTCAGTCAATGAAAAAGTACCTTATCTCCTGTCTACCTTCTTTTTCCTTCCCTTTGAGAAAGTAAGAAAACAAATCTCCTGCTACAAGCATGTATGGTCAAGCAAAACAAATTCTGGTATTGACTAGGTCCAAAAAATTATGTTTCAATCTGCACTGTCTATTACTTCAGGAAGTAGGAAGCATTAGATTCTTTTGTAATCTCATATATTTTCTTTTATTCGCTTAAAAACATTAGTCTAGAGTTCAGGGAGATAGCTCAGGGCACTGGGAGCCAGGCCTTTGGACAAGAGGTCCTCGGTTCAGATCTGACCTCAGACACTTCCTAGTTATGTGACCCTGGGCAAGTCACTTAACCCTCATTGCCTAGCCCTTACTACCCTTCTGCCTTGGAACCCATAGAAGTATTGATTCTAAGATGGAAGGTAAGGGTTTTAAAAATAAAAACGAGTATTTGTCTAAGGACTTCATAGGCCATAGGATCATAGGGCTGGAAGAATCTTCAGAGACCATCTTGGAATAATCCAAGGCCCAGAGAGGCTTCCTTGCCCAAGGTCACATGGGTAGTGAGTATTAGAGCTCTCTGACTTTAAAACTATAGTGTATACAGCTTTTGTAGCTTCACTTCAAGCAATATTCAAACTGGAGAAAGTAAAAAGGAGAAGCTAAAATGATCAAAAAGCTTCTTATGAAGATGGTTTAAAAATGATGAGTCTACCTTTGTCTTCACTTGGAAAGACAAAGGCTGAAAAGGGTTTTGATTTTAGTTTTTATATTTAGAGGTGCCAGGGATAAATAAGAACTCAAGAGACTTTTCATCAAATTGTAGGGAGTAAAATAATCATTAAAAATGCTAAGAATAAGGGGTATATATATATATATATANTCTGTAAGAACCAAGATCCAGAAGTTAAGCGGGATTATGAAGGAAGCTGTTTAAAAGATATTTCTCCACAGCTCATCAATGAAACTTCTAAGATTTATGGAAACAATAAAATACTTGAAAAAAATTCAAAAAGTAACTATAAAGTAATAAGACTCATTTGTTTGTATTTATTTTAATACAAGCATCCTAGAACTTAAACATGTAAATAATGCTATTTCATTCTAATGAGAGGCACTATAAGAGGGTATATAGTTAATTCAATGTTATATCACTGATCAAAATGTTCTTACATTGTTCAGTCATTTTGGTTGTGTCCATGACCTCAGTGGGAGTTTTCTTGGCAAAGATTCTGGAATGGCTTGCCATTTCCTTCTCTAGATCATTTTACAGATGAGGAAACTGAGGCAAACAGGGTTAAGTGACTTGCCCAAGGTCACACAGTAAGTAAGTATCCGATGCTGGATTTGAACTCAGGTTTTCCTGACTTCAGGCTCTACATTCTGTCTACTGTACCATCTAGCTCCCCAAAATGTATTAGGAATTCAATTTTTGAAATTTGTTAAAAGATCACAGCGGGCAGCTGGGTAGCTCAGTAGATTGAGAGTCAGGCCTAGAGACGGGAGGTCCTAGGTTCAAATATGGCCTCAGACACTTCCCAACTGTGTGACCCTGGGCAAGTCACTTGACCTCCATTGCCCACCCTTACCACTCTTCTGCCTTAGAACCAATACACAGAAGTTAAGGGTTTAAAAATAATGCTTTGAATAAGCAAAAGAAAGTTCACATGTTGTTATAGGTAAAATATAATATTAAAGATAAATATTAAGAGAAAAGATAAGCTGGAGAGGCAGCTAGGGAGCACAGGGTTGGAGTTGGGTGGGTTCAAATTTGACCTCAGATACTTCCTAACTGTGTGATCCTGGGCAAGTCACTTAACCCCAATAATCTAGCCTTTAATTCTCTTCTGTCTTAGAAATGATACTAAGAAAGAAGGTAAGAGTTTTTTCAAAAGATAAGCTAGAGAGAGGAGCTAAGACTAGGCCTGTACTTGTACCTAGTGGTAACACACTAGTAGGACCACCTCAAGATAAAGGTCTGATCCTTGGCTTTCGAGGCTGAGGACCATAATAATATGAGTTCTTCCAAAGAAAATCAGGCTTTGAGAGGCTGATTTATATTAACCAAACTCACAGGACAATGATTTATAAACCATTTGATATAATGTTAATTTGCTTCGAAAGATTTAGGTACCTTCCTATTCTAAGATTCTATATGTGTAACTGAATGTAGAAAAAGTTATGGCTTACTCAGTTGTATTTAGTGAATGACTGAACGAACATTCATTAAGAACCTGCTACTCAAGGCACTGTATAAGCCGTATATTTTTTATATCCAGAAATATATTTTAATGACAAAAGGGCGATTTTCTTTTTATATGAGTAGAAAAAGAAGAGACTTGGAATAAGAATTTGTCTATGTATCCATAATACTCTGTGTTTGAGGAAAGTTCTCTAATTCTAATGATAAACATTGGATTATTTAGGTGGAAGTATCATTTGGAATCTCTTGCTCCCTTTCTTTCTTCACATGGCTGCCAAAGTAATATTATCAAAACATATCTGACCATGTCACTTCCCTTCTCAATAAATCCTTGTGTCTCTTTATTGCCTCTAAGAGCAACTATCAATTCCTCTGCCTCTAAAGATCCTTTGCAGCCTGGCTCCAACATATCTTACCAGGGTTATTATATTGTTATACTTTCCTTCATATATTCTACAATCCAGCCAGACTAATTATTTGCCATCCAAGCCCACCAAATTTGAAGGTTGGCCGGAATATTTTTTTTTTTTAAACTTTACCTTCTGTCTTAGAATTGATAGTAAGTATTGGTTCCAACAGAGTAGTATCACACAATAATATCTTAACTCCTCCCTCATATAAGTTAGGCTAATTTTTTCTTATAAGATATTGAGGCTGGGACAACTAGGTGGCTCAGTGGATAGAGAACTGGGCTTGGAGACAGAAGATCCTGGGTTCAAATTTGACCTCAGAGACTTCCTAGCTGTGTGACCCTTGGCAAGTCACTTAACCCCCATTCCTTCACCCTTATTGCTCTTCTGGAACCACTGGGATGACAGTGGATGACAATGACTTTTTCAATATCTAACCAATGTAGCACCCAGAATTTTTAGCCTATAAATAATATGAGGCCATTTCCCTGAGAAATAACATTATTTATTAATAGGGCACATGGTCCATTAACAAAGGATGAGTCCTTTTGTCTGCCTCTCACACCAAAGATCCTCAGTGAGCTTTGGCTCTCTTTTTTATAAAGAGGGGTATCTTCTTTCTCATTGGCATGACAGTTTGTCCTTTGGACCTGCCCTGGCAGTTGCCATCAGCGAATATTTTGAAAGACAAGGTGGACTTAGAAAGCTCAACTTCTCCCTCATTACTTCATCACACGGGAGATGGATCTTTACCAAATTAGGGAAATGTTGACTGGAGCTGCTTTCAAATGGGTGAAAGTTCACTGGCTAGGGCAGACATGGCCATCCTGCCCTTCTCTGGTATGTTAAGAAACTGAATGTCAGGGAACTTATTGAAGCCCAGATTCTAGCAATTTTTAGCTAGAAAAATATAAGTTGTCTCAATCATGTTTTCAGTGGCTCTTCCCCCATTGGGGACCTGATCACCCCAAATTTAGAGGATATATTTAGCAAGGACAAAGAAGGCTTATGTTTTCAAATGCCTCATGGAGAGTGTTCTTGATTACAGATATAGACTTTGAGAAAAAGATAGAAGGTCCCAGCCCAGTTTAAATGCCCTAAGACCTGGACTATTTCAGCCTCATCTTGGAAGGCCAAGAGGTTTGGGGTAGATGAATGACTTCCCATAGAAATATTGCTAACAAATAATACAATTCAACATTAATTTTCTTCAGTAAGGTTAGAGTACTCTACAGTACACCCTTTGGTCACTTTCATGGTTGTTGGAACAAATTGTTCTCATCTGCCCCTTCTATCAGGGGAAGTCTTTGCATGCCTGGGGCAGATACTTCACTAATTCATCAATAGGTTTGAGGCTTGTGAAGAGTTAGCAAGTTTCTAATAGTTCTGTGATATTTAAAATTATCTTTGAATGGCAGGAGCAATCTGATAAGGTAGTGACTGATGTATGCCTTGGAAATAATAATGTTTCTGACTTGATGAAAATGTCAGAGTGCTCTGAACAGTGTCCTGTTTCCCTCTGTCTTAGCGGAGTCACATCCTGGTTTACATACCAGGTGGTTGACAGTATATCTCCCGTTTTTTTTTTGTTTTGTTTTTTTAAACCCTTGTACTTCGGTGTATTGTCTCATAGGTGGAAGAGTGGTAAGGGTGGGCAATGGGGGTCAAGTGACTTGCCCAGGGTCACACAGCTGGGAAGTGGCTGAGGCCGGGTTTGAACCTAGGACCTCCTGTCTCTAGGGCTGACTCTCACTCCACTGAGCTACCCAGCTGCCCTATCTCCCGTTTTTAAGCAGAATTTCTCCCTTTTTCTCCAATTCTAGAAGACCCTCTCCCCTCTTCTTTAAAATACTATACAAGCTATAATCTTTTCCTCCTCCCTGGCCTTGGGGTCTATCCAACCTCCACACATGTGTGTAACTTTCAACTTCTCTCTCTCAATGGAAATAAACATTTTTGCTGCAGAGCTGTTTGCTGATTGGTTTATTAGAGTAACATAATTGGTGCTTGTTTGATTCTAAGGTTGACAATGGTGGCAGCATGGTGAGTTGGAAAGAAGAAGCCTCTTCTGTCTTCTAGGATCCAGCTGAGGTACCTACAGAGGCTCCTTTGTGCCTTAACTCAACTATGCAGATATCAATGAGTGAGCTGTCCCTTCTCTAATTTCAATTCCTGAAGCTCCTGTCTTTGGTTATTTTTTTCTTTTGAGAGATTAAATTTTTGGTGTTATGATTGAAGAAATGTTTGCCTATCTTTTCTTGGAGGAGCTTGTGGTTGTAGGACAAAATCTTGCTTTGGCTTTTGGTTAAGGTATCATTTGGTTAAGGGTTTTCCCTTGGACTATGGGAAATTTGGTTAGCAATAAAAAGCCCCCAAAGGAACATGGTATCAAGGCATATACTTTTGATTTATGGACCTTTGGGAAGATTGCCTTCAGGAAGTGTCAGATAGTAAGAAAACACTTGTTATTTTCCTGTGAAGATTCTTTAGTTTATAAATGGGTAATAAAAACAATCCCCATAACTATCTACAAAAAAGGATATTAGATTAGGATGAAATTGTTTAAAAACAAAGCTGGCTGTGAATTAAGTTCCTGGATGAATTTTTTTTTTTTTAATTGGCTCCAGCTCCCCCTTCCCACCCACCCCCAGTTTCTAATTTGTTTTATATGTCTGTCTGTTTATGTCTGTATATGAGCTATGGGAGAGTGTTAACTGTTCTGTGTCTGTCTCTGTGAATCTATATTTTGATATCTCTCTCTGTTTAGAGAATTCTGTACATACAAGCTAGTGTTTTAGAAGGAAAACCTTTATGTGTCTTGTGATTTATATCCAGATCTTTTTCTTGTCTCCTTCCTTGCATTCCTGAATGCTGAGAATGAAAAGGGGAAGGAGAAGGAGAAAGAGGAGAAGGGAGATGAGGAGGATTTAAATTAATTAGGAGTTGTAAATTACCAAACTGTCCTTCAAATGTTTTTTATAAAGTTGGAGCTATCACATAGTGAGTTTTGGATTTATATTCAATTTTAATAGGAGAAATAATGACTATCCCTCAGAATATTAGATTTATTATTTTAACGGCTGAGAAAGGGAGGTCATTCTTCTAATTAGCAAGTAAAGCTGGCAAGAATATTTTAAGAAAAATTGTAAATTGGGGATTAAAATTAAAGGTAAATAAGTTATTAGGACACTTAGTTGGATATTTCCCAAACTTTTAAGTGAAGTAGAAACCACTCCTATATTATTCAGAAATTTTACTCCAAGTTACAGGGCCATTTTGAATTTGAATTCTTAAGAATCGTTTTTTTGGCCCCTTCCTAAAAGGAGAGAAATTTGTTTAAGTAAGTAACTGGAATTGCATATGATATTTACTTAGAGAAATTCTTTGTGTTATTCCTGTGAATAATTTCCAGAATTTAATTGTTCTGTTAATGATTTTTATATTTGCTAAAAAGTCATCTTAATGGATTTTTGGTGCTTCCATCTTGTAGTGAATAGCAGAATTGGCAGTAATTCAAAATTTTAATAGTTGATATTGTACCTTAATATTATAAGGAAATGAATAAAAATGAGATTGGAGATATATGAATTAGTTTTAAATGCTATTGGAATAAATATTTTTGAAAGGAGGATGTTTGAAGGAAATTTTACATTTGAGAAATATGAAACTCCATGTGTTTATTTTTATAAGGAATGATAGTACTAAAAATTGCAACGTGATTTGAAAGTAAAATAGAGGGAAATCATAATGAGTTTGAACTGCCCTGAAAGCATTGAGTTCCTTGTGAAAATCAGATTTGAACTATTTTACTTATATGCTCTTAAAAAGTGGGGTAACAGTAATAGATTAAAAACTTGATATTTGACTACCACTTTGGCAAATATGAATTGTTTTACACAGAAACTAGGATATATAAGCACTGTATAGTTGCTTGTTATTTCATTGATTGGCTACAAAAGTCTCATTCTGGATAATTCTGTATGAAGTTTTCAATGTGCTTGGTACAAAGTACATATATCAGGAATTTTGTTAATTGCATGATCTTACAAAAAGTGATTTCATGTTACCAATGTGTATTGTGGATAAAATTAATGCCTGACATGAGTTTGATAAGGTGTTGGCTATAAGTTTAGATGGCAAATCCTTTTTAAAATCTGGGTTCTTTTGGATTTTTGATTTTATGCTGTTACAGCTTTAAATACTCAAGGGAGGAGTAAATTATTTGACCTAATCTCTCCCATACTGTTTTCCAATTTTCCCAGAAGTTTTTGTCAAATAGTGGGTTCTTGTTCCAAAAGCTGGAATCTTTGGATTTATTGTACACTATCTTGCTGATGTCACTTACCCCAAATCTATTCCATTGATCCTTCCTTCTGTCTCTTAGCCAGTACCATATTGTTTTGAAGGTCACTGCTTTATAGTACAATTTAAGATCTGGTACTGCTAGGCCTTGCTCCTTCACATTGTTTTTCATTAATTCCCTTGATATTCTTGATCTTTTGTTCTTCTAAATGAGCTTTGTTATAATTTTTTCTAATTCTAATTCTAATTCAATGAAAAAAGTTTCTTGGTAGTTTGATAGGTATGGCACTGAATAATTAATTAATTAGGGTAGGATTATAATTTTTTTATATTAGTTCATCCTACCCATGAGCAACTAATGTTTTCCCAATTATTTAGATCTAGTTTTAATTGTGTGGAAAGTGTTTTGTAATTGTGTTCGTGTAATTCCTGTGTATGTCTTGGCAGATAGATTCCTAAGTATTTTATTTTGTTTAGGGTGATTTTAAAGGGTATTTCTCTTTCTAACTCTTGCTGCTGAATTGTGTTGGAAATATATAGAAATACTGATGATTTATGAGGGTTTATTTTGTATCCTGCAACATTGCTAAAGTTATTGATTTTTTCCACTGGTTTTTTAGTTGATTTTCTAGGATTCTTTAAGTAGACCATCAAATCATCTGCAAAGAGTGATAATTTAGTCTCCTCATTGCCTACTTTAATCCCTTCAATTTCTTTTTTCTTCTCTAATTGCTACTGCTAGCATTTTTAGTACAATGTTGAATAATAGAGGAGATAATGGGCATCCTTGTTTCACTCCTGATCTTATTGGGAAGGCTGTTAATATATCCCCATTGCAAATGATACTTGCTGATGGTTTTAAATATATGCTATTTATTATTTTTAGGAAAGGCCCATCTATTCCTATACTTTCTAGCATTTTGTCAAAGACTTTTCCTGCATCTATTGAGATAATCATGTGATTTCTGTTGGTTTGGTTGTTGACATGGTCAAATATATGGATGATTTTCCTAATATTGAACCATCCTTGCATTCCTGGTATAAATCCTACCTGATCATAGTGAATAATCCTTGTGATAACTTGCTGGAGTCTTTTTGCTAGTATTCTATTTAAGATTTTTGCATCTATGTTCATTAAGGAGATTGATCTATAGTTTTTTTTTTTCTCTGTTTTTGGTCTGCCTGGCTTTGGAATCAGTACCATATTTGGTCATAAAAGGGATTTGGTAAACTCCTTCTTTGCTTATTTTGTCAAATAGTTTGTATAGTATTGGGATGTTATTCTTTAAATGTTTGCTATAATTCACTTGTGAGTCCATCTGACCCTAGGGAATTTTTTTTAGGGAGTTCCTTGATGGCTTGTTCAGTTTCTTTTTCTGAGATGGGATTGTTTAAGTATTCTATTTCCTCTTTTGTTAATCTCTAGGCAATTTAAAAAAAAATTTAAACCCATAACTTCTGTGTATTGGCTCATAGGTGGAAGAGTGGTAAGGGTGGGCAATGCGGGTCAAGTGATTTGCTCAGGGTCACACAGCTGGGAAGTGTCCGAGGCCAGATTTGAACCTAGGACCTCCCGTCTCTAGGCCTGACTCTCAATCCACTGAGCTACCCAGCTGCCCGGCAATTTATATTTTTGTTGATATTCACAGGAGTAAATTGTTTGAAACTGTTCATTTGGAAACATAATGGATAATATTGTTTTTATTGTGAAATTGCTTGAGTTCTTAGAGATCTCTGACCCAATGTTGAAATCTTAGAAGTGTTTAATTGGGCATATTTAAAATTAATAATAATACTTAGTGGTATGATGATTATTTGAAATATGATCAATGAAAGCAAGTAAAAGGTGAGAGAAGTGCTAGCTCAGAATACGGAGGAAAGAAGTTTGTTAAGGGACTTTAATCAAAGTTCATTAGAAAGTTAAGGAGCTTCTAATTAAAGTCCATTGGGGGGAAATGTAATGTATAAGTTCTAAATAAATAGAGACATGAGGAATTAAGGCAGAAAGTTGTAATCTTTTTGTATTAACAATGTGAACAATGGGTTTGAGTATTAAAAAGTTTGACTGTTCTACAAAAGCTAATAAATTTTGACTTAAGGTTAATTTGTAAGCTCCTACCAATTTTGTGATTCGTTCACCTGAGTTTTAAGAATTGTTTTGTTTCTCCACTACAGAGAATAAAAGGAAGAATGGGTAATTACTGTGTGGAAAAGCTAAAAGGAAAAATCTTGCAGAATTCCCCTTATTTGTAAACTTATAAAGGCTTCTTGAAACCATATGTATGGGCAAGGTCATCAGTCCTGTGAAAAAAACTTGCTTGGGTTATGGAATTTCTAAACAATGAAATTGGATTACTGAGAATATATGTCTCTTTATGATAGAGAAATTATTTTTTACAATTGATCTTCATGCCAGGATGAATTTATAATTTAAGAAGAGAAGAGAAATAAATGAAATCTCTTATATGTGTGAGTCTCACTAAACTTTTATTAATTGTAACTCCACAAGAGTAAGATTAATTATATTCAGCCCTAAGCTGTGATTAATAAAACTTGCCAATTGATATAAAAGCTTTTAAGACTGTAACTAATATTATTTTGAGTTTTGATTTCAGGTATACTTGTTTGATGGATTATTAAGCCAGTAATCCACCATTCAAGAGAAAAATCACAAGTTACTCAGGAGGAGTGTTATCCTAAACCAGTGATGGCAAACCTTTTAGAGATTGAGGGCCCAAACTGCAATCCTCACATCACATGTGAGTCCCCTGCCTTACCCCAGACAGGTGATGGAGGAAGCATTCCCTTTGAGCTGCTGGGCAGAGGGGTGAGTGGTGTGAAAAATGCCCTCAGGCATGTGTGGAGATGGGGAAGCGAGCAGCCCACTCTGGCACACTCCAGCATGAGTGCCATAGGTTCACTAACACAGTCCTAAACTCTTACAAGTAGAGGTCTTTATCTGGGAAAAAGATGAGGGGATGACCCTCAGCATATCTGAAGGTAGGATTTCTTTGGCCCTCATTGTGTTATTTCCTTTTGAATCGGAATGTTTCCCACCTGATTATTCTTGAATTTGGCCCTTAGGTGGAATTTTTATTGCATGATTGATTGTTAACTGTGACTCTTACCTGAATTCAAACAAAGTTAAGGATGCTGGTATACATGTGATGAATCACTCTCTGCCCCTTGAGGCTTATGCCTAAAAGGACCAATTATGATGTTTTTATAATCATGTTCCTGCTTTTTTCCTTTTTTTTTTTTTAGCAAATTTCTATAATTAGAGCAAGTGGTCAATAGAAGATATGAACACAATGCATATATGGAAAGATGTTTATTGTTTTCAGATTGAATGTGTAGTTATTCCATTTCCCAAACAAGTAAAGTGAATTATTATTTGGACTTATCATCTGCCTGTTAATACTTAAATAGTCATGCATGAGTGTAAGTCTATTTGAATGTGGTTTTAAGAACTGATCATGTTTTACTACAGGTGATTCATTTATATACTCTATTTTATGTATACGATTGGGAATTATTTAAGTATATTTGCATTCCACCCCAAATTTTTGTTTCAAGTGAAGTACATTCAACTTCTTGCAAATCAGTTCATTTGTGTAATCATTAAACCTAAGGATGGAGAAATTTATCTGCAAAAATTGTTGCTACTTATATATTTAAATATAGAATTAGATCTGTAATAGCACCTGATCCTCCTAAAAGAATTGGAATTGACTGGAGTAGACAGTTTTGAGAAAGTAACAGGTTAGATTATCTTGTATGTCAAATGAAAATGATTTTAATGAGTATGTAAAAACCTAAAATCTTTGAATTTTAAAATGAATTGTGTGTTCTGTAATAATTAAAATTAAATTATGAGGCTGTTACTAGCTTTATTATATCAAAGTAGTGATATTAAAGGGAGGGAAATGTAGGAAAGTGATAGAGAGTTGCCTAGCCTACCACCCTATATGCTGTTCTGATGGAATGAAGCTCACCACCAACTTGGGTTCTCCCTCAGGTTCTAATCTCAAGTCAGAAGATCCAGAGAGAGTGTGTGTGAGCAGAGCCTTGGTCTCACCTTTACAAGCAGTTTTCTTCACCCACTAGCTCTCCCACATCACATCTCAGAAACTAGTCAAAGTTCCTTAATTTGCCTGGCACCACCCAGGGGGCAGGGCTTGTGGGATCAATTTCCTGCCTCATTGGTTTCAACTTCCTTTCTCTGAGGCCCTGTCTATCCCTGCACAACTCAATGGTAAATGCTGATTGATTATATCAAAACAAAGGGAGGGAAATTTCCTTCTCACAGTTCCTTTACTGTTTTTCATCTAGGTCTATTGTTAATAAGATCAGAACCACAAAGTTTTGAATGTTTTTTAACTACCTCAAGTAGTTATTGGAGATGTAAAGTTTAAAAAGTTGTACTAATTTGTATTAAGACCTGCTTTGTAAAACATTTTTAACAGAAACATCTAAGGAATCTCTACAAGGAACTTGGAACTAAAGAAGCAAATCTAGTAGAGAAGAGACCCTATCCATAGATAGGTCCAAGAGAAAATAGTTTGGGAGGTCAAACAACCATGCAGCACATCTGAGATCCAAGATGAAAATTTGGGGACATTGGGGATAAGCTACTAAAATGCAAAAAGACAATGTTAGTTTATATAGATACTCATTATTCTACTGCTTTCGTTTTTTGTTTCACTGTATCTGAATATTGTTAGTTTTCTGTTTCTTAATGTTTTCATAGCTATTGTGTCAAGATACTTAATAGATTGTTAAAAAAAATTATGTCCCACCAAATTTTTCCTCTTTGGTCATACTCCTTTGGCTAAAAGGGAGAAATGTTAAGGGTTAACAAGTTTCTAATCGCTTTGTGATATTTAGAATTGCCTTAGAACATCATGATCAATCTGATAAGGTAGTGATGTATGCCTTGGAATGCCTTTGTAATGTTCCTAACCCCAAGAAAAGTTCAGTGTCCTGAACAATGCCCTTTTCCCCTGTATCTTATAGGAGTTGCACCCAACTTTACATTTCAAGTGATTAATAGTATATCTCCCATTGCTGGGCAGAATTTCTCCCACTTCCCCCAATTCTAGAAGTACACCTCCCTTCTTCCTTAAAAAGCTATAAAAGTAGTAATCTTTTTCTTCTCCCTGGGCTTGGTTCTATTGAACTCCTATACAATTAAAATAAACATCTTTGCTACAAAGCTGTTTGCCTGATTGGTTTATTAGAGTAACACAACTGTTGCTTGTTTGGTTCTAAGGTTGATAGTCTTGCCAGTTAACCTCAACCTGGTTTAGCTTTACCTCCTGGGATGGTTTCCTGGGGTGTAGGTGCTGCACATACTATAGCTTCTTGGAAGCACAGGTGAGAGTTGGGCAGCAGGTAGACATCAAAGGAGGAAAGCAGCCCTGAAAAGGGTTTGGCAATACTCTGTACACTCTTGGTTATACCTTACCCAGAGTGAGGAAGGACAACCAATTTGAAAGTATGGAGATGGAAGATGGAGAATTATATAGGTGAAGCAACAAGCAGGACAATATGGCTAGACTACAGAGTGTGTTGAAAGAAGCAATGTATGAGAATCCTAGAATGGTAGGAAGGACTCAGGTTGTAAAGAACTTTAAATACCAAGCAGAGGAGTTTAAATTTGATGGCATTTATATGGTAATAAATACATAGAGGACATATTGGAGGGCAGGGCTGCATTTTGCTCTTTGGAAACACTTAAAATACCAACAATTAGCATCATCAACACAATGACAAAAATCTTATATTCTTGGTTATGAATTACATCTTTCAGTTGTGGTTGAAGATATAGTTTGTTGTAGAAAATATGCAAAAAGCTATTTTTTCTTTTTCACATTTTTACTCCTAGCAGCCTTGTATGCCCATGTAGCATAGCAGAAATTCTCCTTACTTTGTTGAGCACCTACGTAGAACACTGCAATGTATTAAGGGAAAGATTACAAACTAATTGCTGTAGAACACAAAAGACTTGAATTTGTGGAACTTAAAACTATTCTCCTTGAGGGAAATTATACACACAGAACAATTACAAAATATTGCATCAGCCGTTGCCAACTACTGTAGTATAGGAAGGTGTGGAGTAAAGAAGTGATCATAGAATGGTCCTTAGGTTTTCTAACACAAATCCCTCATTTTCAGATCAGAAAACCTAAGAAGGTTAACATCTTATGGGCAATCAGAATGTGAATTCAAGTCCTGACTCCAAATCTAGCCCTCTTTCCTGATGATAGTCATTCAGATTGGTCCAGGAATTGATTTTCAGCTTGATCTTGAAACGGGAATGCACAACATGTGTGCAATAACAATAACAATAGTTAGCAATTATATAGCACTGTCAGGCTTGCAAGCAGCACTTTTTGTATTTTATTTCATTTGATCCTCACAACCATCCTGTGAGGTATTTATTTATCTCCATTTTGTGGAAAACAGAAGTGAGGTTGACAGAGGTTAAATGATTTGCTTAGGGCAACAGAGCTTGCTAGTTAAGTAATCAGGTCTTCTGACTGTCTTATGTCCACTGCACCAAGAGCTGCCCCGTTCAATAGGTAGACCGTCCTCATCAGCTGGAGATAACCTAGGCAGAAATTATGAAAAGGAATGCACAGCTTCTAGAGGGCTTTGTTTTGGCTGATGCATGGTGGACTTATAGAATATAAGCTGGAGGGAACTCGATTTGACAGGATGATTGCATTTTAAAATAGTAGAGATCTTAAAGATCTTCTAGACAGGGGATTCTTAACTTTTATTTTTTTTTAAAGGCATAGGGTCCCCTAGGCAGTGTGAAGTTTACAGATCCTTAGAATCGTGTTTTAAAATTAGTTAAACCCAGAGGACTCCAAAAGAAACGGATGTAAATTCCCATTCAAAATCACAGAAAAGCCAGAGGATGCCTTCCAGGAGGGGAGGAAGGGAGAAAAGGGGATGTAGGGAGAAAGGAGAGAAGGAGGGAAGAGAGAAAAAAAGAGAGGAGGGAGAGGAGGAGAGAAAGAGAGAGAGAGAGAGCTGTGTGTGTATATGGGTGTATGTGTGTGTGTGTGCGTGTGCGTGCGTGCGCGTGTCTCGGGGTCGCTCTAGCAGCAGAGGAAGTTGACAGCCGGTTCCGAAGAGAATCTGGGGCTTAGCCCAGGGGCCCCCACGTGGAAGTAGCGTCGCAGGATGTATCCTGGATCTCAAAGGTCAGCAGGAGGAGGAAGGTCCTACGTCTGAAATCTACAGGAACCGGCTTCTCGGGGCTCAAATTCCCGGGAATCCTAGAGGTTACAGGGGAATTCAATGGCAGACGAAATAGCTTCCTTTCGCGCTTCTTCGGTTTCATGCCCGGGAGGGTCACTTCCGGTACGCCCCCCTCCCCCCGACGCGGGCGGGGGGGGGGGGCGCCGAGAAGAGCACCGTTTGCAGCGGCCCCGGCGGAAGTGCGCTAAGGCACCAGTGTCGCTGCTTCCGGTCCGGGTAGAGTGGTACTCCTGCTGCAAGGCTCTGTGGTTTGCGGGAGCCGGCTGAGGCTGGAGGATCCCAGAGCTTGCGGGGGGGGGGGAGGGAGAGAGCGAGGTGGAGAGAACGCGCGGACTTCCAGGCTGATTCGGGGATAGCCCGATGGTGACGCCGGCAACCGATCGCAGGCACTGGAGAAAGAGGGAACCCGAACGCGACCAGACTACTGTTTCCAGGGGGGCAGCCTGCACGGGACACCCCCCGCCCCGGTAACGGCCGAGGAGGAGGAGATGGCGCCGGCCAGGGAGCGGCCGTGGCCGAGGCAGTGAGTAGAAGCGAAGCCAGAGGAGCCGGAGCCCCCGCGTGTGAAGAGCAGGAACCGGCGCCATGGAAGGGACGAAGCCGAGTTTGCAGCTGGTGTACCAGGCTGTGCAGGCGCTCTATCATGACCCGGACCCCAGCGGCAAGGAGCGCGCCTCATTTTGGCTCGGGGAGCTGCAGCGATCGGTGAGCGGGGCAGACGCCGGGCGAGGGCCTGCCGCGGTGGGTGGGCGGGCAGACAAGCAGCAGTGCCGGGGAGGACGCCCGCCAGGCCCCGACCCGGCAAAGCGGCTGGGGCCAGGTGCGGCCGCGGGGCCTCGTGCGGCCCGAGGGGAGGAGCTGCGGCCGCGGGGCGGGGCGCAGCGACCGAGCCGGGGCTGGAGGAAGTTTCTTGAGAAAAGGGGCTGCCAGAGACTCTGGGTCTTTTCTCCTTCAGGGTTTCTTCGCTTCTCTCGCGCAGTCTGCTTGGCCTGGAGCCCCCTGGGAACTCAGGCCTTCCCGGGTTTCGCTCTTTAGCTGCCTTTTAGGGACCCTCCAATCTTGACTCCCTCTTAGTCTTTTTGAATTTGAGCCGCAGTTCCACCTCTCTTCCCTGTCCAGCACGCACGCCCACTTCAGAGTTCCTGTCCTTTCTTTCCACTACGTCCTAATTTTGCAGCCTGTGCTGCTTTCCCATTCAGTTTTGCCCGCGCCCCCACGTTCTCATTTTTCATTCCCATTAATAACTCTGAGTTTCGCTTAGCTCCTTTGGGTCTTTACATCTGCCACTTTAACCCTCTTTGTAATCCTTTGCTACTTTCTTGTCATTTAACAGTGCATTGAGACGGACTCTTTTTCCCTACTCCCCCTCAACTTTTGCTGCACAGTATCATTTTCAGAGACTTGAGGAAACTTTTAGATCCTACTGACTTGGATTCCAGAGGCATGAATTATTTTTTTTTAACAAATGTGAAAAGCTCTGAAAATGAAAAGATGTTTTATTTTATTTACTTTACTTTTCTCAAGCACAGATCCTTTCCTCACTTCTATTTATACTCCCATTTCTTCTTTTTTGCTAGAGTTTTGGCGCCCTGTCCTTTAAAGTTAACTTCTTTGAACTCAGTGCATATTAGTTGCATATATATTCAGCAACCTACAACTTTGCTTTTGAAATAGGATGGGTAGTTTTTTTCATATTTCTTTGGATATCTAAGTCTTGGCTTGCATGATTTCAAGTAATGAGAAATTTTTATAAGGTAGATATCATTACTTGATTGTCACAACACACAGTTTCTGTGGTCTCTAGAGTGAAAGCCTTTTTGTGGTGCTTTGTTTTACGATTTACCAGCAGTTATTTTTGTGAAGTAGGTTCATACCTTCAGTTTGTAGGGGGGAAATGTGTGGTAGAAACAGGAAAAGTGATTTGTTAATTCAAAGAGCCTTTCCCAAGGTGTTTCCCAACAGTGGTATGTAATGAACTTCAAGTTTCTTGATAGCACAGTGTGTTTTTTTATTCTCTTTAGAATACAAAGCTTGCTTAAATCTCAGTTCTCCCAGAAGACCAATTTCAAGAAGAAACTCTTCCACCCCTTTTTTTGTAGAACATATTTTTTTTTTCTTCACAATCTTTAGCTCACCATACAGTTGTAATTCCAGGGATCTGTGCCAATTGGTCTTGTTGACAAGCTCAATATGAAGCAATAGTTAATCATCTTTGTAAGCTGTACAACTTAGATATAGCTGAACACATTCTGGAATAGGATGCTTTCCTTATGTTGCATATATCAATAGTCTTCTCTTTTTTCCCATTCAGTCTTAGAAACAATCTACTGAAGAGATTATTTTTCCTATGACAGGCAGTTGTAATGGATAATCTTGGAAATTTCCTAAAAGAATAAAAAACTATATTTTTCTGTTTTGGAGGCTGTAGGAACCTGTTATATGGCAAGGCTCATTTAAACAGTGGGAAAGAGTTGGCCTAATCCAACTCAGCTAACTTAAATTCTAGATGGAAGCATTGAATGGAAAGTCACTCTTTCCTAGGATATATAAACTATCCTGCCAAGTTGTTGAAGACAGTAATTTAAATCAAGAGGAGGGGAGATGTATTTTATAGACAGCAAAGCTATACTTTGACTGAATGAAGAGCAGGTCTGGTTGCTATACTGTGCACCATGGCAGCAGATGAGCCAGGATAACCTTGGGACAATGATAATTGATTTGGCCTAGATTCTTGGGAATTTTTTTCCCATAACAGATGAAGTAGGCTGTGGCATATGTACCCTAGTACTTTTCCTCTTTGGAATTCCTGCTTCTCTGAAGTTCTTCTGAAACATCAGGATTTTCTTTCCTTGAGCCATTGCAGTCACTGTTTTGATTCAGTGTGAATGTTTATCTTGAAGACGAGGCATTTTTTTGGTCTGATGCTGGCATTATGCTGAAGGTTGAAGATATGGAGTTAAAAAAAAAAAGGAAGATTTTGCCCTCAAGAAGCTCGCATTCTTTTGGAGAAGACAACATGTTTACCCTTAAGTAGATATAAAATGCATTTGAAATAAATACACAGCAATAGTGGTATTTTTGTGAGTGAAGGCATGGGAAGCTTTCGGGAATCTGGAAAGACTTGATGTTGGAAGGGCATGTGAGCTAAGAAGGAAGCTAGAGATTTATTGGAGGCTAGGCAGAGGTGAAGAAATTTAGACCATGTGAAAAGGCATGGTGAAAGGAGGTAGAATATTATGTGTGAGAGAGTAGCAAGTAGCAAGTAGGCTAGTTTGGATGGATGAAGTGTGAGAAACAAGTTATAGAAGAAGCCTGGAAAAGTGAGGTAGAAAATCCTAGCTAAGGGCTTCCAATGCTAAAATTTGATTTTAGAGATAATAATAAGCCTGCCCGAACTTTTTGAGCAGGGCAGTGACATGGTTAGACATGTACTTTATGAATGTCATTTTAGCAGCTTTAAGGAGTATGATTTGGAAAGCGGAGACACTTGAAGATAGGAGATAGATTAGGAAACTCTGGAAATAGAACAGGTGAAAGTGACATGGGTCTGAACTAGACTAGGGGTTTTATACATGAGTAGATAAGACAAATTTTTGAAAATGTAAAGCTTATTTTAAAGGAGGAGGGAATTTCTTCTCGTGTGACCTCTATTGATACAAATTTAGGAAAGTAAAAAAAGCTTTGCATTTATGAATGAAGTTGCCACATTTCTAGTTGAATTTTTCATAAGAACTAATATTTAGATGGTGCTTTTAAGGTTTGCAAAGAGCTTTACATATATTATTCTTTTTTTGATACTTGCAACAATCCTTCAAAATAGGTGCTATTGTTCTAATTTATAAATAAGGCAACTGACAGAGGTTAAATGCCTCATCTAAGGTTACACACCAAGTAAAGTGTCTAAGGCAGGATTTGAACCCTGTTTTTCCTGGCTCCAGGCCCTGCACTCTATACCCACTAAGTTACCCAGCTGCCTTTTTTTTTTTTTTAAACCCTTAATTTCTGTGTATTGACTTATAGGTGGAAGAGTGGTAAGGGTAGGCAATGGGGGTCAAGTGACTTGCCCAGGGTCACACAGCTGGGAAATGTCTGAGGCCTGATTTGAACCTAGGACCTCCTGTCTCTAGGCCTGGCTCTCAATCCACTGAGCTACCCAGCTGCCCCCTCCAGCTGCCTTTTTATTAAGTCCTCACTGTGCAAGCTATTGTTTTATGCTTGAGCTACAAAGATATAGCAACTGTTGGTCCAGTGGATAGAGCACTAGGCCTGGAGTCAGGAAGCCCTGAGTTCCTGCCTCAGACACTTGCTGTATGACCCTGGGCAAGTCACTTAACTTAAGCAAAACACTTATGTTTGCTTTATAATAATAATAGCATTTATCTTATAGGTTGTTGTGAGGATCAAATGAGTTAATATTTATAAAAAGTACTTAGCATGATGTCTGGCACAAGGTAGGTGCTATAGGAATGCTTATTTTCTTCTCCCCTTTGCAGATGGAAGCTGTTGCTTTCAAGAAATTTATAATCTACTATAGGAAGAATAAAAATATATCCTTGTTTTTGATTCCTTTCGAATTAGGTTAGTTTAATTGATTATGATTTTTATTGCATTATGGTCTGAAAAAATTGCATTTATTAATTCCGATTTTCTACATTTGTTTGCAATGTTTTTATGTTCAAGTTAGTTTAAAACAGATTCATAGCTAGAAGAAATATGGAATCTTTATAATAAAAGCTAATTTATTTATTTTATTAATTTATCTGAATTATCAGGCCCAGGTTCCTTGTTTTACAAATGAGGAAAATGACTAAAATTTAGGTAAATATTCTTCGTAGCTGAGGCTATGGACAAGAGATTATGCTTTTACTGATGACTAATAAACTATTTATTGACTCTAGAATGGAAATTGCTCTTCCAGATTAAGTCCATCAGTCTTCACTTTAAGGGAAGGTTATTGTAATAGCTAATATGCCTTCTATTTGTCATCTGCATTTGTGGGAGAGCAGAAAAATGAAAAGCAAATTTTATGGCATAGTCAATTATTGAGCTATATGAAAGTTAAAAAAAAAATTTACTGCTTTGATTACTTGATTGGATCTTCTTGGGTTGTAATCACTACTAAGCTATAACCAGATTTGGAATAGTTATAGATTGCCGTTCTGATTGAAGGGTGAATAGTATAGTTTAGTCCAGTGTGATGCTGAAAATTTATAGACCAGTGTAGTGGAAAAATTTCTGGATTTCAGAATCAGAATTTTTATGTTGGATCTGAAATTGGAGGTCTTAGAGTCTGACACTGTTGCTTACAGCATTTCTGATCTTAGACAAGTCACTTGAAGTCTCTAGGTTCCCTCTACAAAATAAGAGGTGTCAAATTCAAATAGAAATGGGGCCATATGCCATCTAATGGTACATAAGGGTTTCTGCAGGTGCATATTGATTTAGAAAACTACATATTAAAATCATCTGTAATTTATTGTATACTTTTATGTGTTTTGTTAAATATTTTCCAATTACATTATCTTGTTGAAATGGCACTTGCATGTTGCTTTGTGCATATTTGACACCACTGGACTAGATGATTTCTAAGGCCCTTTCTAGCTCTGAATCTGTGATCCTTTAGTCTTATCCTGATATATAACTGGTGATGGGACTGTTATATAGAAATGATATGAAGTAACAGTATGATTCCTTTTTCTAGTAGAGTTAATAGTTTCTGTTTTTCATTTGGCCTAAAGTACAACTGATATCCTTTCTCAACCTTTTCCACAAGATTTTTGAGAGGAAAGAGCTTTGTAAATGTAAATTATGTTATATAATATAAAGTTAGTTGATGTTTTCTGCCTGTTGATGATGTTCATTTGATCATTCTGATTAAATAGGGTCTTTTGTCTGAATTTTGTGTTTGAAAATTTTTAGGCTAACGTGAGCTTAATGTTTTATTTAAGTTGATTTAACCCATTTCCTTTGCACCCTCTTTTTTGCTGTACTCTTCTGGTATCTATTCCCCAAAGAAATATGAATTCTTGGTTTTGAATTTGAATAAATAGCTCAGTGTTTTAAATCATAATTCCACAATGACCTCCAAAATTTGAAAAACTTGTGCTTAAAGCATCTGATTTTCCAAGAACCCAACATATTAATGAAGTCCACATTCTTAGTGATAGAAATCATAGAATTTTAGAGCAGAAAGAGATCTTAGAGATATTCTTTTGGTTTACATGTCCAAAAATTATTCCAGTTAAGTGGGGATAGGGACAAGTGGTTGAGAGAGAGAATCTTTGCCAGAAGTCCCTAAATTGGCACTCAGTTTACATAATATACAATGGATTCAAGCTATGCATTTTCTATTTTAAAGCAGATCTACTGGTAGTAATTGCTTGGTTCTTTTGAGTGGGTTCCAGGATATAGGTTTGGTCCAGAGTCCTTGTTACTTGTATAAGAGAACTCTTGAAGAGTTTCTCCTTGTGGGAGACATATATCTTTAAGATTGAGCCAGAACTGGATTGACATTCCCTTTCCCACCTGCTAGGGTTAACTTAGACCAAAAAAGTCAAGACAACAAATATTTATCAAGCACTTGGGATGAGCTGAACTTCAGAGTTAAGAGCTGTAAATACATGGCAGAAAGTCTTTGCTCTTTGGGAATTTACATTCTAATGGGTGGAACACTATTCCAGGGGGAGCTCTGGGAGCTAAAAAGCTGCAACTAGCCCAAGCTGAGCCAGAGCATTTGTAGAGAAAGTCTGGGAAAGTCAGGAGTTCAGCCTGGAGAGCAAAGGAATTTTACTAGAGGAACTTGTAATTTTGTTGAACTCTAGGGAGGGCAATCAATCTTCTCCCTCATTCTCTGTGATTTGTTACTTTGAGATAAAGATGGAACTTAGTGGGGCTTATAGTCGTTTTTGAGCATGGTTTAGGCTTATTACTACTTGGTATGTATTGTCTAGGGCTTAGATGGTTTAGAAGAACATGTTTAACCTAGAAATCTCTTATTTATTATATGTGTTATTTAAAATTTGAGCTCAGAATTAGACAAGATGTTTTCTTTTTAATATATTTTGTCCCCAAAGCAAGTAATCCTACTTTTCCCCCCCTACAACCTCTCTCTAATTGTTATTGAAAATGCCACCAAGATGAAAGTTGTCTGTTCTGCTTAAGTAAATGTACTATTTTACTTCCAGGAGAGTTTAGTTTTCTCTTCTGGAATATCAGTATTATATAAATTTGAGTCTTACTTTTTGGGGTCTTTGTTCTTTTTTCCTGAATTCTTTCCTGTGATTCATCCAGTGGTGTATATTTTGGCCCTCTTCCATTTTATTGTGGTCACTGGGTTTCAGGCTATCTGACAAAATGAATTATATTGGAACACATGCTTTTAGCTTGTACTGGTCACTTTATGAGTTCCTCAAATTGTCTGATAACATTCAAAAGAAATCTCTTCAATCTCCCTTCACTGTCAAAAACCCTCCCTAACACCCAAAATACTGTCACTGCAAAGTCTATTGTGGAAGGACTTGCAATTTCTCTATATAATTACTATTGTCACAGTGGCACAAATGTCAGGGCTAGCAAGAAAATTGACTAACGTGAAAGGATTCCCTTTTCAGTTTCAGGTAAATTAAATTTGTTCTTTTTAGCTTGTCTCTTGAGAATTCCCCCTTCCCTCCCCCCTGATTTGGGAGATTTTAATTTTCCTAGTCTGAGATCACTTTGCTACACTTAATTGAATTGAGTGGGAGATATTTGAAAAGTTGTCCTCTCTGAAAGTCACATTCATTGTTTTTCATCATTCTTTCACTCAGTACTAGAAATTATTAGTTTTGTAGGTGCATGGTACAGGCATAACTTATTTTATTGCATTTCATTTTATTGTGCTTCAAAGATTTTTTTTTTTTTTTTACAAATTGAAGGTTTCTGGCAGGTCTTCATTGAGCAAGTCTGTCAGGGCCATTGTTCCAGCAACATGTGCTCACATTGTGCCTCTCACATTTTGGTAATTCTAGCAATATTTTATACTTCCATTATTGTTATATCTGTTATGGTGATTTTTGATCAGTGATCCTTGGAGTTACTATTCCAGTTGTTTTGGTGTTCATGTAAGATGGCAAATCATACTCATAGAAGATGGCAACTTAATTGATAAATTTTGTGTGTGTTTTCTCTGCTCTACTGATTGGCCATTCCCAGACTCTTTCCCTTTCATCTATTCCCTGAGGCACAACAATATTGAAATTTCTCCAGTTAATAACTCTACAAAGGTTTCTAAATGTTCAAGTGAAAGGAAGACTCACTTGGATGTGGCAAACTTCATTCTTGTCTTATTTTAAGAAATTACCACAACACCCTCACCTTCAGCAACTTTCACCCTGATCAGTTAGTAGCCACCAACATTGAGTCAAGGATCTTTACCAGTAAAAAGATTATGACTGATTGGAAGCTCAGATGATTATTGGCATTAAATAATAATATTTTTAAATTAAGTTATACCCTATTTTTTTAGACATAATACTATTGCACATTAGTGCAGTATAGTGTAAACATAACTTTTATATACTCTGGGAAACCAGAAAACTCATGTTATTCACTTTATGGCAGTGATCTAGAACTGAACCTTCAATATCTTTTGAGGTATGCCTATGTGTATGATGCAGGTTCTTCAGGAAATGAATGAGTATTTGGAAAGTTTTTATTATTCTACACCTAAGTCTGAAAGAGTGTTTTATTGGATTTATTTACTTGGGAAATTATTTACTTCTACTTTCCCTTCTTGAATTCTCATGTGTATATTTATGTTTATCTGTTGAAACCTGTGTCATTGAGCTTAATAAATGCCTTTTTGATTGGTTTTGCCATCCCCAGAGAAGTGTTTTAACTAATTCATGTATGTGTAGGATAAATGGGCAATGCTCATCCCAGTTTGGGGCAGGTCAGAAATTCCTGGCTACTGTTGGACGTATGCTTGTATTTTTGAGGGAATGATTGTGATGTCACTAAAGTTAGCAGTTTTTAAGAGCTATTGATAGTTTCAAAGTTGTGATGAGTTATATAACAACAGTATACTTTTTAAGAAGAAAGAAATTGGGGGGGTGCTTAAGGAATTTGGACTAAGGCTGTTAGTGAAAGAGTTCTGTGTAGCCTGCTGTATATTCATGGGAGTAGACCGTTGCTGTACCCCCATATAAAGGCTTCTTTGCTGCTTTTGTGAACTAGGAGTTGGAATTAGGTGATTAAATGGCAAATGTTCTCTTGTTGCAGCCCCTTTGAAATGTGCTGCTAGTGGGAGCTGCAGCTTCCTCCTGTTGACTCTGAGCCCCAGGCTTCCCTTGAGATGGTCCCTTCTGAAATGTGGAGCTTAGTCCAAGCCTGGCATCTGTGGCTCTAAAGTCCTATGAAGTGTAAGTGCTTTATTCTTTCCTTGTAAAGAATCCCCCCACCCCCACCCCACCCCTTTTTAAAAAGTAGTTTAGTGAAAGGGAAAAGAACAATGGGCTTAGTGAAGAAGCATATCAAGATGTGGTTTATTTTTACTTATATCATGGTTTCCTTAACTTAGTGACAAGAACTTATGCTTTGTTTTTGTGACTGGAGTCAGGAGAAAGCATTGGATTTGGAGCCAAAGGACCTCGGTTCAGATCCTAGAACTGTCTCTTACTACTTGTATGACCTTGGGCAAGTCATTTAACCTCTTGGGCCTCATTTTCCTCATCTTAAGAACGAACAGGTTGGTGGACTGGATGACTTGAAGCCCTTTCCAGCCCCAAATCTCTGATTCTCTGATTAAATTTTGCCCAGATAGTGAGAAACAATAATCTGCTATTAAAGTCTCATAATCCCTGGTTTCAGATTGCTTTGTTTGGTGACTAAAAAAAGACAAATCTGTAATCCAATCTAGCATTCACTTTCAGTTTCCTCACCCTTTAAAAATGGGAAAACAATTATCAGAGATCTTGCTTTACTGGATTTTTGTAATCCTATGATTTTATTTGTATTGGGAACTCCCCGTGAATAAGCTCCCTCTATTAGAGCAAACTGCCTTCCTGGATTTTTGAAATCCTATGATTTTATTTGTATTGGGAACTCCCAGTGAATAAGCTACCTCTATTAGAGCAAACTGACTTCCCTTTTGCAATTTATAGTCTTAAGTCTGAGAAAGGAATTGAATCCAGATTTTCCCAGTTCTGAGGCTGGTGGTCTAGTCACTATACAAAATGGCTCTTGACTGACTTTAGTAGCCTGTAGCTTCTACATTGTCCCTGATTCCTTTGGAGGATGTTTTCCTATTCTTATTCCAAAATTATGATAATCCCAAAGAGAACTGCTTAAGAGCAGCAGGATAGGCCACCTGAGGGATGCATAAAGTTTTCAATCATAATACAGCCTATTCTTGTTTTATATGGTCTTATCTATCAGGTATGGAATCAAGAATTTTCAAAAATATATAGCACTGATGACAACAACCTTAGAGTTTATATAGCTACAGTTCATATTGTGTGTGTGAGTTCTTAAATTTATAACCAGAACACACTGAACTTTTAGATAGTGTGAGTTTCTCAGTGGTTGATTTCTTGAAAGCAATTTTATGTACTTTGATTTAGAGGTCTCATTGCTAGGCACATACTCTAAGGAGATCAAAGATGGAAAGTAAAGTTCTATATTCACCCAAATATTCATAATGGGACTTTTTGAGGTAACAAAAGTAGAAACCCTTCATTTTGGGAATAGCCAAACAAATTATGGCATGTGGATGTAGGAGTATTACCTATCAAATAATAAGGAATATGAATAATTTAGAGAAACAGAAAAATTTTTATTAAATAGTTAGAAACAGGAAAATAATATACTCAATGTCTATGATAATGTAGATCAGTGGTTCCCAAACTTTTTTTGGCCTACCGCCCCCTTTCCAGAAAAATATTACTTAGCACCTCTTGTCACATACTATCATCGCCTCCTTACAGTTATTCACCACCCTCAAATGCACCTGTGACCATCACTGCTCTCCTGGATCACTGAAGCACCCACCAGGGGGCGGTGGCGCCCAATTTGGGAATCACTGATGTAGATGGAGAAAGAGGATTTTTGTTTGTTTGGTAAAGAGATTTTATTTTACCAATTACATGTAATAACAATTTTCCACATAAGTTTTCTGAAGTTATATAGTCCATATTGTTTCCCTCCCATCCATCCCTCTTCCTTCCTGGAGCTGGTAAGCAATTGGGGTTATACATGTATTATCATGTAAAACATAGTTCCATATTGTTAATTTTTGAAAGAGAATACACATAAAACTCAAACCCCACAATTAAAACCTAAATAAACTATAGTGAAAAATAGTATGCTTTGATCTATATTCCGACTTCAACAGTAGAAAGACTATATTTGGAAGGGAGAACTAAAAGAGAGGAAAAATAAGGAGACAAGAAAAGATACAACTAACGTCAGTTAAACAAAGTTTTGCAAATTCTAACTTATACTGGAAAATGTCTCCTCATTTGTTTTTGCAGAGTTGTAC
Organism: Gracilinanus agilis; assembly: GCF_016433145.1. Classification (NCBI taxonomy): domain Eukaryota; kingdom Metazoa; phylum Chordata; class Mammalia; order Didelphimorphia; family Didelphidae; genus Gracilinanus; species Gracilinanus agilis. The sequence continues at coordinate 122,980,860 of NC_058134.1, forward strand.
TTAGCTGATCTCTTTTACTCTTAAATTCTAAGCCTCCTTTTAGAACATAAGCTTTTTAGGGCAGGGACTGTTTCTGCTTTTCCTTGTAGCTCTAGTGTCTAACATTGTGCTTAGCATATAGTTAGTATGGGATAGATGCTTGTTGACTCGCTGAAATTCTGCTCTGCTAGTTGCATCCTTTGTTTGAGTCATTAATCTTGGGTTTTCACTTTTCCTAGGGACAAAAGGCCAAGGGAAAGGATCAGTGTCTGGGCAATAAGAAGTGTACAGAGTGCCAAGATAAAATGGCACATAGCATTTTATTTTGTGGTATCAGCAACTTGTTACCTGTTCAAAATTTATCAAAATTAAAATGTCAGTGAGTGAGTGCTTAGTCTTTTTTCAGTACTGTGCTATGATGGTAGATTTCATTAAAAAAAAAAAAGAACATTTCAATTGTATAGAACAGTTCAGATAAGAGTAGGATGATTGGATAAAATCTGTTCAGAACCAGTTTATATTATTTAGTGATCTTTCTTGGAGATTTAATAAGTGTATAGTTTTGCACAACGTAACAGGTGCTCAAAAATGTTAAACAGAAATCATTATTGATAAGAGAAATACAAATCAAAATTCTGAGATAGCACCTCACACCTATCAGATTGGCTAAAATGATAGTGCAAAATGACAAATGTTGGAGGAGATGTGGAAAAATGGGAACACTTATACACTATTGATACAAATGTGAACTAATATAACCTCTTTAAAAAAAGCCTCATATATTCTCTCTTAGAATCAATACTAAATATCTTCTATCTCTAAGTCTGGCTTTCTATCTACTGAGCCATCTAGCTGCTCCTGGGTATGCACAGTTTTATAACTGGGTATAATTCCAGATTGCTCTCCAAAATGTTTGAATTAGGGGTAGCTGATCAGAGATCAGGCTATTGCCTAGCCCTTACGTTCTTTTGCTTTAGAACCAAAACACAGTATTGATTCTAAGACAGAAGGTTAGGATTAAAAAAAAAAATACCCCTCCAAATCTGTGTGTACCCTTAGACCCATCAATACTAAGGTTGGATCTGGTTCTCAAGATGATCAGGGGAAGAGGACAAGAACTTATATGTTTAAAATTATAGCAGCCCTCAGTGGTGGCAAAGAACGGGAAGTATGCTCATCAATTGGGAAATGGCTAAACAAGTTGTGGCATATAATTGTGGTGGAATGCATATAATTGTGGTGGAATACTGCTGCTGGTGGATACATTGTGGGAAGATGGTGGAGTAGGGCATGAAATTTCTTTGATCTCCTTTTGCTCTCCACAAACAACCAAAAATAACTGCACAGAATCAGTACTAAAAGTGGCAGAAACAAATAGGAGTTGGGAGTGAAACTGAATAGCCAGGGAGAACTAGGGAGAAACATTTCAAACTTTCCTAGCCTCAGTCCCATCACCTTAGGCCCTGAGGGCAGGACTAGAGCAGAAATCAACAAAGCCCAATGGTAACCTCTTCGACTCCAGAGATGCATTTGTTCTCTCTCCTCCCCCCCCCTCCCCCCAATTTGTAATTTAAGGAGTGGATACCACCAATTCTCCTAAGGGCAGGAACTCAAACCTTGTTACTAACAAGTAATGGACACAGGAGGCCTGAAGAGTGTGGACTAGACACCTGTTCCATGAGCTTGGTCACTTCCAGGAGAGTGGAGTTGTGGAGATCTCTTTATCATCTCTGATAATATGATAAGGACAGTTTAGTTGATAAGGAAATAACCATGGGACATGGGAGTTGTCTTTTACCTCCTGTTTCCAGCTCTGGCTCCAGGAGCATGGAGTTTATTATATATGTTTCAAGACTCATTTCACACAAAAGAACCCTCCTCAAACTTTGCAGACGTGCAGAAGTTACAAATTATGTCATTTCAAAACACAAAAAGTCTCATTGGCTTCAGAACAGACCCAAGGCCAAAGCTGAATTTTGACTGGGTTCTCATCAGGAAGCCAGGTTGGGGAGTATCCCTCTCAGGGTAAAATTGCCCTTGCTAAGATTTTGGCCTTGGCCATACCAGGTAGCAGCATTCCTGGTCAAAGGGGAACAGTGTTAACCCTTTAAATTCAGGTTTGCTAGGAACTTAAAGCTTTTCAATAAAGCCATAATACTTTTCAACAAGAAATCACAAGGATCACAAAAGGGGTCAAAAGAGGAGTCTCAGATTTTTATCTATTCTCTTATTGGCTTCCCACATGGAGTTTCTGGCTGTTGCCATACTGGGAGGTGGAGGGCCTGCTTGCAGTTGCAGAGGCAGCAAAAAACCAATAATTAAGTCTGTTGGACTGACTGATAAAAATTTTTAAAATACATAAAAATGAGCAAACAAAGGAGAAAGAACCCAACAGTTGATAGCTGTTATGGGGGTTGAGAAGATCTCAGTTCAAACTCAGAGGACAGTGAAGTACATCTACTTAAAAAACAACCAAGAAATACAATAAATGACCACAAACTCAAAAAAAAAAAAAAAGCTTTTGGAAGAGCTCAAAAAACAAATTAGAGAGATTGAGGGGATAAAAAGGGAAAAAATACAAGAAAATTATGAAAGAAAGATCAGTTAAATGGAAAGAGATACAAAAACTCATAGAACAAAATAATGTATTAACTAGAATAGACAAGGGAAAGCTAATGATTTCCTAAGACTAGCAAGAAATAATAAAGCAAAATAAAAAAAAATGAAATAATAAAAGGGACTGAAACATTTTATCACAAAAACAATTGACCTGGAAAATATGTCAAGGAGAGAGAATATAAGAATATTCGAACTCTCATAATTTTATGACCCCCCCAAAAAAAGTTTAGATACCACATTCCAAGAAATCATTAAGGAAAACTGCCCAGAAATTTTTAGAAACAGAGGGTATAATAGAAATGGAAAAAAATCCACCAATTATCATCTCAAAGAGACCCAAAGATGAAAATGCACAAGAATATCATTTCTAAGTTCTGTAGATTCCAGGTTTAGGAGAAAATATTAAAAGCAACAAGGAAAAAAAACACAATTTAAATATTGTAGAACTACAGGCAGAATAACACAAGACTTGGCAGCTACAATATTAAAAGAACTCAGGACCTGGAATACAGCATTTTGTAGAGAAAAAGAACTGGGCTTACAACCAAAAATAATATATCCAGCAAAGATGAGCATAATTATAAAAGGTAAAAAATTAACAAACTAAAGGAGTTTCATTTATTCCTGGGGGGAAACCCAGAAATCAGTAGAAAATTTGGTCCATAAGAAACATAAAAAGGTAATGAAAGACTAATCATAAGCAACCCAAAAGGTCAAATTGTTTGATGCTGGTATGGGAAAATATCATCCAGGACCCCTGGGAAAGGCATCACTGCCTGGGTATTTTGAAGGGGCATGTATGGATGGAAGATTAGAGGTTGAGGAAATGTGATGTAATGAGCCAAGATAGTAGTAGAGTAGTTCTGGAGGGGACAGGGTGGAATGGCTATTTCATGGAGGAGGAATGAGTGGAGATAGTACCACAGAGAAGTGGACAAGGGGACAGGACTGGTAGTACTAGAACCCTACTCTCATTAGACCTGGGATAAAGAGAGAACAACATACATAATTAGAGGACAAAATTTTTCTTAAATACAGAGAAATAGGAGAGAAGGTAGGTGGGATAAGGAAAGGACTGGGAGTCCTTTTTGGGGACTGAGAGAATAAGAGAAGGAAGGGGGTGTTAAGAGAAAGGAGAGCAAGGGGATAAGAAAAGGGAGGGAAGGAAAGGTAGGTAGGATAAGTTAGATAAGGGGATTTACCTTAGGAGGAAAGGTTGGAGGAGGTATAAGGAAAAGAGGATAAAATAATTAAAAGGTAAGGGAGAAAGGATAAGGGAGTAACCTTTAGAAAGGTGGGCCAGTTTGGAATTAGTAAGGGAAAGGGAGAGGATAAGGGAAGATTTTAGGGAAGGGTTGTGAAATGGAGAGGTATTGATCAAAGGAAATTGGACATCTGAGGGGATAGGGCAGAAAAAAGAGGGGACAAACAGTGAAGAGGAATGGAATTGATGGAAATGCATAAATAGTAACTATGACATTGGGTATAAATGGAATTAATTCATCCATGAGAAGAAAATGGATAGCAAAAAGGATAAAAAACCAGGACCTGACAATGTGTTATTTATAAGAAACACACTGAAAATGAGAGACACACATAGAGTGACAGTGAGAGGTAGGAGCAGAATATACTTTGTCTCAGCTGACCTGAGAAAGCATAATCTCTGACAGAGTTGGGACTGAAGTGGATATAACTGGAAGGGATGAACAGAGCAACTATGTTATGTTGAGGGTTACTATGGATAATGAAGCATATCATATCCTATATGAATCTATATTTTTAAAGGAAAAACTAAATGAGATACAGATAGAAATAGATAACAAAATAGTAATAGTGGTGGACTTTAATTTCCCCCTTTCAGAACTAGATAACTCTAACCAAAAAATAAAAAAAAAGTTAAGGAGATGAATAGAACCATAGATAAGTTAAATATGATAGTTATCTGGAGAGCCACCTGGTGCTATTCCTGCCCCTCTTTCCCTGGCATGAAGCTAGTAATAGATCTAAGCCTGAGCATACACATAATTCAAACATAGTTTCTGGTGGGACAACAATGGTTTAGAAAACATAGATATTCTGCAAAAATCTTATTTTAACTCTCATCATACTATGATAACCCTGCATTCCTGAGGGCTTGTGGCATTGGAACAAAAGTTCCACTGGATAATAAACTGGAAAAAATTGGTTTTGGAAAGGGTATGGGCCTGGCAATAGATTGTGTCTACTGCCTAAATACCAGCCTAGTTAAATATAACCCTGGTAATGTATGCTAACTGAGAACCAGATGGATTAAGTTGATCAGATTAAATGTTGATAGGAACATGGACAAACAGGGCTAATATTACTTGCTAGAGCCAATTGTGAATTGTTTTTTAGAAAACAAGATGGAAATTATACATTGAGCTGTAAAGTTGTGCATACTTATTGATGTAGGGATCCCATTACTAGGATTTGGTATTAAGGGCATTATTGAGAGGGTGAAAAAAGCTGTGGATGTGTGAAAATATTCGTGGAAGCTTTGTTTGTAATGAGAATAACTGGAAAAACACAAATGCAATGATTGGGAGAAATGGCCATATGGATTGTGATATTTGAATGTAATAGATTGTATTATTAAAAATGATAGATATTGGAAATATAAAGAAAATAAGGGAAATATCTGAAGAGATGAAAAGAAAAGAGAAAAAATATTACTGTTCTGTAAGAAATGATGAGCAGGTTAATTAGAAAAACAAAACAGAATGATCTACATAAAATTATGAAGTGAAACAAGCAGAACTAATAGAATATTATATACAGCAACAAGTATTATTTGAAGAATAATTTGTGTATGTTTATCTTCAGAGGAAGAATTCATAAGGAGGAGCAAACAAGGCATAGTTTTGTATACACGTGTGTCTTTTTGTCAAATGATGCATTCTCTAATGCTGGGAGTAGGAGGCAGATACCTGGGAGCTTTAATGTAACAAATAAATTTAATTAAAATTAAAATAAGCATAAAACCTTGTCTTTGAATAAAGTCTAATATTTTTATACCCCATTCTTCTCTGGATCATTTTGTTTTATTTTATTTTAAAAACCCTTACCTTCTGTCTTAGAATCAATACTGTATATTGGTTCCAAGGCAGAAAGAGTGGTAAGGGACTAGGCAAATGGGGGTTAAGTGATTTGCCCAGGGTCACACAGCTGGGAAGTGTCTGAGGCCAAATTTGAACCCAAGATTTTCAGTCTCCTGGCTTGGCTCCCAATCTACTGAGCCACTCTGAGTCATTTTTAAAAACTGGTTATTTTCTACCTGTAATGATTTTCATCAGATCACCTGCAAGATATCTGAGGTTCTTGTTATATTAACTATTGATTAAGTCTTTGCAATAGAATGCTTATTGGAAGGAAACTTTTGCTTTTTCAGAGCTCAGAAAAACTTTGCCTATCCACAGTGGCATGAAATTCTATGTATATCATGTTTTACCTAAGTTTCCCCCAAAAGTAAATCTCACCATTGTTCCCCACTTTTGCTTTGAATTCAATAGTCAGTTTTGCTATAACTTAACATGTAAATTTACTAAAGAGCATTGCAAGATGCAAAATCACAAAAAAACAAAACAAAACCACAGAGCTTATGGGGTAAATGTGGTTAGGGGCACACAAAGCTCAAAAACTGTCAGTGATATTAAAAAAAGGTAGGGATGTAATAAAGCAGCATGTTTCATATATATGTGTACATAAAGAGATTAGGAAATACTACAATAAATAGTGCCCATTGATATACAATAAATATGGCACTCTGTCTTGACAAGAAGTTCTGATATTTCCTTGTACAAGTGGGTATAAGAGTTAGAATTGCAGCCTGTGAGTTATTTCAAAGTTCTGCACTTTCCTGAGTTTTCTCATTATTTTTTACAGAAGAAAAATGACACAACAAATAGTAATGCAAGTTATGCTCAAGATATTATATTAATCATGTTGAAACAAAGTCCAGTTTTTGAAATACTTGTTATAGCAAAGCTGAGTTAGTATCTTGTCTGAAATGTTGCTTTAAAATAAATGAGGGTTTTTTTTTTTTTTTTTTTTTTTTTAATTTTAAACCCTTAACTTTTCTGTGTATTGACTTATAGGTGGAAGAGTGGTAAGGGTAGGCAATGGGGGTCAAGTGACTTGCCCAGGGTCACACAGCTGGGAAGTGTCTGAAGCCGGATTTGAACCTAGGACCTCCTGTCTCTAGGCTTGGCTCTCAATCCACTGAGCTACCCAGCTGCCCCCTCTGAGGGTTTTTTTAATGGTTTACTGATATTTTATTCTCTTCCTCTCCCTATCATTTATAATTTTGTTAATACATTTGAAATAATTTTAATCTCTTGAAAAAGACAAAGTAAATGTATTAGCTTTTTAAAGGTGCAGGTATCTTGAGTAAAGAGGTCTATTCAGAACTGTGATTTTTTTTTTTCCTATGCTTTCCCCGAAAGCCTTTTGTCAAATTAAACTTAAAGATAAGAATCACAGTCAAGCAATAGTGGATTTTCTTGACTGGAATTTGCTTCAAAGCCATTCCTAAACTGATTTAGGAATTAATGGTCATTTTCCTTTTTTTTTTTTTTCCTGAGTGTCAAGCACTGCATGCCTTTGCCAAAACATTTATTGAGTAGCAACCATATATGAGACCCTGTGTTAGATGTAGTGGTGGATACAAAGTTAAGCCACAGAGGTAAAAGATCTAGGTCAGTGGTTCCCAAACTTTTTTGGCCTACCACCCCCTCTCCAGAAAAAATATTACTTAACGCCCCCTGTCACATACTATCACTGCCCCCCTTACAGTTATTCACCGCCCCCAAATGTACCTGTGGCCATCACTGCTCCCTCTGGATCGTTGCAGCACCCACCAGGGGGCGGTGGCGCCCACTTTGGGAATCACTGATCTAGGTCCTGCCATTCAAGGAATTAAACTACTTTAACCACTTTTGTTAACTTTTCACAATGCTTTTTGGCTTCATGAGTACAGAAATTTTTGTAATGAAAATAATCTAACCTTTTGAATCAAAGAAATAGTTTATGATTTAACTTTTGTAATAGAACATCAAAACTCTTATGCTGTTACAATCAAACTTGTTGATTCTCCCTCAACAACACGTCCACCACATACCCTTTCTCTCCAAATGCTGTTCAGGCCTTATTCATGTTTGCCTGGATTGTTATAGTGATCTTTGTTTTAGTCTTCCTGCTTCCATTTTATTCTTTCTCTAATCCTTTACACATCTACCAAAATTAATCTTTCCAGGGCACAGCTCTGACCATGTGGCTCCCCTGCTTAAAAGCCTTAAGTGATCTCCTGTCTTTCTTAAGGGAAAATACAAACCCCTTGGGCTCTTAGGTCTCAAGTAGAGATGGGGTGTGATAGTTGCTGATATCCTTTACAATTCTCAAATTGTGTCATCCTGATTAAACCCTCTTAGACTCCTTTATAGTAGTCTTTCAAAGCCTGTGGGGCCCCTTTTCCAGATAAAGTTTTAAAATGCCCAATAGCAGTTATTTAGATTCTAATTCTGTTTCTCCTCTTCAGCATCAGAAAGTCTGTTTTGTTTTCAAGTCTTTCCTCCCTAGCATTATTCTTTGTCTTAGCACTCCCTTGCCTACTGTGTTGTTTCCCTGCTGAATTTAATATATTTTTACACTATCTGTGTATGTTTTAACTCTTCTTTATCCATGTTTAGATTACAAAGGAAAACAATTATATTGAGATGGTTAATAAAATTTTTAAAATTCATATGCTTGATGATCTGGCTGCAACCTATCCCTCTAGCCTTATTTCACATTCTTCCTTTTCACATAGTCTGTTCTTCCAACAAAACTAGGCTTAATAACCATACCTTGAACGTGGCCTTTTTTTCTAGTCCTTACACACCCTCTACAACTCTGCTTGGTAGTCCTGTCTTCCTTTAGCCTCATTTCAGGTGCCACTACCTTAAAGTTTTTCCTGATCTGTCACATCTCAAAGATGTGCCTCACTTCTCAAACTGTCTTTGCTATGTTTAGACATGTTATATTCCTCTGAAAATATAAGATTCCTGAAGACAAGGACTGTTCTGTTTTTGGGCTTTGTATTCTTATTGTCTAGCATAATACCTTGCACATACCAAATGCTTATTAAATGTTTGGTAAATTGAAATAAACATAATTCTGACACAGTTTCATTAGATATGCATTAAAGTAGAAAAGATGAAGTTTGGTTGGTTGTTTTCATCCTTTGTACTATACTAGAAGAGGACCAAAATTACATCAGTGGTGAAGTCTTTGGACTTGTGCATAAATTGGATTTAAATGAGACAGAGTTGCACAAAGTTGTTACTCTTTCACTCGTGGACACAGACACACACACACACAGACACACAGACACAGACACACACACACACACACACACACACACACACACACCCTCTTTACCTTCTGTCTTAGAATCAATACTGTGTATTGATTCCAAGGCAGAAGACTGGTAAGGGCTGGGCAATGACTTGCTCAGGGTCACATAGCTTGGAAGGGTCATACATGTGACCTGTAGTTTCTTTTCATCAGGAAATATTTTTTTACCTTTTCAGTCATTTTTGTAGGTCAAAGTTTTATTACGCCAAATAGTTTAATGAGTTATTTGTAAAGCATTTAAAAAACATTAGTTCGTGAGCATAAATTCAATTGGAGAGAGAGAATACTGAACACAGGTACCCACAGTACTGAGGAATCTTTGATTTTGGACAGGAGCTGAGAATCCACTTAAAAAACTTTTTTTTAGTCAGCCTTGCAGCTGCTCTGTAATCTTATATTTCAGTTTTTCTGGATCAAAAATCTCTCCTTGGTGTCTGTATCTACATAGCCACCTTTTATTCAAGTAAGCATCAGTAAGATGATTTAGAATGCTTACATCTGAAAGGCTAACCTTGGTAGAGATGGCAATGACAAATATCCGATGGATCCTTCTCAGAGGAACAGGATTGATGGTGAGGGATCCAGTTATAAGTAGCAAGCAAATAGCTTGTTTTAGGAAAACTACTTGATTATCTCTGTGGTAGTGTAAAGGGTAAAAAGGGGTTTTTGATTGGGTGAATATTAAAAGGTTTGGTTGCCAGGGAATTGAATAATTATCAATTCCCAATTAAAGAATAATCTCAAGTCAAAATGACTTTTATGGAAGTTTATTTACAAATGAGAAGAGAGAGAGAAAGTAAGAAATTTAGAGAGAGGATAAGGTAAGATAATTAACCTGATAAACTAAATAATTCGCTTAGGTCCCTGGTTTAACCCAAGCAAATCTAACTAGTCCTCAATTGGAAAAAGGCCAACCCTTGAACTGAGGGCCAAGGCCCGAAGGCCCAGGAGGCGTATGAAGCAAAAGCTTCGGTCAGAGTCTCTTTTGAAAGGAAAGTTCCTTAAGAGAAGTTCAGGAAGATACAGTCTTTACCCTCACCACGTGGAATTCCAAAGGAAAGATTTACGAACAGTCTCACCAGCTTCAGAGCTCCTCCAGGTCCCGGTCATGAACCAGAATTCCTTCAGGTCCTGTTCACGAACCAGAAGAGCGAGGCTGAGCTCACTGAGCTCTTTATTATTATTTTTTAACATTTATTAATATTCATTTTTAACATGGTTACATGATTCATGCTCCCACTTTCCCCTTCCCTCCTACACTCCCCCCACCCATGGCCAATGCACATTTCCACTGGTTTTAACATGTGTCATTGATCAAGACCTATTTCCAAATTGTTGTTAGTTGCATTGGTGTGGTAGTTTCGAGTCTACATCCCCAATAATGTCCATCTCAACCCATGCGTTCAAGCAATTGTTTTTCTTATATATTTCCTCTCCTGCAGTCCTTCCTCTGAATGTGGGTAGCGTCTTTGCCATAAATCCCTCAGAGCTGTCCTGTGTCATTGCATTGCTGCTGGTACAGAAGTCCATTGCATTCGATTTTACCATAGTATATCAGTCTCTGTGTACAGTGTTCTTCTGGCTCTGCTCCTTTTGCTCTGCATCAATTCCTGGAGGTCTTTCCAGTTCACCTGGAATTCCTTTAGTTTATTATTCCTTTGAGCACAATAGTATTCCATCACCAGCATATACCACAATTTGTTCAGCCATTCCCCAATTGAAGGACATACCCTCCTTTTCCAGTTTTTTGCCACCACAAAAAGCGCAGCTATAAATATTTTCATGCAAGTCTGTTTATTTATGATCTCTTTGGGGTACAATCTCAACAATGGTATGGCTGGATCAAAGGGCAGGCAGACTGAGCTCTTTTTTAAAGGAGCTTATTTTGCAGCACTTCCTGTGCCTTCCTTTTAGTTTATGTGTCCATTCACAACAGATGCTTTTCTTAGGACTGCCCAGGAGCCAGTCAGTAAATTTTGATTTGTCACTCACTCTAGCACATATAGGTCACAGACCACCCAACTTGTGAGTTTAGTGGAGATGTTTTCACCTTTTGTGATTAAATCTAAAGATGGGCAGGGTAGATTTAATCTCAGTATCGTAATCCCCCCTGTGATCATTTGGGAGACTCGTCTCCCCATTGATCCTGGTGCTCAGTTTTATATGTTGGCTAAAGGACTTTTCTTCCTGACTTACCAGCTTGGGAAGTGGATAATACCTAGACATTTTGCTCATTTTTACCATTTGGAGTATTTCTAATCTTATCACCAATTAGTATCATCAGCTAACTAAGAGATAGGAGGAGGAAGCTTCTCTTCCTTTCAATCTTCAATGCTTCTTGACCATATTTCCAGCCATATTTTCTTTGTTCATTTTCTTATTTATCTACCATCTTGATGGAAAGAAAATACATATATTCCCAGATATTTTTTTTGTTGTTGCTAGAAATGCTTCTGGCACATGACCGAATAAAGTAATATATCTTTAGATCAGTGGTTTTTAACATGGAAGGAAGACAAACTTGGATGGGAAAATTTTTTCTTTTATTTTCACTAAACTAAAATAAAGCAATTCTTTCAATTATTTTAAAACATCATTCTTAGAAAGGGAATATAGGGCTCCCTTCTTGCTATGGCCTCTTACTGGCTCTGCTCTACTCTCACCCCAGTGCTGTGGATGTTTTCTGCCTACCTTTTGGGTTTTCTTTTCTTGATTTGATAGTTGTTTTACTGTCTCCTTGTTGGTTCCTTCATTCCTGTGTTCGTTTTGTGGTGATGTTTTGGTCTTGGTCAGAGAGGATTCTTGTGGTGACATGGAGCCGTTCTGGTTCACTTTACCATCTTGGCTTCATCCCCTGAACCAAAGCATTCTTGAGAAATAAGCCAGACCTTAACAAAAAATCTGAGATCCAAACACGAGACACAAGAGAAATCCTAAAAGCAATACAGTGATCCAGTAATACATTGATCCAGGACAATCCAGAGGAATTTATGAGAAAGAAAGCTATCCACATCCAGAGAAAGAACTGTGGGAGCAGAAATGCAGAAGAAAAACATATGATTGATCATGCGGTTTGATGGGGATATGATTGGGGTTTTGGCATTAAAAGATCACTCTATTGCAAATATGAATAATATGGAAATAGGTATTGAACAATGATATATATATCTATATATCAGTGCTTGTCAGCTCTGGGAGGGGGGGAGGGAAGAGGGGAGGGAAAGAACATGAATCATGTAACCATGGAAAAAATTCTAAATAAATAAGTTAAATAAAAAGGGAACATAGGCTTCATCAGATTCTTAGAGTAGTCCTTGAGAGAAAAAAAAAGATTAAAAATCCCTGCTTAGGTTTTTATATTTATTTTCTTTCCTGCCTAAGATGACTATTATTGAAAAAATATTTTTTATTCTGAACTTAAACATTAAATAATTATTTTTGTCTCTACTGCTTATCAACTAACTTTGAGATAGTAGGAGGAGGACCTTTTTCTTTTCTTTCTATCAAAAATTCTCCTAGTTTCTTTTTTTTTTTTTCAATTTTTTTTTTAAACCCTTGTACTTCGGTGTATTGTCTCATAGGTGGAAGATTGGTAAGGGTGGGCAATGGGGGTCAAGTGACTTGCCCAGGGTCACACAGCTGGGAAGTGGCTGAGGCTGGGTTTGAACCTAGGACCTCCCGTCTCTAGGCCTGATTCTCACTCCACTGAGCTACCCAGTTGCCCCCTCCTAGTTTCTTGAGGCAGAATGGGGCTCTATGTGAAACTTGACTCTACATTTTGTACTGCTTGCTTTAAAAAAAGGTAAGTAATTCTACATGTTATTATCAAAATTATCCTTCCTATTAATATTTCCTTTTGGATTTCTGAGCATTAATACTTTTTTCCCCAGTAGAACTCTATTTTTGGCATCATTTTTACACTTCTCTTGTTTTTTTAACCAACATCAGGTGGTTTTGATCACTGCTGCTTTGTAAGATAGTTTGAGGTCTGGAAGTGCTATTTCCCCTTCATCTATACCTCCTGAATTAAAATCCCACTTTATACACTTACTGTGTGACTCTGAGCAAGTCACTTTACTACTCTCTGTTTCAATTTCCTTACTTATAAAATAGTATAAGAATAGCACCCACCTCACAGTGTGTTATGAAGATCAGATGAGAAAATGTAATGCTTTGCAAAAACTCTAAAATACTATATAAATGTTATATTCTAAAAAATTAATTTATTTTGTGGTTCTCTAAAGTATCCTTTTGTATATCATTAAAATCATACATTAACTTTGGTTGTTTTGTCATTTTTATTATGTTGGCACAAGCCAGTCTTGACTATTATTTAAGTTCTTGATTTCATTAAGGGACAGTTGGTAATAGAATCTAAGTACAGTGATCCCTCACCTATCGTGGGAGTTAGGCTCCAGAGACTCCAATGATAGGTGAAAATCTGTGAAGTAACGGCATTATATTTATTTTATTATTTATATGTTTTAAAGCTTTATAAACCCTTCTCACTCTCCTAGAAACCTTTCCCACACTTAATAACCTATAGTCACTGAGCCAATCAGCACCTAAGATACAGAACAAAAGCTGTCGTTGGTCACCTTTCATTCCATCAGCCAGTAGTGTGCTACAATAAGTATAACTCCACAATGCAGAATTATATATATATGTGTGTATATATATATATATATTTTTTTTTTTAAACACAAAAATACAGTGATGCTGTGATAAATGAACCACCATATAGCAAGGGACTACTGTATTTTCTTTCATTTGTTAGATTTTTAGATATGTTTTGCATTTTGTAGTTATTTGGAATGGATTTCTCTTTTGATTTCCCTTGGATTTTTTTTTTTTGTTGTTGTGGACAAGTGTCATTGATTTTTGGGGGCTATGCAATTTAGCTGAAACTATTTTCTCAGTATCGTTGCCAATTCCTTTAGGATTTTCTAAGTAAATCATTATGTCATCTGCCCACAGAGATTGTTTTAGTACTTCTTTACCTGTCTTAATACCTTTAATGTCTAGGTAGGTATTCATGTAGTTCTTGAAGAAAAAATTAGCTGTTTTTCCTCTTGAGTCTCTGCTTTCATTTATACTTGTTTCCTCTTTTCAAGATCTCAAGATTTGCAACAATTTTTGAGACTTATCAATGTTTTCTTTATTTGCTCATCTCTTTCAGCTTTAATTTTGGAACTTTTAGCTTTAATTCTGGAACTTAGCCAGACTCATTTTGTACTTTTCAGTGATCCTATTTTAGGTCCTAAGTTCTTTCACTGACTCTTACTTTCCAGGGTTACAGTCCCTCTTAGATCTTTGAGTAATAGAGCACTAAATCTTTAGGACTCTTTCTAGTATCTCATGACAGAGAATTAGGATCCTTGGACTTGGCCTCTTACTCCTTATCTGTGAGTTTCTGAACATATAGGGGCTTCTTGGGAGAGTCCCGCCCCCCCCCCCCCCCCCCACCCTCCTGACATTGAGCTTTGTAGGCTATATTTTTTCTGGTTGAGTTACTTTGCTGAAGGTGTCTCCTTTCCTATCATCTTGTCTTCTGGCTCATTTTTTGGCAGTTCTGAGGAAGATGAAGCCATTTACTGGCCTTTCTCATTGGATTTCTTAGTTATTATTCTGTTTTGTGTATGTTCAGTTGTATTTGTTAAACTAATGGGATTTGCTGGAGTAGGAATGTAGGAGCTAGCAGGTCTTCCTGCTGTTGGCTTTGACAGGAAGTCTGCAGAATGATATACCATAAAAAAAATAAAAAATAAAACAAAATTTTTATTTTGTGTCTTTTTAATAATTAAGACAGAAGGGCAGGGGCTAGGTGAACTGGGTTAAGTGACTTGCCCAGGATCACATAGCTAGGGAGTGCCGGAGGCCAGATTGACCCAGGTCCTCCTGACTCCAGACTTGGTGCTGTATCCAGTGGGCTACCTGGCTACCTCAGAATGATATATCTATAAATATATCTATGAAGACCAAGAGTATTTTCTTCTATTTGTTTGCTCTGACTTTTTCTTTAATACTTAAAAATAATATCTGATCTTACCCATCTCCATCAGCTCCCTTTCAGTATCTTCTGATTTGCATATACTTGAAAAGTGTCAGAAATACCTGTAGCCAGTTTGGAAAATTCTAGTCTATTAGTGTCCTGTACTTCTGGATTCTTGTTCCAGGCTTGTTCTTATCTTATTTTTCAATTAGTTAATAGTTAGCTTTTCTATGTTTCATTTAAGATACAAAGTGGTATAAAAAAGGTTAATTGTATTACACTAATATAATACTTTAAAGTATGTGTGTGGGCACATTCACTGTACACTGTGTATATTCTATGTGAGTGTATAACATGTATATATAATATATAATGTGTGTCTATATTTTATACATATAATCTATATATGTGCACAGTGGTGGGTGTATGTGACTATGTACAGTCTTCTGTTATCTTACATAATTAAATTCTTTTTTTAACCCATAACTTCTGTGTATTGGTTCATAGGTGGAAGAGTGGTAAGGGTAGGCAAAGGGGGTTAAGTGACTTGCCCAGGGTCACACAGCTGGGAAGGGTCTGAGGTCAGATTTGAACCCAGGACCTCCTGTCTCTAGGCCTGACTCTCAATCCACTGAGCTACCTAGCTGCCCCCTTACATAATTAAATTCTAATGCTAGTGGAGCCAAGAACCGCATAAAAGAGAACTCTTCTTGTCCTAGGAATCCAGGGGAATTTGATGAAGCTTTTTAAAAATGTGTATTTTCTTGAATGGAAGCTACTTATTACTACAACCATTTTTAGCGGGCATATAATAAATATATTCATGAAAATTGTGTGTTAATTGAATTTTTATAAGGAAATCTTATTTCCCAAAGGAATGCTTCAATTTGAATTGGCGACAGTTTCTAATATTTGAATTTTCTTACCCTTAACCCTCAGCCTTTTTGTCTAGTAGTTAATAAGCCTTAAACACTTTTAATTCTTTTCTGCAGCTCTCCTAGCAGTAATGCAGCCTCATTCATCTCACTTTATTGTTGAAAAATGAAAGTGTGAAAAAGGTTGAGTGACTTGCCTGAGGCCATCTAGCTAGTTAGTGGGGTAGCCTGGATTAAAGGCCTAGTCTCTCTTTAGGCAGCCTACCCTTTGTTATTTCTCTTGTACCATGCTGAAGTTTATAGAACTTGCTGCAAAAAAAGAAACCTTTTATAATTTGAATGAGGAACTATTAATTTTTCTGTTCGTAATTTTGGACTTTTTCTTGCATATTTCTAGAAAAAAAGGTTTGGATTACTATGTCAGTCTCAAGAAAATTTCATTCTCAGTAGGCTTGTAGCATGAACAAAGAAATTATATATAATAATGGAGCAAAGAGCAGATCTGTGTATTGGAGTAGTAATATAATACAAATTTGAACAATGTCCCAATTGGGAAAAAAACCAAAATTGGGGCAGTTTAGGCGGCTCCGTGAATTGAGAGCCAGGCTAAAGATGTGAGGTCTTGGGTTGAAATCTTCCTAGCTGTGTGACCCATGACAAATCACTTAACAACTCCTCATTCCCCCACTGCCTAGCCCTTACCTCTTTTCCATCTTGGAACCAATATCCGGTACTGATTCTAAGATGGAAGGTAAGGGTTTAAAAAAAACAAAACAAACCTTTGTAGCAAATAGATATAGGTAGTCAAGCAAAGCAAATTTCCACATTGTGTTCAAAAAGGTATGTCTTTTTTTGCACCTTGAGTCATATCTTTCTTCAAGGAGATAGCTATGCAGATTAAAGTTAAAAAACTATGTTATGCTAAAGTGAAATTTATTTGTGGTTTATTTGTTCAATAATAATACCTTAATAATTATTTGGGTGATGGAAGAACCAGTGAGTATTTGCTTAATCAGTTTTCAGCATTACTTTTTCAGAGAGACATTCCAGTTGTGTGTAATAGCTTAGGTGGGAGTAGGAAAATTGGATAAAATGAGTTTTGAACCAATTTGTCTTACACAGAAGTAGAGAGAATGTTTGGTGATCTTTCTGATGGCTTAATAAGTAACTTTATGCAAAATTAGATGCTCAATAATGTTGAATAAGCATAAATTCTAGTTTTTGAGCCAAGATAATATCTAAAGGTCAGATATTGTGACCAGCTTGGGACTTTGACCTTGACTGTGTTCTATCAGGCTCACTTGTAACCAGCAAAAACAAGAAAGCAAGGCCAATTCAGAGTATATGTAGTGTGCTGGGTGGTTAGCTATTATGTGATATTTCAGGGACATGGTAGTGGCCTTATATCAGTTTTTTAGAAGGATAAGTGATTTCATGAGTGTCTTCAGCCAAAAAACCTGTCATAGGTGTACCCTGACATGGGTACATCTTTACCCCATGCAGGCCAAATTGGCTAAATACAAAAACCAGCTCATGAAGAGTCATGATCTCCTTCCTCAGGCTTCTCTCATGCTTATGACTGGAGCACCAGCATGATCAAAGCAGAGGTTAAATAACTGCCCAATTGAATTAATGCTATATCCTTGCAGAATATCCTTTCTTCCTATGCTAAGTAAAAACACTTCTGTTAACTGTTAGATGATCTATGAGTACCTCATTCCCTATTCTGTACTGCCAAATCAGCCCAAGTGAGGCCTAGCCCACCATATTTTGGTGATAGTCAAAAGACTGGAATTAAATGACTTCATTAGAGTTGGGAGAAGGGCAATGGGGAAGAATAGGAGGCCTGAGTGATCAGGATTTCTGAAATAGAATCCCATATAACCTGTTACCCCATTGGAGATGGATACCACTCCCACCTTGCATTGACCTGAAGAGATTGCAAATCTTGCATTGACTTGATGAGATTGCAAATCTCATCATGAGATGACCTGATGAGAAAGCAAATCATAGTATATAGCTCAGTGGTTCCCAAACTTTTTTGGCCTACCTCCCCCTTTCCAGAAAAAATATTACTTAGCCCCCTGGAAATTAATTTTTTTTAACATTTTAATAGCAATTAATAGGAAAGATAAATGCACCTGTGGCCATCACCACTTTCCTGGATCGCTGCAGCACCCACCAGAAGGCGGTAGCTCCCACTTTGGGAATCACTGGTATATCTTAAATAGGCCCAAATGATTATTAAAAAAAAACAAATTTGTACCCCAGGATTCTGAATTTGCTCTTAGTGAGAGCAGATTCCTTAGTCTATGATTCTTCACTTTCTAGAGAAAAGAAAAAATAGGAAATTATACTTGAAAGTAAATTTAACAGAGAAAGATGTGAATATCTTCTGTCTTTATTTTTTTATTTTTCATTTTTTAAAACCCTTACCTTCCATCTTAGAATCAATACTGTGTATTGGTTTTAAGGCAGAAGAGTGGTAAGGCCTAGGCAGTGGAGGGGGGGTGTCAAGTGACCTGCCCAGGGACACACAGCTAGGAAGTGTCTGAGGCTAGATTTGAACACAGGACCTCTCGTCTCTAGGCCTGGCTCTCAATCTCCTAATCTACCCAGCTGCCCCCATGTATTCTGTCTTTAAAAACTGTTCCCTACAGATGATACATGTTGTAAACTGTCTTTTGTTAAATATGCATATGTGTGAAGGAAATTTTTGAGGGGACTTTGATCATGAGGTTAGAATCAAAACTGGTACCTTCTGTAGTCAGGAAAAGCCAGCAATTGAGGCAGGAGACAGGCAGGATGTCCTCTGGGCAGCCCAGGCAAAGGAGAAAGGGCATCAGTTGGCTTATGAGGTGTGACGTGGGAGAGTCGGTGGGCAGAGAGCAAGTTTGATAAACTGAGGTGAGATGGGATTTCAGCCTCTTGACTTCTGTGTGTTGATGCTTACTGGATGGCCCACATGGTTGCTGTAGAACAGCAAACTAAATGGAGAAGATAGATTAGGGTAAATCTTCTCTTTCCTACCTCCTCTCTTTCTCTTTCATCCTTCTCCCCTACCCCTTTCTGATTAAATAAAGTCATTAAGTCTATGGCCAGACTCCAAATGATAGTGATCCCCAGATATATCAAGTGTGGCAGTTCTGGACTTTCCCTAGAGCAATGATTCTCAAAGCTTGGTCCAAGGACCCCTGGTATCCTCTGATGGTCCAGAAACCCTTTCAAGGGGTCTCTGGGGTCAAAACTATTTAAATAATACTATCAAGACTTCATTTATCTATTAAAATCCATCTCCCTTTCCCTGTTACTTATCTGGATAAGAGTTAGGATCTCTGTTCTCCCTAGTTTCAAATCTTCCTGGAAGCAGATGCGCTAGATCTAGTACCATTGTGGTTAGAGTAGAGACAGGAGAGATGAAAAAGATTGAGTCATTTCTGTATTCTTGATGAATAGAATATCCTTTCTGTGCTATGGCTAAGTAAAATTCATTTTTTAAATTGTAAATTGGTCTTCAAGTGTTTCATTTTATACCAGTCCTGAACCTCTGAGCATTGGTCTGAATCAAGCCTGACCCTTAATACCAGCCAACTAGTGACCTAAATATTAATGTAGGCAGTCAAATCACAAACTAAATCTGTTCTTTACTCACATGTAGATGAATTTACATTTGTTGTACTACTGTTTTGTAGTTAAGATTTTCATTTTTATTATTTTGGCAGTCACTGCAATCTTAGGTATTTTCAGTTTGATTCTTGTAAGCTAGAACATCATTACAGTATTACCTTCAAGGTCTGTAGCTTGGGCCTGCTGTACATGACATAGTATTAAATAAGGTTCTTTTGGTATTTCAGTTAGTAAACCCCTTGGTATTCCAGTAGCTAAGTCCAAAGATGGATTTGACAATCAAATTTCCCTTTATAGCAAATAATGTTAGGCCAAGCTTCTATTGTATGACTAAAACAGTCTTGATTAGTCATCTATAACAGTTTTTTTCCCTTATAAATTCCTTTTTAAAAAAAGAAAGAAAAAATGACACATGAAATTATATGTAATGTATGTGGAATTTTAACAGATAAGTTTTCACAAATCTATACTTGGAATTTGCTTTTAATTTAAAAAAAAAAAAAAAAAAACAACAGTCCTTCCTTTTGTAGTAACAACTTTAAGACAGAAGGACAAGGGCAAGGCAAACAGGGTCAAGTGGTTTGCCCAGGGTCACACAGCTAAGAATTTCTGAAATCAGATTTGAATCTAGGTCATCCTGATTCCAGGCTTGGTTCTCTATCCACTGAGCCACCTAGTTGCACCTGGAATGTGCTTTTAAAAGCTGGATAATCTGTTTTCATATAATTTGAAGTATCTCCTTAGGTCAATTACTGTTTTTCTTTTTAGACCTTACCTTTCATTTTAGAATCAACATTTTGTTAAGTGTCTTGTCCAGGGTCACACAGCTATGAAGTATCTGAGGTCAGGTTTGAACCTAGAACCTCACATTTCTAGGCCTGGCTCTCAATGCTCTGAGCTACCCAGCTGCTCCCAGATCAATTAATTTTCTAAGAGATCCTTCTTTCTTACCTGAAATAACTAGAAAAAAAAATTGAAGCAGTGTGCTTTTGGTATTTCTAAGAGTTGTAATGTTTAAAGCAGAAGTGGAATCAGCTAAGCAAGATGGTGTAGTGGATAGTGTGCTGAACCTGTGTCAAGAACATGAGTTAAAATCCAGTCTTAGATAATTACTAGCTCTGTGACCTGGAGCAACTCTTTTAAACCTCTGCCTCAGTTTTATCATTTGTAAAAATGAGAACAATAGTAGTACCTGTTTTCCAGGATTGTTGTGAGGATAAAATGGGTTAAATTTTGTGAATTATTTTGCACTACATGATGTTAGCTGTTATTAGAAATCTGACAGGCCTAGAGACAAGAGGTCCTAGGTTCAAACCCGGCCTCAGCCACTTTCCAGCTGTGTGACCCTGGGCAAGTCACTTGACCCCCATTGCCCACCCTTACCAATCTTCCACCTATGAGACAATACACCGAAGTACAAGGGTTTAAAAAAAAAAAAAAGAAATCTGAGATTGACAAGGCTGCTTGTCTTTCAGAGTAAAGGATAGCATGGCACTACCCTTACAATTAAAATTGTTTAGAGACCTTTCCCTATTAGCTGGCAGTTAGACTTTGTTGATTAATTGTAATAGATGGGGATGCTATAGTCAAAGAATGTAGTCTCTGCCTTTAAAATATAAGCTTCTTGGGGAAGAGACTGTTCGCTTTTGCTTTTGTAGTCCCAACTTTCAGCAACATACCTAGCATGTAGTACT
Source organism: Gracilinanus agilis (assembly GCF_016433145.1). Lineage (NCBI taxonomy): Eukaryota > Metazoa > Chordata > Mammalia > Didelphimorphia > Didelphidae > Gracilinanus > Gracilinanus agilis. The sequence continues at coordinate 123,002,057 of NC_058134.1, forward strand.
ACTTAATAAATGCTTAGGAACTGATGCCCTTTTCCAGTTCACTATAAGTTTGAAGATAAAAGTTTTGTCTCATCTCAAAAAATATGCATATATGTGTGTGTAGTAAACCTACACTTGTCAAAGCTAAAAGCTTTTAAAGTTTTTAATTCACTTAGTGAATAAAATTTCTAGGTCATTTACTATCCCTGCTAAGGTTATGCTTAGTTGTTTTTTAAAAGATTTTTATTACAAGTTCCATTGATACATATATTCAAATGTATGAGCAAGAACACAAAAAATAAAATAAGAAAAAGGAATATGTAAACTGAAGCCAGCAAGTGAGGTCTTAGGTGAACTGCACATATAATTATTACTTCTGTTATGTGCTATTGCTTTCCTAATTTTTTCCCTTTAGCTCACCTTGTTAAGTATCTCAATTATCATTTATCTGTCTGTGGTTTTTATAGAAGAAAGAATTGATTCAGTCGCTTAGAATTAATGACTTTCGAATGGCAGTTTTTAGACTTTGAAATCTAAGAAGGTGATCATTCAGTCCATCTCCTTTTGAGAAAAACATTAGTGAAGATGTGAATATCTAATATGAATTTATTTTTGTGTTTACATGGTATGTGTATTGTTCTTTTGCTTGTGCTTTCTGCTCTGCCTAGTTTTGAGTTTGAATTCATATTAATTTTAATTACATTTTTATTCAGTTGTTTCCATGTTCCATAATTTTGGTGATAGACACTTCTCAGTTGACAGATATCTGTTCTGTTTTCAATTGAGTGTTTTGCTATTTCTGATATCTATCTTTAAAAGATCTTGAAGATCTCTATTTTGATTTGTTCTTAGGTTCATGCATGGGAGATCTCGGATCAATTGTTACAGATACGGCAGGATGTAGAATCGTGCTATTTTGCAGCACAGACAATGAAGATGAAAATTCAGACCTCATTCTATGAACTCCCAACGGACTCACATGCCTCTTTACGGGACTCGTTGCTGTCACATATCCAGAACTTGAAAGACCTATCTCCTGTCATTGTAACTCAGGTAAATCTTTATGCTTCCATTCAAGAGTACATTTGGTCAGGACCAGTTGTCAAGTTTTCATGAACATGAAGAGTAATCAGAATGTTATCATTGATGTTGGTAGCAAATCTAGGTAGCAGTGATAATTTTATTCCAGTCTTAGTGCTCTAATATGGTATGGTACACATTTTTCCAGACACTTGCACCAATAAATATTTGGAGCAGTTATCTGATTTGTTGTACAGTTGTTTAAGTTGTTTCTGACTCTTCATGACCCATTTGGGGTTTTCTTGGCAAAGATAGTGTAATGGTTTGCCATTTCCTTCTTCAGCTCATTTTATGGCTGAGGAAACTGAGACAAATAGTCAAGTGTCTTGCCAGGGTCACATAGCTAGTAAGTGTCTGGGGCCAGATTTAAACTCAGGAAGAGGAGTCTTCCTGACTCAAAGCCCAGCCCTTTTCATTACGCCACTTACCTGCCTATATCTCGATTCTAAGCCTTAAATTTGACTGGTTGTGCCTTACATTTATAGGATCTTTGATTTTGTTAGCAAAGGCACTCCCTCTACCAGCTTAATAGATAATTCTTACAGAGTTGCCTGCAGCACATAAATGTGAAGTGATTAGGCCAGAGTTATATCTAATGTGAGAGGCAGGATTTGAATGTAGGTCTTCCTGACTCCAAACCCTGTCTTCTGCCTACCTCATTATACTGTATCTACCTATACACCTTGCTACCTACTTCTCTACATAGATGCTATAGGGCAGTGGTTCCCAAACTTTTTTGGCCTACTGCCCCCTTTCCAGAAAAAAATATTACTTAGCCCCCTGGAAATTAATTTTTAAAAAATTTTAATAGCAATTAATAGGAAAGATAAATGACAAATGGCCATTACCGCCCCCTTGGATCTCTGCAGCACCAGGGGGTGGTAGCGCCCACTTTGGGAATCACTGCTATAGGGGAATAAAAGGAGACTAACAAACAAGAGAGTGAGTCAGTCATCTTCAGGAGAGAATGGAAGTCATATTACAAGGATTTATAACTTGTCTTCAGAAAGTGTTCAGTGTGGTGGGGGAGTCATTGTATACTCATGAACAATTATGATATAGCCTTAGTACATTAACTTTTATTTTTTATTTTTTTATAAAAACCCTTACCTTACATCTTAGAATCAATACTAGGTAATGGTTCTAAGGCAGAAGAGTGGTAAGGGCTAGGCAAGGGGGGGTCAAGTGATTTGCCCAGGGTCACACAGCTAGGAAGTGTCTGAGGCCATATCTGAACCCAGGACCTCCCTCTCTGGGCCCAGCTGTCAATCCACTGAGTCACCCAGCTGCCCCAGTACATAAACTTTTAAGTAGAAAAATGGAGCCAATTATGGAAGACTTCCTGGCGGGAATGAAATCACAATTAGGAATTAAAGGGCTTAATTTGTTAGAGAGAAAAGAGAATGAAAGGAATCTTAACTATATTAACTTTATCTGAGTTAGGATCAAGAACAATGAGAACAAAGAAAGTACTGTTGGATTTGATGAGCAGTGTTAGTGGAAGGATAAGAATTGACATTTACAAAGGAGAAATTTAGGACCAGTTTTCAGATAAGACATGGCTCGTTTGAGATGTATAATTGTGAGAAAACTTCTTATACCAGTCTTTGGAATTGACTGGGTTTCTTGTGAGCATAAATTTGGCTCTTACTTAAGGATCTCTAAGCAACAGATTGTAATAACTAAATTAAATTCCAGTCCTTAATTTCCATAGTTTATTAATATTTACTTGAATAAGAGAAGGCAGACAGAGAGAAAAAGTCTATTCTAACCAGCCACGTGGGTGCTCTTCACATGGCTCCATTAGCCATCTTCCTTTTGCTGCACATCTGATAGAATAGAGACTGCTCACTTCCTGCAATCCCCTCTTTTATTCCTTCTCTTTTACTCCAGATCAATATCCCAGTGCTTTCTGGCCTAAGTCACTGCTCCATGACTCACCCTCTTTGGCATGATGTAGATGGGTGTGTAATCTTAGGAGAGGGCTCCCCTCACACAAGGTAGAAGTAGTCCAGCTTCCCAGCCATGCAGGGCTAGGTTCAAATAATGCAACAAAATCCTCTTAATTTTTTTTTCACAACTGAATAAAGTGTTCTGACAAGACAGAAAAAAAAAAAAGTAGGGATTTATGGAGCTCAGCAAGAAAGGCAATAGACAGGGTATCTATCAGTTGAGGAATGGCTAAATATAAATTATGATATGAATGTAATGGAATGTTATTTCAATATAAGAAATGATTATGATGAATTCACAGAAATTTGTGAAGACTTTTATGAATTGATGCAGAGTGAAGTGAGCAGAGCCAATTTGCACAATGACCACAAAATTGTAAAGGATAATTCTGAAAGACCTTAGAACCCTGATCAGTTCAATGACTAGACATGACTAAAGAAGGCTAATATGAAGTATGTTCATGTAGAACAGTGATGGACTAGAGGTGCCTAATAAGACATGTTTGTAAATAGTCAATGTACTTACTTATCTTTTCTTTAATTTTACTAATTGATTACAAAGGAGGGCTTGGTTGGGGAGAGCCAATAAGGAGTGATAGTGATATAAAGAAAAGAATATCACTGAAACATTTTCTAAAAACACATGGAAGAGATTAAAAGGAAATTTTGAAGGGGAGACAGAGAAGTTGAACAAACCATATTAAATATAATATGTACTTTTAAAAAGCTGCATAATAAATTCAGTTTTATATGTAATCTTTTTATTCTTTTCATTTGGAAATGTTCATATTTGTTGGTGCTTGTTAATACTAACATTTTTTTTTAAGTCTTTGCCTTCTAAAGAAAGTTCTTTTTTTTTTTAAAGGCAGAAAATAGTAGTTCAAAGGAAGATTCAAGTCAAATGAATGTTTTTATAATGTGAAGACTTAAAACACTTCAAACTATTAAACTTTTTCTCCTTTAGTGACTTCTTTACTTCTGCTTGGCATATGGGTAGCTAAGTGATAGAGAGCAAAGCCTGGAGACAGGAGGACCTGAGGTCAAGTTTGACCTCATATACTTCTTAGCTGTGTGACCCTGGGGAAGTCACTTAACTCCAGTTATCTAGCCCTTACTGTCCTTCTACCTTGGAACTGATAGTATTAATTCTAAGACAGAAGGTAAGGATTTAAAAAATAATAGTGATACGATATTAAAGACAAGAGTAGGAATGGATTTTTTGGTACATTTGTTATTTAAACATTTAAAACTTATGAATATAATAAACTTTTAATTTGGGATAGTGGAAAGAACCCTGGTTCTGGAATCAGAGGACTTGGATTCAAATATCACTTCTAATTAGCTGTATGCCCTTTGCAAGTCATATAACCTCTCTCTGTAGATTGATAGATACATAATTTATTAAGCATTTATGTTCCAGAATGTTAAGTCTGGGAATACAAACACAAGTTGTTAAACAACCCCTTCTTTCAAGGAGCTTATGTTCTAATGGGGAATGCAACTCTTAATGGAGAGCTGGAAGTAGAGTGGATAGTGGTGAGGACATGTTTACTAACAGAAAGTGGTGTGGTAGCCTGCTTCTGGGCAAAGATTCAGTTTATTTTTTAGGCCTAGGAATCCAGGAGGGGAGTCTTAATTTTATAGGAGGAAAAGGGAGAAGAGGATGATGGTTCTCAGTTTCTTCATCTATAAAATGAGAGGGTTATATACCCTGAGATCCTTTGAACTTTAATAGATCTATGACCAGTAGAAAGAATTCCATGGAAAATGTTGCAGGCTTCAGTTTGGGACTCCTAACATTTTCCTCCAAATTTTAAAATATCACCTCAAATAAAATTTTGGAGCAGCATAGCCAACAGAAAGTCAGAGCAAGACATTTTTCTAGTTCAAGAAAATTTAGGAGGTACTTAGGAGAGGTCTGTAACACTAGGATGAGTGCAGACCTACAACAAGGCTGGAGTGCTAATGGTAGACTTTAGAGCTGGCTGCAGCAGCAACATGCAGCACTGAAAGCTTTCAGCCCAGAGTGGTTAAAGTCAAAAAGAGATTATGTGGAAAGCTTTGCTAGCACTGGGTACAGCTGGCATTAAATGGCAACTAAGTTGCCTCTAAGCAGTTCTGGGTTGCAGTTCCAGGGCAGAAAGGAGAACTTGTGATTGGTCTCAAGGAAACAGTTCAGGGTTAAGAGGACCATTAATACTTATGGTTGCAGAGGAATAGGCACACTTTCTGGGTAAAGACCAGAGTGCAGACCAGAAGAGCAGTGACCACACCTCTCCCAGGATAATACTGTCTTAGAGACACTTAAAACTTTCAGGCCTCCAGAATTAGCTCTGAAAATAGAAGCACAAAAAACAACTGAAGCTTGGAATAGTGCCTTCCTGACTCCCAGGTGAGCAGAGCCTAACTAACATTAAAAGTTCAAAGTCAAACAGACTATAAAAATGAGCAGACAACAAAAATAGAACTTGACCATATAAAACTACTTGGGCAGCAGGGAACACCAAAACAGACTTAGAAGACAACAGTGTGAATATAGCTATAAAGAAAACCTCAAAGAAAAATACTAATTCGACCCAGGACCATCAAGAATTCCTACAAGAATTAAAAAGGTAAGAGGTAGAGGAAATATTGGGAAAAGAAATGAGTGATGCAAAGAAAATGCAAAAAGAAAACTAGCAGTTTAGTAAAAGAGGCACACAAAAAATTATTGAAAAAATACATTTAAAAATAGAATTGGCGGGGGTAGCTCAGTGGATTGAGAGCCAGGCCTACAGACAGGCGGTCCTAGGTTCGAATCCGGCCTCAGACACTTCCCAGCTGTGTGACCCTGGGCAAGTCACTTGACCCCCATTGCCTACCCTTGCCAATCTTCCACCTATAAGTCAATACACAGAAGTTAAGGGTTTAAAATTAAAAAAAAAAAATAGAATTGGCATAATGGTAAAAGACACACAATTATTCGCTGAAGAAAACTTTTAAAAAACAGAATTTGACCAAATTGGAAAAGAGGTAAAAAATTTCACTGAAGAAAATAATTCTTTAAAAATTAGAATTAGGCAAATGGAAGCTAATGATTTCATGTGTTGTGAGGAAGAACATCAAGAAACAATAAAACAAAGTCAAAAGAATGGGGAAAAAATAGACAAAACTATGAAATGCATCATGGAAAAACAACTGATCTGGAAAAGGTAATTTAAGAATTGTTGGATGACTTGAAAGTCATGATTCAAAAAAAGTCTAGACGTATTTCAAGAGATAGGAAAGGAAAGTTTAAAAAGGAAAACTGCTCCAATATCTTAGATTCATAGGGTAAAATAGAAATGGAAAGAACCCACTGATCACCTTCTAACAGAGATCCAAAAATGAAAACTCCCAGGAATATTATAGTGAAATTCTAGAGCTCCCAGGTTAAGGAGAAAATATTGCAAGCAGGAAGAAAGAAACAATTTAGGTATCAAGGAACCACAGTCAGGATCACACAAGATTTATCAGCTTCCATTTTAAAGGAGCAGAGGGTTTGGATTATGATATTTCAGAATCCAGAGGAGCCAGGATTATAGTCAAGAATAACCTATCCAGCAAAACTGAATACAATCCTTCAGGGGAGGAAAAAAAGTAGATATTTAATTAAATAGAGGGCTTTCAAGCATTCCTGATAAAAACACTGGAACTGAATAGAACATTTGACATTTGAACAGAAGGTTCAAGAGACATTACAAAGGTAAACGTGGAAGAATATAAGGAATTCACTAAACTGTTTACATTCCTATATGAGATGATTCATGTAACTTCTAAGAACTTTATCATTATTAGAAGGAGTCTATATATACAAAGAATAAGAACATGGGTGTGAGTCAATTATGCTTAGATGATCCTCCTCTTCCCCCTCCGCCCCCGCCTCCCCGTGGTGAAAAAGAGGGATGCACTGGGAAAAGGTAAAAAATGGAAAACTTTCTCACATAAAATAAGCACCTAAGGAAGAGTTTATATAGTGGCACAGGAATTAGGGTAGAGGGCAGTGCTTGAACATCACTCTCTTCATTAGAATTGCTTTAAAAAAAGAATTCTCTCTCTCTCTCTCTCTCACCCCCCTCACCCCCTAGAAATCTGTTCTAATTGATAGGAAAGTAGGAGGGGAAGAGAATAAGAGATATAGGTGAGAGGGATGATAAAAAAGAGAGTGGGTTAAGGGATGTGGTGGTCAGAAGCAAAATGAGCTTTTGAGGAGGGACAAGTTAAAAGAGAAAAGGATAAATAGAGGAAAATAGGATAAAGGAAATACACAGTACTTATAAATGTGAATGACATGAGTCCATCCATAAAATAGAAGCAGGTAGCAAAATGAATTAGAAATCAGAATCCAACAGTTTGTTGTGTAATTAAAAGAGATGATCAGGAAAGCTACATTTTGTTAAGAGGTTCCATGGACCGTGAAATAGTTATAAAAAATTTTACAGCAAGTTTCTCTGATAAAGGCCTCATTTCTCAAATACATAGGGAACTGAATTAAATTTACAAAAATATGAGCCATTTCCCAATTGATAAATAGTCAAAAGCTGTGAAGAGGTAGTTGTTGAAGAAGAAATTAAAGCTATCAGTGGTCATATAAAAAATGCTCTATCTCTGTTGATTAGAGAAAGGTAAATTAAAACAATTCTGTAGGTACCACCTCACACTTATCAGGAATGACATGCTGGAGGGGATGAGGGAAAAATAGGTACATTGATGAACAGTTTAATGGAGTAGTGAACTGGTTTAATCATTCTGGAGAAAAACTTGGAACCATACCCAAAAGGCTTTAAAACTGGTCATACCCTTTGATCCAACAATACCATTATTAGATATGTACCCTAAACAGATCAAAGGGAAAAGACCTATATACGAAAAAAATTTTACCTTTTTGTAGTGACAAAGAATTGGAAATTGAGGGGCTATGCATCAATTGGGTAATGGCTGAACAAGTTGCAGCATTTTTTAAGAGTACAATTGTACCATAAGGAATGATGAGGGAGTTGGTTTCAGAACAAAACATAGCAAGTCCTATATGAAGCTAATGCAGAGTGAAATGAGAAGAAGCAGTAGACCATTGTGTAAATAACAGTGATGTTGTAATGATAATCAACTATGAAAGACTTGGCTACTCTGATCAACACAGTGATCTAAGACAATTCTTAAAGATTCATGTTGAAAAAATGCTATTCTCCACCAGAGAGAGAACTGATCAATTCTGAATGAAAATTGAAGCATAATTTTCTCTTTCTTTGATTTTTTTTTTGCAACATTACTAACATGGAATATATATTTTTATGGTTTCATATGTCTAACTGATATATTGTTTGACCTTTCAGTGAGTAGATGGGAAAGAGGGAGAGAATTTAGAACTCAAAATTTAAAAAGAAAAGAACATAAAAAAATTAAAAACAAAATCTTCCATGAATGTTAAACATAACATTTTTTCATTCCTTTAATATATAAACGTTTTATGTAGCTCTAATCAGTATCTTTTATGCTATTTTATCTTTTATTTACTTAATATTTTTCATTCATAATTTCCATACTACACATATTTGTTAATTGTATTTTAAACATGCATAATTTATCTAGCCATTTCCCTACTAAGGGGGCATTTGGGGTTGTTATAGTTTGCAACCATTATAAGTATACCACAGACAATTTTGTTATTGAGATCATTGTAAAATCTAGTACAAATGGAGATGGTAATGAAAGAGAAATGGGTTTATATTTAAATAGAGAAGAAAGTAATTTAAATATATGGAATGTGAGATAGTTTGTTTGCCCTTGCTTTTTTTTTAGTGACGTTATTTTAATGGAGGGTATTAAAAATGGACTAGGATATTATAGATATTCACTTAAAGTTTCATATATTTTTTTCTATAACCCATGTATTTGTCATTCAATATCATTTTATTTTTAAAAATATTTTTCCATGGTTAGATGATTCATGTTCTCTCCCTTCTTCCTTCCCCCTTCTGGAACTGACAATCATTTCCACTGGGTTATATATGTAGTATTTGTCATTCAAACGAAGAAATAACCACTTGCAGAGTATGGTCTCTCTGAAGGTCTTTAGCAACTATGAGATTGTATTCCTTGACTTCCTCTTCCTGTTCCTTTTATAGTCATATTGCCCTCATTTACATTCCAACTGCTTGTGCCTCTCTTTTTCCCCTACCATAAAAAAACCAAAACAAACAAAATTCACCAAGTTTTCTCTTTCTAATTATACATTGTCAAAGATCTCAAGAAATTTGCTTTGGATCTAGGATTGAGCCATATAATTCTCTACTCACTCCCTGCCTCTATCTAGTTTTCCAGGAAGGAAAAAATAAGGGGAAGAATATTGATATAGATTAGTGCACAGCCTCAAGTTAAAACTAAAATTAAGATCATGGAGTGTTGCAAAAGGTTCTCAAAAGAGGCTCTGGAGCTGAATACATGTAGTTGGGGGTACTTCCCGGTCACACATAGTCTCCTGTGGCTAGAATTGAGGTCCTAAATTAGAAGGGAAGCAGCAAATTGGGAAAAAATCTTTATAACAAAAAACTCGGACAAAGGTCTTAATTACTCAAATTTATAAGGAGCTAAATCATTTGTACAAAAAAATCAAGCCATTCCCCAATTGATAAATGGGCAAGGGACATGAATAGGCAATTTTCAGATAAAGAAATCAAAACTATCAATAAGCACAAGAGAAAGTGTTCTAAATCTCTTATAATTAGAGAAATGCAAATGAAAACAACTCTGAGGTATCACCTCATACCTAACAGATTAGCTAATATGACAGCAAAGGAAAGCAGTGAATGTTGGAGGGGATGTGGCAAAATTGGGACATTAGTGCATTGCTGGTGGAGTTGTGAATTGATCCAACCATTCTGGATGGCAATTTGGAACTATGCTCAAAGGGCTTTAAAAGATTATCTGCCTTTTGATCCACCTATAGCACCGCTTGGATTATACCCCAAAGAGATAATAAGGGAAAAGACATGTACAAAAATATTTATAGCTGTGCTCTTTGTTGTGGTGGCAAAAACTTGGAAAATGAGGGAATGTTTGTCGATTGGGGAATGGCTAAACAAATTGTGGTGATGGAATACTATTGTGCTCAAAGGAATCATAAACTGGAGGAATTCCATGTGAACTGGAAAGACCTCCAGGAATTGATGCAGAGTGAAAGGAGCAGATCCAGGAGAACACTGTACACAGAGACTGATACACTTTGGTACAATCGAACATAACGGACTTCTCTACTAGCAGCAATGTAAGGATCCAGAGCAAGGCTGAGGGACTTATGAGAAAGAAAACTAGCCACATTCAGAGGAAGAACTGTGGGAGGAGAAACACAGAAGAAAAACAACTGCTTGAACACATGGGTTGATGGGAATATTATTGGGGATGTAGACACTAAATGATAACTCTAGTCCAACTATCAGTAATATGGAATTAGGTCTTGATCAGTGATACATGTAAAACCCAGTGGAATTGTGCATTGGCTAAGGGGGTTGTTGGGGAGTTTTGGGGGAGAGGGAAAGGACATGAAACATGTAACTATGGGAAAATATTTAAAATTAAAAAAAAAAGAATTGAGGTCCTTCTCTAGGGAAGAGAATTGAAAAAAAAATATTAATGCTGACTTGTAATGGTGGTGGAGAAGCCTAAAGAATTGCTAGGTGAATCTCTCATGTTGTTCACACAAAATAGCATTAAATGATTTCTATTCATGTTATGCGTTCAAGAGCAAATTACACTTCTGTAATTTAGGGTAAGATAGGCGAAGGAGGATGAACAATAAGAAAAGGCCACTGAATTTGGCCATTTGGTAAGCATGAAATTTACTCAATCTGGGGGACAGCTAGGTGACTCAGTGAATAGAGAGCCAGGACTAGAGACAGGAGGTCCTGGGTTCAAATTTGACTTCATACATTCCTAGCTGTGTGACCCTGGGCAAGTCACTTAACCTCCATTGCCTAGCATCACTTTTTAGAAAAAGAGAGTTAATAACTCTCCAGTCAAAGTGTTAGAAACAGGTCCAGATGTTGAAAAACATGGGGTGTATGGCTGGGAAATGAAAAAGAAAAGTGGCAGAAGAAGGTAAAAGAGATAAGGAAAGTAATGGAGGAAAGAAGAAGGGAAAGGAAAAAGGAAAGAATGACATAAGCAATCTGAAAATTCCAATAAAGTTTTCAATTAGAAAGGAGGACAAAATTGATTTGGGTTGAGTAAATGATGAAGATACCTAAGAACCTCAAAACATTTTAAGCGATGAGTTGAATGCTTTAAGACTTAAAATTACATTGTGGATAATCGAAGCCACATTAAAAGCTTATTCTACATTAGTAAAACTTATTATCACAACAATGAAGTGCCTTCAATGTCAAATTAAAAACTGTCTCAGGAAAACTGGGAATGATACTGTTAAGCCTACTAGTTCCCAAAGCAGTTCATTTTCTTGTTAGAAAGTTTTTCCCTATTTCAAATCTAAATCTGCCTCTCTTCAGCTTTTGCCCATTGTTTCTGCCCTCTGGGGTAGAGCAGGACATATCTTTCTATAAGAAAAACTATCAGATACTTGATGACAGTTTTTTTTTAATTTTACATTTATTTAGTTAATTAATTTAGAATATTTTTCCATGGTTACATTATTCATATTCTTTCCCTCCCCACTACCATAGCCAAAAAGCAGTTCAACTGGGTTTTACATGTATCATTGATCCAAGACCTATTTCCATATCATTACTATTTGCAAAAGAGTGATTGTTTAGAGTCTACATCTCAGATCACATCCCCATTGAACTATGTGGTCAAGGAAATGTTTTTCTTCTACATTTCTACTCCCACAGTCCTTTCTCTGAATATGGATAGCTTTCTTTCTCATAAGTCCCTCAGAATTGTCCTGAATCATTGCATTGCTGCTAGTAGAGAAGTTCATTACATTTGATTATGCCACAGTGTATCCATTTCTGTATACAATGTTCTCCTTTTGCTCTGCATCAATTCCTGGAGGTCTTTCCAGTTCACATGGAATTCCTCCAGTTCATTATTCCTTTTAGCACAATAATATTCCATCACCAGCAGATACCACAATTTGTTCAGCCATTCCCCAGTCGAAGGACATTTCCTCATTTTACAATTTTTTTGCCATCACAAAGAGTGCAGCTATAAATATTTTTGTACAAGTCTTTTTCCTTATTATCTCTTTGGGGTACAGACCCAGCAGTGGTATGGCTGGATCAAAGGGCAGGCAGTCATTTAAAGCCCTTTGGGCATAGTTCCAAATTACCTTCCAGAATGGTTGAATAAATTCACAACTCCACCAGCCATGCATTAGGGTCCCAATTTTGCCACATCCCCTCCAACATTCACTGCTTTCCTTTGCTGTCATTTTAGCCAATCTGCTAGGTGTAAGGTGATATCTCAGAGTTGTTTTGATTTGCATTTCTCTAATTATAAGAGATTTAGAATGCTTTTTCATGTGCTTATTGATAGTTTTTGTTTCTTTATCTAAAAACTGCCTATTCATGTCCCTTGCCCATTTATCAATTGGGGAATGGCTTGATTTTTTTTCTACAATTGATTTAGTTCCTTATATATTTGAGAAATTAGATGTTTGTCAGAAGTTTTTGTTTTAAAGATTTTTTTCCCAATTTGTTGCTTCCCTTCTAATTTTGGTTACATTGGTATTGTTTGTATAAAACCTTTTTAATTTAATTTTTTACATTTTGTAATATTCTCTATTTCTTGCTTGGTCTTAAATTCTTTCCTTTCCTATATATCTGACAGGTACACTATGCTATGTTTACCTAATTTACTTATAGTTTCCTTGTTTATATTTAAGTCATTTTCCCATTCTACTTGAAGATAGTTATTGGGTCCCTCCCAAGTCTTCAGGCCTTCGCATGATCCTTTTAGGGTATGTTCTCTAACCTACTTTCCATCTGAATTGGTTCAGCCTTTTCTAACTTGTTAATATCTTTCTCAACATGTAGTGCCCAGAATAGAACACAGTATTCTAGTATGGTTTGATCTGTTTATACTATTATTTTTACCTTGTCATTCTGGTCACAATGCTTCTCAGTGCAGTCTAGGATAGCATCTTTTTTTTTTTTTTTTTTGGTCTGCTATAACACGTTGTTGAATAGTACGTGGCTTATTCCCCCATCTTGTTACTAGAAAAGTTGACCTTTTTGAACTTACTATAAGACTATACATTTGTCCCTGTTAAACTTCCATTCCACTCATTGCTCAAGGTTTTGGTATCCTCTGTCATCTAGTATGTTAGCTATCACTTCAGTTTGTGCCATCTGCAAATATAACAAGATAGCATTTATGTCTTGAAATCACTGATAAGATGTTGATCTGACTGGGCTAATGAGATCTTTGGTATACTCTACATCTTTATGAATTCATCAGTGATTCCTTTTTTGCGTCTGGCCATTTATTCAGTTAAACCAAACTGCTATCTAATCCATATTTCTCCATTTTTTCCACAAGGATAGCATGAGAGGTTTTGTCAAGGAAGTAGAGGAATAGCTAGTTAAGACTCATCTTCCAAAATACTGCCCTATTATCCCTGCTTCTTTTTAGGGTATTTAAGATTGAATAAGATTCAAGAAGGTAGAAACTTTGTATTTAGGAGAGGAGATAAGAAACTCAACACTTGTAGCATTTTTATGTCTGGTAAAAGATTCATTTTTTCACTGTGACCTTCAAGATGTATTTTTAGTTTGTTGATACATTGTATTTTGACTTGGCATATTCTTCATAACAAATACACAAATGGTTCCCTTCAACAAATACTTTTCCTTCAAAAGTCTATTGATTAACAGAAGGGAGGATTTGGTAATATGATTCTAACATTGTTTGCTCGATAACATGGTTTGCCCAAGAGCTATAACCTCAAAGATATGTTTTTATAAGTTAAGTGGTCCCCTCCACCCCTTGCTGCCCCCTTTCCAAGTACATTAAAGGTACTTTTAATTTTCTTCCTTTTCTGTCACAGGACACATCTTTCTCTTCTACTTTCAAAGAAAACATTTGATAAAAAAAACTTTTAGCAAACATCTAATTTACAGTGTTGTTCTTTTCTTTTTATGATAGCCAAACAAAATTTTTCTTTTTTTTTTTTCAACATAAGATCATGGGTTTAGAGCTGAAAGGCACCTTAGAAGTCGTTCAGTCCAACTGTCTCGTTTTATAGATGAGAAAACTGAAACCCATATTGAATAGGGAATTTGCTCAAGGTAGTAAGTGACAAGGCTAGGATATGAACCTAGCTTATCTGGTTCCAAATTCAGCTTTTTTTTCACTGCCACATTGTCCATTCCTTTCAGTCCACTGCCAAAAATGTGATTGTCACATCAAGAGACAAGATTTCAGGGAAAGTAAATTGCCATTGTTTCTGAATAGTTCATGTTTTTGTTATTTTCATTGTCAGTGGGATAAATATCCCTTAGTCACCAGAAGGAAGGGTGACCAACTAGATATGGGTCAACTTGTTTTTAATGTGTGAAAATTAGATAGTAACAAAAATGCTTTGTTAGTTGGAAAAATATTTTGTCTTAGCTGATCTTCTGTCTTCCACCAGATAAATAACTTTCTAGGTTGCTTTGACACAATTGAGAATTGGAAGTCTCATCAAGCAGCTTTTTTTTCCTTCTGGCAGGAGAACACCTAAGAGATAAAATTCTCCAACCATTCCAGGAATGATTCATCACATATATCTTTTGACTCACATATATCACATACTGCTTTGACTTTGTAGAAGTTTTTTGTACTAGTCTGCAACATGACAGAAGAAAAGGCAACTGACAATCTTCAGTAAAGATCAGGTGAAAATTCTGACCCTGATTATTGAGCTCTGGCCTTATTGTCGTCTATATATGACCATACAGAAAGTTTCATGATGTCTTAAAGTTTAAAAGATTAATGTTTTTTATTTTTTAAAGAAACTTTCTTAACCCCATACCATATGCAGGTGCCCAGGGCAGTTACCTAAATTCTTTAATGTCTTAATTAACTTAAAACTTTTAAAAATTAAACTTTATTTTTTTCTATTACAAATAGAAACCATTTTTGGCAATTGTTTTCTGACATTTTGTGATTCAGATTCTCCCCCTCCCCTCCTCCCTGAGATAATAAATAGTTTGATATAGGTTATGCCAGTGCTTTCAGTGTATATTTTCATATTCCCCATATCATGACTGAAGTCATATCACATATACAATTAAAAAATTCATGAAGTAAATAAAGTGAAGGATAGCATGCTTTGATCTGCAATCAGATTCAGTAGTTCCTTTGATAGTGTTTTTTAAATCATGAATCCTTAGGGGTTATCTTAGAATCTTGTTTTGCTGATAATAGTTTAGTCCTTCACAGTTGATCATTGTACAATATTTTTGTTACTGAATACACTATTCTTTTGATTCTGTTCACTTCATTTTGCATCAGTACATATAAGTCTTTAAAGGTTTTTCTGAACTCATCCTATTCATCATACCTTATGGCTCAATAGTATTCCAGTTCAACCATATGCCACATCTTATTCAGCCATTCTCCAAGTTTCCAATTCTTTGCCAATATGAAAAAAGTTGCTAAAAATATTTTTGTATAAGTAGGTCTTTACCCCTTTCTCATTGGGATATAGACCCAGTAGTGGTATTGTTGGGTGAAAGGGTATGCATAGTTTTATGGTCCTTTGGGCATGGTTCCATGTTGTTCTCCAGAATGGTTGGAGCAGTTCACAACTCCATCAACAGTATATTAATGTCCCAATTTTCCCTTATTCACTCCATTTATTATTTTCTTTGTTGTTCATATTGGCAACTCTGATAGCTGAGAGTTGTTTTAATTTGCATTTCTCTAATCAGTGGTGATATGGAACATTTCCTCATGACTATAGTTTTAATTTCTTCATCTGAAAATTGCTTGTTTATCTCCTTTGACCAATTATCAGTTGGGAAATGCTTTGCATTCTTATAAAATTGGCTCAGTTCTCTATACATTTGAGAAATGAGGCCTTTGTCAGAGATACTTGTTATAAAAAATTTCTTCCAATTTGTTGTTTCCCTTCTGATGTTGGTTGCATTGATTTTAATTGTACAGAAACCTTTTTAATTTAATATAATTGAAATTATCCATTTCATTTTTCATAATGTCCTCCATGTCTTGTTTGATCATAAATTCTTCTATCTATAAGTCTGATGGGCAAACTTTTCCATGTTCTCCTAATTTGTTTATAGTATTCCTCTTTATTTCTAGAGCAAGTATCCATTTTAATTTCACTTTAGTGTATGGTGTGTATTCTGCCATGTTTTTCTAGTTTTCCCAGCAATTTTTGTCAAATAGTGGGTTCTCCTAGAAGACTGGATCTGTGTGTTGATTTCTTAACCTATTCCATTGACCCACTACTCTTATTTCTTAGTCAGTACCAGATTGTTTTGATGATCCCACTTTATAATATAGTTTGAGATCTGATACAGCTTGTCTAATAAATTTTTAATCTTTTCCCCTGAGCTTATCTGAACTTCTGTTAGATTTGTTTAAAGGAATTAGTCTTTGGTTTTTTGATTGGCACTAATAGTAACCTGACATATTATATTTAGTATTCATGTTTTTGTTTACCAAGATTTTTTTTTTTTTGGGTTCAGCTCGCTTTAGCAATAGCAGACCTGGCCTTGCAGATGCCTTCCTGGAAAGGCTGTGTGCAGACCCTGGTAGAAAAGTAAGTAACTTATATTCACAACAGACTATTTGGGGGAAACACAGATAATAAGTGGAGATATTTATTGATTGTGTCTAGAGATTTTGTTTTTGTTTTTTGAGATTCCAGAGAAAAAAAGAGCAGTAGTTAATTTTGTAGACATTTCCTTGGCAAAAATTAAGCCATGTTGTTTGTCCTTCTTTGAGCTGAGAGGTATACATTTTGTTGTTTTTCTTTATTCATTGTCCAAAGGTCTTGAATAAGTTTCTGGCAGAGAAAGACCAACTGATGCTTTCTTAAACTTTCTTGTTTCTGCCAGGGATAGGTGGTCTTTATTTGCTGCCAGAATTTTCCATGTTGCCTTGTGGCTCATTCCCATTTAAGTGGATAAGCACTTCTGTAAATTGTTACCAAACTTCTGTAGCCATATTATTGGGAAAGTTAAAACAGTTTTGGTTTGCAATTGAGATCATTATTTTGTGGCTGAATATGCATATAATATGCTTTTTTATTGGGAGAAATTTACTTTATATATTGCAGATGGATAATATTCTTCCCTAAAGAAGCAGAATCTGCTATTTGGAAGACCTTTAAATGATAAACAAATAAACAAACAAATAAATAAATGAAGATCCAATTGTGAATGAATAAGGTTCATTTTCTTGATATTTGGCCAAACTTTTTCTGAAAACTAGAGCATTTCCTTTTCCACTTCCACTTATGGTGGTTATTAAAGCCTTTGTGGCTAGAGGTATTTTGATAGCAATTTTTACATTTATTTTCTTGTGAAATTTCTGTCACCTTTTTAAAAATCATGGCTTATTTTCTTCTCTCTCCCCCCAAGATATAGCAATGATGTAACCTCCTTGCCTTTTCTGCTGGAGATCCTTACGGTTTTGCCTGAGGAAGTACATAGCCGGTCCTTACGAATTGGAGCTAATCGTCGCACAGAGATTATAGAAGACTTGGCTTACTATTCAAGCACAGTTGTTTCTCTGCTGGTAAGTAGGTTTGAGATGCTTACCTGCTTTCTAAGATGTCTCTCTCTCTATATCTCTCTATAATATATTTGACAATATTTACTCTGATCCTTTAGAGTATTTGCACGTTATAGATAGTCCTATTGCGTTTTAGGCTAGTTTATAATCTTTTCCTGATAAAATGTTTCAGGTCCTGAAGTCACATTTCATATTTAGGTTTTATCTTTGACACTTACCTTGCTTTTACTTTTATTTTTAGTTGTTTTCCTGTTGATTCTTTTTGAAATACTTCTTGTATCCATACTCCTTCATTTCTCCTGACATTGCTCTTGTAAAAAGCCACATTATCACCCTTTTAGGCTATTGGAGTAATTTCCTAGGAGTCCTTTGCACTGCCACTCACTGCTGCCTCTTTTTTATGCTGACGCCAAAAGATTCTTAATTCATAGATATGATTGTGTCACTCTTAGGCTCAGACGTTTTTTTAGCAGTTCCTTATTGCCTCTTTTTTGCAGGCCTCTTTTGTTCTGCTTTATGAATCCTTCTCACATCCAGTGCCAGCTTTATCTTGTCATTCCCCTCTACATGGAGTATTCCACCCAAACTTAGTATCTGCTTTTTTCCCCTGAAACATGTCCTTTACTCTCTTTCCCTCCAGTCTTTTCTTGTACCTTTTGGTTCAGTACAATTTTTTTTTTTTTAGCGTCTATAAGGCACTAAATAAATGCTGTTGGGAATACAAAGACAAATTTCAAATAGTCCTTGACTCCAAGGAGCTTTTCTTTTAGGAGGGATGGAGAACTAACTACTGGAGGATTCAGAAAAGGCTATCTGTAGATAACACCATACCTGAGCTGAGCCTCAAAGAAAACTAAGAATTCTAAGAGGTGGAGAGGCATGTACCTTTGAGATGGAAGGCTAAGTTTGGGAATGGGTAATAGGCCAATTTGGCCAGAACCCAGAGTTCACAAAGGTGAGTAATACAAAATGTCTGGAAAGATAGACAGGAGCCATATTATGCAAAGGCTTAAATAATGGCATACTTTTTATTCTAGAGACAATAGTTACCAAAGGTCTCTGAATGGGGGGGGGGTTACATGTCAGGTCTTTCTTTTATAGTAATATTGATTTGGCAGCTGTGTGGGAGATAATTTAGAGAGGGGAAGGACTTGAAGTAAGGACTTGAAGTAAGGAAACTAGTTTGGCTCTTTCCATATTAGGTAATGAAGGTGTGAATTAGGGTAGTGTTCCTGTGAGAAAAGAGAGATGAGTAATCAATAACACTTGGTAACTGATTGGATGTGGGCAGGACTGAGGGAGAATGGAGAATATAGGATAACTCTGAAGTTGTAAATTTCATGATTATAATTTAAGGCAAAAAGAGAAAAGTTTAGAGTAGGAAGAATAGGGAGAATATAAGAAATTATGTTTCGAATCTATTGCATTTGAGATTCTGATAAAATGTCCAGGTAAAGATGTTTAGCTTGTGGTTGTCAAACTGGAATTCAAGAATTGGGTACATTTTTTTTTCTACTAGATTTTATTTTATTTTCAGTTTAATATTTTATTTTTTCCAATTACATGTTTTTCTGAAATCATTTCTCATACCACAATAGTATTCCATCACAATCATATACCACAATTTATTCAGCCATTCCCCATTTAATAGACATACCCTCAATTTCCAAGTCTTTGCTGCCACAAAAAGAACTACTGTAAATATTTCTGTACATATAGATCCTTTTCCCTTGTTTTATTCTCTTTGGGATACAGACCTAGAGGTGGTATTCCTGGGTCAAACTCTTTCGGCATAGTTCCAAATTGCTCTCCCATATAGTTAGATCAGCTCACAATCCCACCAACAGTGCATTAATGCCCCAATTTTCTCACATCCCCTTCAACAATTGTCATTTTTCTTTTCTGTCATGTTAGTCAATCTGTTTGTATGAGGTGGTACCTCAGTTGTTTTAATTTGTGTTTTTCATATGACTAGAGATGGCTTTGATTTCTTCATCTAAAAATTACCTGTTAATATCCTTTGACCATTTATCATTTGGGAAATGTTTTGTATTTTTATAAGTTTGATTCTGTTTTCTATATATTTGAGAAGCCTTTATCAGAGAAACTTTTTTTAAGGTCCCTCCTGGCCAGTTTTCTATTTTCTTTCTAATCTTGGTTGCATTCGTTTTGTATAAAATCTTTATAATTTAAACTATTTCATGATCTCCTAATTTGTTTATAGTAGTATCCTTTATGTCTAAATCATGTAATACTCTCTGCTATCGACTTCTGTTTTATGGATGAGTTCATGCTATTCACATTTTCAGTTATGATTTCTAATTGTGTATTTCCCTCCATCCTAATTTTCCCTGTTTATCCTTCTCTCTTTCCTCAAAAGTGTTTTGCTTCTGACTGCTGTCTTCCCTTCCATCAGCACCTTACCCTCTTTCTCTTTTGCCTCCTTCTCTTCCTAATTCTCTGTAAGGTAGGTTAGGTTTCTTTACCCAACTGAGTATCTGAGTATTTATGTTATTTCCTCTTTGAGTCAATTCTGATAATGATGAAATTATGGTTCATATTGTTAGCCTTGGGGACCTTCCCCCGCCCCCAGTCTTACCCTCCACTGTAAAAACTTTTTTGAGTCTTTTATGTGAGATAATTATTCCCCTCTACCTCTCCCTTTTCACAGTTCATCCCTCTTTCTCATCCTTTAGTTTAATTTTTTGGATATCATCCCATCTAACTGCCCTAATAATGATAAAGTTATAAGTATCATCTTTGTATGGGGCTCTAGCTTTATGTGATGATCTAGCTTCACAGAAGAATTTATGTTGGACCTCTCAGAGAGAATAGCATCACAAAAACCCAAGGAAGAAAGACTATCCAGGAAGTGGGGGGAGGGTTTACCAGGAGTATAAAAAACTGTAGAGAGGTTAAGAATAATGAGGATTGAGAAAAGGCCATTGGATTTAGTGGTTGAGAGACTAATGGTAATCTCAAAAAAAAAATTGTTAAAATTTTAAGATTAGAAGTTCTTCTGCAAAGGATTAAGGAATGGGAGGTGAGGAAATGGGACAATGACTGAATAACCCCTTCTAGGAGTTTGGCTGTGGAAGAGTAGTGTATATATACAATGATAGTTTGAGGACGTATGGCAGGATCAGTTGAAGATTTATTTAGAATTGTGGAGACCTGTGAGTATTTGGAGGACACCAGAAAGGAACCAATGTATAAAGAGAGATTGAAGATGACAGAAAGGAGAAATGATGAGAGGGGGTGGCAAGCTCGGAAGATTTGGGAGTCGAGGAATGGTATCATGAAAAGTCAGTGTGTCATAAGTATTGTAAGTGCTACAGACACAAAGTGTTGCAAAAACCAGTCCCTGCTCCCATAGAACTTGCAGTTTACAAGACTGATAACATTAAATCAACCATGTACAGGCTAGCTAGACAAAGAATATGTTTGAAATAATCACAGAGAGAAGGCAACTGAATTAAGGGGGAATCAAGAAAGACTTCTGTAGAAGGTAGGGTTTTAATTGGGACTTGAAAGAAGCCAGGGAAATCAGGAGATAGAGATGAAGAATGAAAGCATTCAAGGCATGAGAGACAACTAATGAAAACAATCTGATTTAGGAGGTGAGTGTCTTGGTCAGGGAACGGCAAGGAGGCCAGTGTCACTGGACACTAGAGAATGTGTTTGGGGTAGGGTATAAACAAATTGAAAAGGGGACTTCTTATGAAAACCTTTGAATGAACATTTTGGAATTTATACTCTTTGGAATCAGTTACATAGTAGAATCTTAGGAGACACCCAAGCTTTGTTATTGGGAGATAGATGATGTTTATTGAGTATTAGGGTAACAAGCAGACTTGAGCTTTAAAAAAATGACAGCTGAATGGATGATGAACTGGAATGGGGAGAGACTTTTGGGTAGGTTTGCAATGATGTGCATGAAATGCATGATGAAGGCCTGTGTACCAGAGTGATAGTTGAGAAGGAATCCCATAAGACATAACTAATGTAAAATCAACAGACCATGGCAATTGATGTGGGAGTTGCTAGAAAGAGTGAGAAGTTGAGGATGGATGACTCTTAGATTGCAAGCTTGGGTGACTGGGAAGATGGTGATACCCTCAGCATTTTGGAAGGGAAGAGGATTTGGAAGGAAAGATAGTAAGTTCAGTTTTAAACATACTGAATTTAGGATACCTATGAGACATTCAGTTTGAGATGCCTGATAAGCAGTTAGAGATACGAGATTAGAGGTCAACAGGGCTGGATAAATAAATTTGAAAATCAATGTGGAGGTAATAATTGAATCCAGGGGAGCTGATGATGTCACCAAGTGAAATAGTATTGAGGAAGAATAGAAGAGAGCCCAGGGCAGCTGATATATATATATATATATATATATATATATAT
>NC_058134.1:123029185-123101779 GCF_016433145.1 Gracilinanus agilis
CTCCCTCCACCCATGGCCAATGTACATTTCCACTGGTTTTAACATGTGTCATTGATCAAGACCTATTTCCAAATTGTTGTTAGTTGCATTGGTGTGGTAGTTTCGAGTCCACATCCTCAATCATGTCCACCTCAACCCATGCGTTCAAGCAGTTGTTTTTCTTATATGTTTCCTCTCCTGCAGTCCTTCCTCTGAATGTGGTTAGCGTTCTTTACCATAAATCCCTCAGAGCTGTCCTGTGTCATTGCATTGCTGCTGATACAGAAGTCCATTACATTCGATTTTATCATAGTATATCAGTCTCTGTGTACAATGTTCTTCTGGCTCTGCTCCTTTTGCTCTGCATCAATTCCTGGAGGTCTTTCCAGTTCACATGGAATTCCTCCAGTTTATTATTCCTTTGAGCACAGTAGTATTCCATCATCAACAGATAACACAATTTGTTCAGCCATTCCCCAATTGAAGGACATACCCTCCTTTTCCAGTTTTTTGACACCACAAAAAGCACAGCTATAAATATTTTCATACAAGTCTGTTTATCTATGATCTCTTTGGGGTACAAACCCAACAATGGTATGGCTGGATCAAAGGGCAGGCATTCTTTTATAGCCCTTTGAGCATAGTTCCAAATTGCCAACCAGAATGGTTGGATCAGTTCACAGCTCCACCAGCAATGCATTAATGTCCCAATTTTGCCACATCCCCTCCAGCATTCATTACTCTCCGCTTCTTTCATTTTAGCCAATCTGCTAGGTGTGAGGTGATACCTCAGAGTTGTTTTGATTTGTATTTCTCTGATTATTAGAGATTTTTTTGTTTTTTGTTATAAAGATTTTTTCCCAATTTGTTGTTTCCCTTCTGATTTTGGCTGCATTGTTTTTGTTTGTACAAAAGCTTTTTAGTTTAATATAATCAAAACCATTTAATTTACATTTTGTAATTTTCTCTAACTCTTGCTTGGTTTTAAAATCTTTCCTTTCCCAGAGATCTGACAAGTATACTATTCTGTGTTCACTTAACTTATTTATAGTTTCTCTCTTTATATTCAAGTCATTCACCCATTCTGAATTTATCTTGGTGTGTAGGGTGTGAGATGTTGATCTAAACCTAATTTCTCCCATATTGTTTTCCAAATTTCCCAGCAGTTTTTGTCAAATAGTGGATTCATGTCCCAAAAGTTGGGCTCTTTTGGTTTATCATACACTGTCTTGCTGATGTCATTTACCCCAAGTCTATTCCACTGATCCTCCCTTCTGTCTCTTAGCCAGTAACATGTTGTTTTGATGACTGCTGCTTTATAGTATAGTTTAATATCTGGTACTGCTAGGCCCCCTTCCTTCACATTTTTTTCATTATTTCCCTTGATATTCTTGATATTTTGTTATTCCAAATGAAATTTGTTATAGTTTTTCCTAATTCAGTAAAGAAGTTTTTTGGTAGTTTGATAGGTATGGCGCTAAATAGGTAAATTAATTTGGGTAGAATGGTCATTTTTATTATGTTAGCTTGTCCTACCCATGAGCAATCAATGGTTTTCCAGTTGTTTAGATCTAGTTCTATTTGTTTGGAAAGTGTTTTGTAGTTGTTTTCATATAATTCCTGTGTTTGTTTTGGTAGATAGATTCCTAAGTATTTTATATTGTCTAGGGTGATTTTAAATGGTGTTTCTCTTTCTACCTCTTGCTGCTCTAATGTGTTGGAAATATACAGAAATGCTGATGATTTATGTGCATTTATTTTGTATCCTGCAACTCTGCTAAAGTTGTTGATTATTTTTACAAGCTTCTTAGTTGATTATCTGGGATTTTTTAAGTATACCATCATATCATCTGCAAAGAGTGATAGCTTAGTCTCCTCATTGCCTATTTTGATACCTTCAATTTCTTTTTCTTCTCTAATTGCAACTGCTAGTGTTTTTAGTACTATGTTGAATAATAGAGGTGATAATGGGCATCCTTGTTTTACTCCTGATCTTATTGGGAAGTCTTCTAATTTATCCCCATTGCATATGATGTTTGTTGATGGTTTTAGGTATATACTATTTATTATTTTTAGGAAAGGTCCTTCTATTCCTATACTTTTCAGTGTTTTCAATAGGAATGGATGCTGTATTTTGTCAAAGGCTTTTTCAGCATCTATTGAGGTAATCATGTGATTTTTGTTTGTTAGATTGTTGATATGGTCAATTATGTGGATGGTTTTCCTAATGTTGAACCATCCTTGCATTCCTGGTATAAATATCCCACCTGATCATGGTGGATGATCTTCTTGATTACTTGCTGGAGTCTCTTTGCTAGTATTCTATTTAATATTTTTGCATCTATGTTCATTAGGGAGATTGGTCTGTATTTTTCTTTCTCTGTTTTTGATCTCCCTGGCTTTGGAATCAGTACCATATTTGTGTCATAAAAGGAATTTGGTAGGACTCCTTCTTTGCTTATCATATCAAATAATTTGTATAGTATTGGGATTAGTTGCTCTTTGAATGTCTGATAGAATTCACTTGTGAATCCATCAGGCCCTGGTGATTTTTTCTTAGGGAGTTCTTTGATGGCTTATTCAATTTCTTTTTCTGATATGGAATTATTTAGGTATTCTATTTCTTCTGCTGTTACTAGGCAATTTATATTTTTGTAAATATTCATCCATATCTCCTAGATTGTTATATTTATTGTCATATAAATGGGCAAAATAGTTTTTAATGATTGCCTTAATTTCCCCTTCATTAGAGGTGAGGTCTCCTTTTTCATTTTTGATACTGTCAATTTGGTTTTCTTCTTTCCTTTTTTTTTATTAGCTTGACCAGTACTTTGTCTATTTTATCTGTTTTTTCAAAATACCGGCTTCTAGTCTTATTTATTAATTCAATAGTTCTTTTACTTTTGATTTTATTGATTTCTCCCTTGATTTTTAGTATTTCTAGTTTAGTTTTCATCTGGGGATTTTTAATTTGCTCGCTTTCTAGTTTTTTAAGTTGCATGCCCAATTCACTAATCTCTGCCCTCCCTAATTTGTTAATATATGCCCTCAAGGATATAAATTTCCCCCTGAGTACTGCCTTGGCTGCATCCCACAGAGTTTGGTAGGATGTCTCATCATTGTCATTCTCTTCAGTGAAGTTGTTGATTGTTTCTATGATTTCTTCTTTGACAAATTGGTTTTGGAGAATCATATTATTTAATTTCCAATTAGTTTTTTATTTGCCTGTCCCGGTGCCCTTACTTATTATTATTTTTATTGCATTATGATCTGAGAAGGTTACATTTATTATTTCTGCTCTTTTGCATTTGTTTGCAATGTTTCTATGCTCTATTACTTGGTCAATTTTTGTGAATGTACCATGTGCAGCTGAAAAGAAGGTGTATTCCTTTTTGTCCCTATTTGTTTTTCTCTACATATCAATTAAATCTAATTTTTCTAGGACTTTATTCACCTTTCTTACCTCTTATTTATTTTTTGGTTTGATTTATCTAGATCTGAAAGAGGAATATTTAGATCTCCCACTAGTATGGTTTTGCTATCTATTTCCTTCTTAAGCTCTGCCAGTTTCTCCTTTATGAATTTGGATGCTATGCCACTTGGTGCATATATATTGAGCATTGTTATTTCCTCATTGTCTATATTGTCTTTAGTCAGGATGTAATGACCTTCCCTGTCTTTTTTAATCATATCTATTTTTACTTTGGCTTTGTCAGAAATCATAATAGCCACTCCTGCCTTATTTTTCTCATTTGATGCCCAAAAGGTTTTGCTCAAGCCCTTAACCACCTTTTTTCATTTTTGATGCTGATAATTTGTTTTTTAAAAAAATAAAATTGGGGCAAATATCCATCTTGGCACCCCACCTCCCAAAAGCTCCTGATTTTATTTATCTAATTAAATATATATATATATATATATTTTACTTTCAATTTTGTTGACCTTGCCTTTGGTTTTTAGGATTTCTTTGGATTTCTAATCAGTTGGTTTTCAAATTTTTAAAAGGAATTTACCTGATTTATTGATCTATTCTTCCTGTCTTATTGATGTGTTTCTAGAGCAGTGATGGGCAAACTTTTTAAAGAGCGGGCCAAAGGAAAGGAAATGGTCATCGAGTCTGTCTGTTTCTAAGGCAACTCTTTTAAAGTTTCATTTTATTGCATCCTACTCATTGTATTGGTTAGATTAGGAATAATGTCATAGGGGCAGATAGAACATTTCAAGCTGGGGGCGGGGCCTGCATCTGGCATGTGGGCTGCCCAGCACTGGTCTAGAGATATACATTTTCCCCTAAGTAGTGCTTTGGCTGCATCCTACGATTTTAGTGTGTCATTTTATTATGATCAGTATTTTTAATGAAATTATAGACTGTTTTTATGGTTTGTTCTTTGATTGATCCATTCTTAGGAGAAAGTTAGTTTTTAATCCATGCTTCAAAGGCCTCTTATTAAATGAATTTTGTTGCTTCACCATCAGAAAAAGATGCTTTTAATATTTCTGCTTTCTTGCATTTGTTTTTGAGGCTCAATTTTTTCAAAGATGTCATGAACAGATAAAATATAAGTATATTCTTTCCATTCAATATTTAGAGTTCTTTCATATCTAAATTTTCTTATTTTTTCCTGCCTTAATGTCTTTTGTTTTTATTTTGTGGTTAAATTTATCTAGGTATGTGAGAGAGGAATTATTTAATTATAGTTTCACTATCCATTTCAACCTGACGCTCATTTAATGTTTCCCTTAAGAAATTGGATACTATTGCCATTTGGTACATTTATATTTAATATGGATAAGAATTCATTGTTTGTGGTGCCTTTTATCAAAATGTAGTTTCCCTGTTAACTCTTTCAGTTATGTTTCTTCTTTAGCTTTGTCTAAGGTCACTCACTACTCTTGCCTTTTTACTCCTACTGAAGCATAAGAGATTCTTTTTCAGTCCCTTTTTTTAACTCTGTGTATATCTTTATGTTTCAAGTATGGTTTTTTCTCTTTTTGCAGAATTTATTATAAGCCAAATTTGCCTAATTGATGTTCTTTACACTTTACACTCATATCTTTTTTCTTTAAAGATATTTTATTTTCCTAATTACATGTAGTAACAATTTTTACCATACATTTTCCAAAATTATAAGATCCAAATTGTTTCCGTCCCTCCCTTATTCATTCTGGAAAAAGGAGTCTGGAAAAGACTCCTGGAAATGGTGAACAATTTGAACTGGGTTATACATATATTATCGTGCAAAATATACTTCTATATTGGTCATGAATGTGAAAAATAGTGTGATTTGACCTGCATCTGACTCCAAGTTCTTTCTCTAGAGATGGATAGCATTTTGTGCCCTAAGTCCTTCAGAATTGTCCTGGATCATATTACTGAGAATAACTCAGTCCTTCACAGTTGGTCACTGTTCAGTATTGCTGTTACTATGTGCAGTGTCCTCCCAGTTCTGCTTATTTCTTTCTCCATCAGTTTATGTAGATATTTCCAGCTTTTCCTGAAATCATGCTATTTCTAATTTCGTATAGCACAATAATATTCCATCACCAACATATTCCACAATTTGTTCAGCCATTTCTTAATTAATGGACATCCCCATAATTTCTAATTCTTTGCCACCACAGAAAGAGTTGCTATAAATATTTTTGTACAAGTAGATCTTTTCCCCTTTTTTCTGATCTCTTTGGTATACAGACTCAGTAGTATTATAGGATCAAAGGGTATGCAGTTTCATAGCTCTTTGGGCATAGTTCCAAATTGTACTACAGAATGAGTTTACAACTCTACCAACAATGCATCAGTGTTCCAATTTTGTCACATCCCCTCCCAAATTTATCACTTTCCATTTCTGTCACATTGGTGAGATATTGGTTTATACCAATTTTTGTCATACTGTTTTCCAGTTTTCCCAGCAGTTTTTGTCAAATAGTGAGTTCTTATCCCAAAAGTTGAAGTCTTTTGGTTTATCAAAAATACTTAATTGTGGGGCAGCTAAGTGTATTGAGAGTCAAGCCTAGAGACGGGAGGTTCTATGTTCAAAACTGGCCTCAGACCCTTCCCAGCTGTGTGACCCTGGGCAAGTCACTTGACCCCCATTGCCTACCCTTACCACTCTTCCGCCAAGGAGCCAATACACAGAAGTTAAAGGTTTAAAAAAAAAAATTAAAAATAAAACCAGTTGGTAAGGTCATTTACCCCTGTATATTGTGTATCTAAGTCTATTTCATTGATCCACCTTTCTGTTTGTAAGCCAGTGCCAGACTGTTTTGATAATTACTGCTTTATAGTACAGTTTGAGATCTAGTACTGCTAGACCTCCTTGCTTCACATTTTTTTTCATTCAAGTGTGTATTCTTGTTGGATTTTGTGTGATGATGTTGGATTCTGATTTCTAATCCATTTTGCTATCCTCTTCCATATTCATCTCATTCACACTCACATTTATATTTATTAGCTGTATTTCCCTCCATCCTATCCTTTTAACCTTGACCTTTTAGCCTTTTTCATCCTGTCTGCTCTTTGAGAGCCTATTTTGTTTTTAATCACTGCCTCCCTTAATCTACCTTTCTCTTAACTCTTCCCCAGTAAATAAGATTAGCTTCTCTCTGGAATATGTGTGAATATATTTCTTTTTCCCTTCTTGAACAAGTTTTGATGAGAGTGAGGTTCAGGTATAGTGCATGCTTCTTCCCACCCCCACCCCCCAATCCCTTCTGTTGTGGAAACTCTTCCTTGAATGACTCATTGATTATTCACTGGGCTGGAAAAATGATTCACTGTGACTTTTCTTGGCTTTTCTGTTCTGAATTTAGTCTGGTGCATTTTCTAGGTGGTTGTTGAAGAAGAGGTATACTATTGAGTTTAGCCCAAAATGCTTCTCACTCTGATATCTTGACTCCACTGACCATAATCATGTTTTAAAATAATTGAATGAAATACTATTATTTTGGTTCCAGATTAATGAAAGTAAATATATTATTTTTTCCCTCATCTGTATTTTCATGGAGCTCCTGAAACCTGTCTATTGACTCCAGATTCGCATCCCTTGCTTTTTTGTTGTTCTTAGATGGAATCCTATGGTTTTTCACCTTTTTTCTAAATATCCTTTTATTTTTTTTTAGGTTGATATAGTAGTTCTAAGGATTTAATTGGATGGTGATCATATTAATACAGCTTCACATTTCCATAGTGACCAAAAACTCATCAAAATCTGTCTTGCTGGTTGTTTTTCATAGATTCTTTTATAGCTTTTTTTAATTAGTCCTTGAAGTTTTATTTTTATTTTTTAAAATAGTCATTCCAGGTAATGAAATTTTGTTGAAAGTCACAGTTACTTTAGAAATTTTAAGTGTTGCTGGTTTATTTCATAAAATTCAGTCTTCTTTAAAGCCCTTCCTTTAGACATGAGGTGAAAGTTTGCTGCCATAATAAAATTGAAGTGTCATAATTTATTACATATTCCTTTCCTTTTGTGGCCTGATTGCTAAAAAAGATGTAACTTGTCAGTTTCATAGCTCAGTGTAAGGACTCATGTTCTGGAGGTGTAAAAACTATGTGGATACTCATAAAAATAATATTTAAATGAAGACTCTAAAAGGTGACAAAAATGCATGTTAAAGAATTTTCAGTTGCTTCTCCTTATAGAGTAGAAATAGCTACGCTATTTTCATCTTCTGATAATCTAGCATGGTCCTTTTATTAAAACTTTGCAAATGTATATATATCACTTTACTCAAATTCATTAATAGTGTAGTTAATTCAAAGCAATTTTTAAAAAATTGCTTTGAATTTAAATATTTGTAAGTTGCCAATCTCAAGTTGTTTCAATTCAACTTGGCAAATTTTATTAAACATCTGATATGTTTTAAGCTACTTTGTTACTTTCTGGAGATACAGAAACAAACATGAACCGATACCTACCCAAGAAAGCTTACATTCTTTTAGAAAGATAATCAGATAAATATAAGGTAATTTGAGAGGTGGAAAGATTACTAGGATTATCTGTGAAGTCTTTACAGAAGTTGGCACCTGAACTGAACCTTTTATTGGATCTGTAATAAGCATTTCGTAATGCAAAAACAAAAATAGTTCTTAACCTTAAGGAGCTTACATTCTTCTTCTTATTTTTTTTAATCCCTTACCTTCAGTCTTAGAATCCATACTGGGTATTGGTTCTAAGGCAGAAGAGCAGTAAGGGCTAGGCAGTGGGACTAAGTGACTTGCCCAGGGTCACACAGCTAGGAAGTTTCTGAGGACAGATTTGAACCCAGGACCTCCCTTCTCTGGGTCTGACTCTCAATCCACTGAGCCACCCAGCTGCCCCCTGGAGCTTACATTCTATCAGGGGAAAGAATATAAGTAAAAACAATATTATACAAAGTAAAAGCAAGGTAATTTTGGTTGGTGGAGAAAAGCGATAGCAAGTCAGGGGTTAGACAAAACTTTTTGTAGAAGTTGAGTCTTGAACTGAGCTTTGAAGGAAGATAATGGTTCTGAGAGGCAGTGCATTTCAGGAGGTGATCTGCACATTTACACAGATATGGGAGATGGGGAATATCAGAAGTGGTAAATAGCTGGTAATCCAGTTTGGCTGAAATACAGAATATTTGAAGAGGAGGTAGGTTGGAATCAGATTAAAAGGGAACTTAAATACCATGTTGGAGATTTTGTATTTTATCCTAAACACAATAGAGAATCCCTGAAGGCTTTTGAGCATAGATGTTGTTTGGTCATACTTATGCTATGAGAAGACTAATTTGCTAGGTAGAGGATGGACTGGAGATGGTAGAGACTGGAAGCACGAGACGATTGAGGAGGCTTTTGCAATTTGTCTAGACCAGGGATCAGCAACCTTTTTGGCAGTGAGAGCCATAAACGCCACATTTTTTAAAATGTAATTTCGTGAGAGCCGTACAGTGCGAGTTCCTGTAACAATGCCTGAAAAAAATTGACTTTATGGCTCCTGCAGAAAGAGCCATACATTGCCGACCCCTCGTCTAGACAAATGATAATAAGGACCTGAATGGTGGATGGATATTAAGTGGATAGAAGAGCATAGGTGAGAGATATGGAGATAGAATAAGCCAGATTTGGCAGCTGATAGAATGTAAGTGGTAAGGTAGAGGGAAAGGTTAGGTATAAATGAAGTTCAAAACTTTGAGGATGATAGTGGCTTCAACAGAATTATTAGAGTTTGGAGGTTAGTTTAAGAGGGAATGGTGATGATATATTTGAGTTTAATAGGATGATTGATGTGTCTAACAGCAAGTTGTTGATGTGGTACTGAAACTCATGAGATAGAAGTCTGAATGTATAGATCTGGCACTCCAGCTGGGTAGAAATGATAATTCAACCCCTGGGTACTGATGAAATCACTAAGAGAAGGCTAATCCTATTAAATGGCTGGGAGATAAATTAGAGAACAAAGAGAAAGCTGTCTCACAGAAGCCAAGGGAGAGGAGATAGTATTCAGGAGGAAGAAATATAGTCAACTGTGTCAAAAGCTGCAAGAGAGGTCAAAGATGGGGACTTTAAAAAGGCAATTTGATTAAGTAGCTACAGTTATTAAAGATAGAAGTGTTGGTAGAATGAAGCTTTATGAACCTTGATTTTGATGAAGTAAATTCAGATCTCAAAATTTTAATAAAGTTAGGTCAACTACAACATTATG
This sequence comes from Gracilinanus agilis, assembly GCF_016433145.1. Classification (NCBI taxonomy): domain Eukaryota; kingdom Metazoa; phylum Chordata; class Mammalia; order Didelphimorphia; family Didelphidae; genus Gracilinanus; species Gracilinanus agilis. The sequence goes on from NC_058134.1 coordinate 123,038,833, forward strand.
TATGACCACTGGGCCTGAAAAGAGTTTAGTATCTTTCTGAATTTATCATAATCACCTTTTTTCATAAGCCCTATCCATGGACAGTGAACAGCAGAGTTTCTATGTATACAGATGAAATGTTATAACATTGGAGATCCTAGCTGATGATTCCTGAGAATAGCATGTTTGCCTTTATACACTCTTTTCCTGATATTTCATGTATATAAACTTTTCTGGTTGAATCCTTATATCAGTTAATGATCATTCACTTCCCTTAGAAATTTTACTGAAGTCAGATGTCAGCAAATCAAGAAATCTAGCTATAGAATTTATACAATAGTGGGAGAAAGAAGAAAAATAGAAAGAAATAAGGTGGGTGAAATAGACTTTCAAATAGCTCTCTCTTTTTCTTTTTTCTTTCCCTTCTGCCTTCTATTTCAGGATGAATTCATTGAGAATTTGGATGGAAAGGTTTTGGACTAGGTCCACCTGAATTGGCAGGTGTGAGATGGGGAAATTATATTTACAGCCTTCCAAATTAGTCTTCTTATCTTAACTATCCATTAGGGAATTAAATAGCCTATTGTCAAATACCAGAAGATGCATCTCTGCACCCCAGAGGGTTCAGGCAAATCATCATCATCATAATACTCAGCTCCATAAATCAGGAAGATTTCTTGTACCATGTTATAAGTGTTCATATTCATTGCATAAAAGAATCTTTTTTAGAAATACAATGGTCAAAAATGTAGCTGACTTTTTCAGGTTTTACCTTTTAGAATATCTTAAAGGATATTATATCTGTAAGGTCTTTATTGTTAATTTTTTTAAAACCCTTAACTTCTATGTATTGGCTCCTTGGTGTAAGGGTGGGCAATGGGGGTCAAGTGACTTGTCCAGGGTCACACAACTGGGAAGTGTCTGAGGCTGGATTTGAACTTAGGACCTCCAGTCTAGGCCTGACTCTCAATCCACTGAGCTACCCAGCTGCCTCTTGTTATTAATTTTTTTATGTATATTGGGTGAGAGTTTTATTACTTGCCAGAATTTTTTTAATGCAGGTTTTTTTGGAAAATGTTTTTTAAAATTTCTTTTGGTTTTACATCATGTTAGTTTCAGAATCTGTCTTTTCCCCCTCTTATCTAGTGAGCCATCCCTCATATCAGTGATTTAAAATAAAATTGAAAAAAGCAATTCCACAAAACCATTACATTTAGCCTGAATTATGGGATAATTCTGCTTATAATCCTTTACTTTTGCAGGGAGTCAGATGCTTTTTCTAGAGGCCAAATGTGGTTGTTATAATTACAAAACATTTGGATATTTAGTTTTAGGGACTTTCCTTTTTTTGGTTCTTTTGCATTATGATAGTCATCATCTATATCATATTCATAATTTCTTAGTTTAGTAATGCATTATTAAATCCATGCCCCACAATTCATTTAATTATCCTTACAGATAAGATAAAGGGCATTTACTTTCATTACTACCACAAATACTGCTATGAAAATTTTGATATGTATGGAACTTTTGTTTCTATCCTTGACTTTCTTTGGTGTATGTCTGGCATATACCTATTATATGTTGGGTGAAGGTGATAGGTCTTTTACTCACTCTCTTCATATAATTCAGAATTGTTTTCCAGAGGGATTGGACCATTTATAGCTCTCTCAACAGTGTACTAATGTACCATTCTTTATGTAATCATTTGCTTACAATTTTACTACAGAAAAAATATTTTCAAGCATAACCCTAAAAGAGCGACAATGATTAATAATGAACTAAACGGTCCCCTTCCCCTCTACTTTACATGCTACAATATTTTTAGTGTTGCATTATAAAACTTCATTGTATATAATGTATATTTGGGTGAATTCTTGAGTCCTAAAGCTAAAAATCTAACTTTTCTATGTGGAAAGTTAATAACTTGAAATGTGATGAATATTCATTTTTTAATTTTTACCTAACTGCCCTTCTGCATTTAAGAATATCTCATTACATAAAATCTACAGGTTTAGATAAATATTACCTTAAGTCAGAACTTTACTGTTATTGTGAATGTGCTAACATACAGATGGAGAGGAAATATTAATCTTACTACTATGTAGTAGTTTACATTTGATATAACTTTTCCTTTTTTTTTTTTTTTTTTTTTTTTTTTTTTTTTTTTTTTTAAATTTTTATTTTAAACCCTTAACTTCTGTGTATTGACTTATAGGTGGAAGAGTGGTAAGGGTGGGCAATGGGGGTCAAGTGACTTGCCCAGGGTCACACAGCTGGGAAGTGTCTGAGGCCGGATTTGAACCTAGGACCTCCCGTCTCTAGGCCTGGCTCTCAATCCACTGAGCTACCCAGCTGCCCCCCTGATATAACTTTTAAAGATTTGCTAAGTGCTTTTCTCAAAACTTTGCTTTGTAACAACAAAAGTTATGTATTTTTTTATTGTAAGATAAAGCAGTTGCCATATGCTTATATCACTTGATGTAATTCTTTTTGTGGAATTAAATACAAAGCTTGGCATTATGTGATGTTTTTGCCTTCTTTCTTTCAGATGACTTGTGTAGAAAAAGCAGGAACAGATGAGAAGATGCTTATGAAGGCCTTTCGCTGCTTGGGTAGTTGGTTTAACCTTGGTGTCTTGGACAGTAACTTTATGGCTAATAATAAATTGTTAGCACTTCTTTTTGAAGTTTTGGTGAGTATTGAATTTTTCTATTTGCCAAGGTTTGGTTGTGTAACACTTTGACATTTTCATAATTGACTTATGGAGAAATAACACAGCTTTCAGAAATCTACTTAAAGGGTACTGAGAAAGCAAAAGTGGTACTTCCTTTGATTTCCTAATACCCCAGGGCCAGAGTTATTAATTTCTTCCTTTTCTTTATAACATCTTTGACAATCCAGAGTAGGTTTTAGTTTTCCACTAGGTTTATCAAAGAAAATTGGAACTGCATATGAGTTATTTACTGCCACAGAGCTTTAGACATGTGATGTAGTTATTTATGAAGAATCATCCAATAAGCTTACTGAGATGGTTTAGTTAGACACTGAAATAATGTTTTGTTTATAATGAATGGATTTTTGAAGACTTTGAGGTCAGTGGGATAAGAGAGAGGTAATGTGTTTTAACGTTCATTATCTTTTGGTTTTGAATGAAACCTCTTTCCTTATATTCTTTTTCTGTCTTGGAAACAGGAGTGAACCAGTGATTAGAATGGTACTCTAGCTTTTAGAATTAAAAATAGAATAATCACAAAGGGAATTTGAAAGAGCTTTTGACCCTTTTTTTTTTCCTGTCAAGGTCTTGCCTGTTTAAAGACTTGATGATATCTAAATTCTTTCTAGACATGAAATGTGACATAACTTATTGTGGTGGTCAATAAAAGAAAATATGGATGGGCAACTTGATGATGTTTTGAAGAATGTCTTTTTTAAGATAAAAACAGAAGACACACATCTATAAAATTGTGCTTTGGCTCTTATTTGTGTGCTGCTGTTTATTGGTGTTGAAGGTTTAGAAGGAAAAATGTAATTTAAATCAGGCAATAGACTGCCTTAGGAGAAAGGAATCATTATTTACTGTATAATTATATACAGTCTTGGTGATCATGGGAAAATTTCTGATTTCATTGTTGTTCTGCCTCACTAAAATGGGATCTATGGTCTCTAAATTGTAGGAAATCTCACTGAAATATAAGGTGTAGCAAAAGCCTGAAAATGCTTTAGAATTGAATAATATTTTATATTAAGAGTGAAAACTGGAGGCAGTTGGATAGCTCAGTGGTTGGAGAGCCAGTCTAGAGACGGGAGGTCCTGGGTTCAAATATGGCCTCAAACACTTCCCAGCTGTGTGACCCTGGACAAGTCACTTTATCCCCCATTGCCTACCCCTTGCTGTTCTTTTGCCTTGGAACCAATATACAGTATTGATTCTAAGGTAGAAGGTAAGGGTTTAAAAAAAAAATGAAAATCAAACATAGCCATGTCTGCTTATAGAACAGATCTCTAACAAAGAACACTAACTTAGGGTTCTCAGTTAAAAGCTGAACTGATTGCTTAGAGTAAATCCTCCTCTGCTCTTTCTTCTTCCTGCACTGGCTGAGAATTTCATTCAAATAACAGTAGATTTCACCCTTGCCTTTTGGTAAATTTCAGAATTACAGTTCCAAAACCATACAAGATTCTACAGAGAATGTAACAGTAGAGATGATTTGTTCGACTTTTTCATTATTAATAATAAAATAGGGGCAGCTGGGTAGCTCAGTGGAGTGAGAGTCGGGCCTAGAGACAGGAGGTCCTAGGTTCAAACCCGGCCTCAGACACTTCCCAGCTGTGTGACTCTGGGCAAGTCACTTGACCCCCATTGCCCACCCTTACCAATCTTCCACCTATGAGACAATATACCAAAGTACAAGGGTTAAAAAAAATAATAATAATAAAATAAGGCATAAAATAGAGAGAGCTGTCTCTGCAAGAAGTGTTTGCCATTGTCATATAAAAGGTCTGACATCCAGGATAGTGGAACCAAAGTTGGACTGTAATGTCAGAATCCTCAAAGGGCTTATAGAGGAAAAAGAAAGAGCAGTAAAAGAGAGCAAAGAAGGGAAAAGCAACTGAAGAGAGTCAGGTATACAAAGAGGAGATCCATGCTGGAGGATACACAATTTTGAGGACATTCAGGGACTAATTCACAAGGGAAAGGAATATATCAAAGGTGTGAGGAAACATCTTGGACCCTATTCTAAAAATAAAAAAAGACATCACTGCCAACACAGAGTTGACTAAGAAAATAGCATTATCCACCACCCTGCATGCCTATTCTTTCCCATTTTTATGAGAATGATCTATATACAAATCAAAGGCATCAGAGGTGAGGGTGTTAGTAGAGAACAAGCAGGCTTTCATAAACAGTATTCAACAATGGGCCATGTCTTTATTGTCTCACAATTGACCAATAGATATAGGGAGAATAATGCCCATTTTACTTCTTTGATTTTGACAAAGGGGTCAACTTCATAGAATAAAATGCCAGCTTTTACAAGATGCCTCTTGGATGAGAGACATTTCATTCTTAATGCATTTTCATGCATTAAGGTCACACTGCATGTGAGTTCTGCCTTACCCCAGCCGGGGGAAGGAGGAAGTACTCCCATTGGGCTGCTAGACAGAGGGACAGGTAGTGAGAGAAATGTCCACTGGTGAGGTAAAAGAGGGAGAGGAGCAATCCCCTCCAGCCTGCATGCCATAGGTTCACCAACATGGTCCTGTAGAATCTGCCCAACTGTATTTATACCTGGGCCAGACAATACATATTGAAATAGAGCTGGGCCCAGAGTTGAAAAGGAGGAAAGAGAACTAGATGGAGGAAAGAGTACTAGATTGCTTTTAGGAAATTGCAAGGTACTTTACCTTACACAGGCTTCCCAGCAAAGGCCCCATCTTTTCAGTGCAAACATTATACTGATGTGACCTGAAACAAAAGATTCATGGTGGGCATGAGCATGGTATAGCTTATAAGCAGTAGGGAATGCCAAAGGACAAGAGTAAAAGGTGCCATCTAAGAATTATGTAAGTGAAAGAAAGAAGGACTGAGTGGTCATGTGACTAGAATGAGGGATGACAGGCGAATGGCCCAGAGTGCTTCACTGGTTACCTTGTGTCAGGAGAAATTGAGAAAGCCCTCCAGCATGTTGTACAAACTCCCTGGAGACAATTGTTGGGCGGATCTAGATGACCGCTTATGATCTGCATTGTTAGAGACTTCCCAAATCAATGAAATCACATGACCATTTGAGTCAGGAAAATTTTCCTAATTATTAGAACAATCCCATTGCAGAATGGGCTACTTTGGGTGAAGAGTGACTGTTTTAGGGGTATGTCATCAGGGGGATTATGGGTTAGATTAGAGCCGCTTAAGAGTCCTTTCCACCTCAAAAATTCTGTGAGAATAAAAAAAAAATTGGATATACCTAGAGGGGGCAGAGTATTATGTGAAAATTTCAAGATAGTGAAGAACTTCTTAAGTTTCAAGGCAAATTGGGGAATAAGTTAATGCAAATGGAGACGTTAAACATACTGAAAAGAAATTTTCTAAGTGTTAGGGCAGATTTCTTCATGAAGGAGTGTTGATTATATTATATGTAGAGATTTAAAACTAAAAATTAATTCCCCATTGCTATGATCACATGGCCAACAAGATGAGGACTAGACATTTTTTCTAATCCATGGCAACTCTGAAAATTCCCCAATATAAGAATTATGTGCAAGTGATAAAGTAATTGCAGTGGTCTCCTCAGAATCAAGACACTATAAAGTCTAATGAAGTAACAACCTGATAACGTATCAGCAGAGAAGGCTAATGCACAATCTTCAATGCACTAAACCCCCTTTCCCACTTGCCTTCATACTATGGCAAAGCAGTACAGTGGAACTCACGAGCTGGTGTTTTGAGATCTCCACTCAGCAATTTCCTTCATGCTCCTTCAGTCTTTGCCAGTGTGCCTTTCTTCTACCTTCACTACATCATTTTATGGCAACTAGCTCTAATACTGAGCTCTGCCCACTCTACCCCCGTTGTAGAGGTTTAGGAAAATGGATGTGTAGTCTGCCTGAGGCAACACTGCCAAAGAACTAAACAGAAGGAATTGAGTTTGGTGTGAGACCTTATCAAGACTGACATCCAGTTGAGACCAAGTCTGTCACCCACAGGAGTCATTTAATGGAGAAATGGAGGGCAGGGACAAGTAAATTCCCCAGAGTGTAAGGAGGCTGAGATAGTCTTGGATGATCTGCCATTAAAGCAGTCAGAAACTGAGAGATAGGGGAATTGAGGACTGAAATTACTAAAGAACTACAGAAGAAGACAACATGATTAAGCAGTTAAGCCAACAGGTAAAATGCTAAAGCAAGAAAGGCAGAACATCTGAATTAATCATTAATCAGAACATTAATCTGAACTAAATAAATATCTCTGAGTAGCTATGTAAGAAAAAAGAAAATGAATCAACACCTGATTAAGCAAGGACCCTGTAGATTCCCAGGACAGCAGGGAGATATAGTAGGATGGCCCTGAGTAGTTCATTAGAGAAATAAGAACTGTGAAAGCAGCAGTAATTGTCCGAATAGAAAAACTTGAGCCCATGGTAGCAAGAATTTCCAGAGGTGAAAGAGAACAACTGACTGGAAGAAAAATAAGCAGCAGTAATAGAAAAGAATACATGATTGCTAAGCAAGCAAAGTACTTGAAGACAGAATGTGCAGAGAAAAGTTAAGGATTAGAACACAAGAAATCAAAACCCCCAAATATGGGGAGTAGCTAGATGACTCAGTGGATTGAGATCCAGGCCTAGAAATAGGAGGTCCTAGGTTGAAATCTGGCCTCAGACACTTCCCAGCTGTATGACCCTGGGCAAGGCACTTAATTCCCATTGCCTAGCCCTTACCTCTCTTCTGCCTTAAAACCAATAAAGAGTATTGATTCTAAGACAGAAAGTAAGGCTTAAAAAAAAAAATAACCCTAAACATTACGGTGGAAGAAATAGTATAAGAAAACTGCCCAGAATTTCTGAACAGAAAACAAAGTGCCAATCAGAGATCTCTAGGGGAAAAACAAAATACAGCTTTACAATGCAAACTCTAAGACACATGTTCTGATGAGAAATAATAAATTCTGCAAGTGACTTGACTAAAGATCTTTAAATATAAAGGAATGGAAATTCAAATACTTCAAGACAGTCCTCTTCCCATTGGAAACTGCAGGAGGAAATGGAATAATGGAAGAAAATGTAAACCTAACTTAAAAGTGTGAATGGATCATACGACCAAATAAAATAAGATTGAATAAAAAAACAAAACGCCACAATTTAATGCTTGCAAGAAACACACTTATAAGTGCAAAGACATATACAAAATAAACATGAGAAGCTAGAACAAAATTTGCTATGTATGAGGTAAATCCAGAAATAAAAGCAAGTGTGGTTAGGGTCCTTTCGGAGAAAGCAAAACAAAAATTCAAGGAAAACTACATTACACTGAAGAGAACCAGAAACAATATCAATATTAAATTTATATACTCCAAATGCCTTCACATCTGAACCCTTAAAGGAAAAATTAACCAAATTACAAGAAGACAGTAATGCAATAATCTTCCTTTCTGTTTTGGACAAATCTAACAGAGAGATAAACACAAAGGAAAATGAAGAAATAAGTTGCTGGATGAGAGCTAAAAAAAAAAAAAACCTTTGGATTCTTTTCTGGCAGTGAAGTGCTAAATAATAAATGGTTTGAAGAACAGATTATTCAAACAATAATTATATGAAGAAGTGATTAATGAAACAACTTAACAAAACTTCTGGAATGCATCTAAAGCAGACCTCAGGGGCAAAATTGTTTCTCAATCAACGCATTAACAGAAAACAGAATTGGAAAGGAAAGAATAGGTGAACTGAATACACATTTTTAAAAATTAGAAAGCCAACAAACATAAAAATAAGTACAAAAGAGGAAACATTGAAATAAAAGTAGAAATAAATTGAATTCCATTTTATTTCTCCCAATTATTTCATGCACGAGATACACACATTTAATAGAGGGGTTTATGTGTGCGTTTCTCTAATAGTTCAGTCTCAAAAGATAAAGAATTGAAAATTATTAATAACCTTATCAAAGAATGATAAAAATCCACTGATCTATAACAAGGGAAATGTAAATCAAAATAGGCCTGAGATCTTACCTCACACCCTGTAAATTGGCGAAGATGACAAAAGCTGGGAATAGTCAATGTTGGAGGGGTTGTGGGAAGATAGGCTCACTTAGTGCATTGTTAGTAGAGCTGTGAATCAGTGTAATCATTTTGGAAAGCAGTTTGTAATTCTGAAAATAAAGTGGCTAAAATATCCATGCCCCTTGACAGAGATTTCATGACTAGGCATATACCTAAGAAAGTATAAGAAGAAAGCCCATCCAACTCTCCTTCCCCATCCACATACAACCAACATTTGTGTAATAGCACTTGTAGTAGTAAAGAATAGGGAATAAATAAAGTAGCTATCCATCAATTGGGAGATGGCCAAACAAATTATCTTAAACAAACAAGGAATATTACTGTGCTATAAAGAGTGACATATATTAAAATAATCTGGTACTGGCTAAGAATTTGAATAGTGGATCAGTGCAGTAAATTAGATATGCAATATACAGTGGTAAATAGCCAAAGTAAACTAGTGTTTGATAAAGATCTCAGCTTTTGGGACAAGAAGTCACTATTTAACAAAAATCTCCTAGGAAAACTAGAAAACAGTATGGCAGAAACTAGGTATAGACCAATGTGTTACATCCTATTCAAAGATAAGATCAAAATGGTTATATAATTTAGACATGAAGAGTGATATTGTAAGTAAATTAGGAGAGCATGGAATGCTTTTTACATGTCAGATATGCAGATAAGGGAAGAATTTGTGACCAAACAAAATAGAGAACATTGTAAGAAGTAAAATGAATAAATTTGATATTAAATTAAAAAGGCTTTGTACAAACAAAACCAATGTAGCCAAGATTAGAAGGCAAACAATAAACTGAGGAAAAATTATTACAGCAAATTTCTCTGATAAAGGCCTCATTTTTCAAATATATAGAGAATTGAGTCAAATTTATAAGAATACACCTTATTTCCCAATTGCTAAATAGTGAAAGGATATGAACAGGTAGTTTTTGTTTCATTTCAACAGAAGTCAAAGCTCTCAAAAATCAAAAATGTTCTAAGTCACTATTGATTAGAGAAATGGCAGATTAAAACAACCTGTCAGATTGAATATCACATTAAAGGAAAATGATAAATGTTAGAGGGTATGTGGAAAAATTGGAATACTAATGCATTGTAAGTGGAGCTATAAGTGGAGTGGGAAGGACCTATATGTATAAAAATATAGCAGCTCTTTTTGTGATGGCAAGGAATTGGAAATTATAAGGATGTCTATTAATTGGGGAATGGCTGAACAAATTGTGGCATGTGATTGTGATGGAATATATTATTCCTCTATAAGAAATGATGAGCAGGATGATTTCAGTAAAGACCTACATGAACATGAAAGAGTGAAGTAAGCAAAACCAGGAGAACATTGTACACAATAACAATAATATTATATGATGATCTACTGTGAAAGACTTAGCTATTCTCAGCAATACAATGATCCAGGACAATTCTGAAGGACTTATCACAAAGAATGCTATCCATCTCCAGAGAAAGAACTTTTAGTTTGAATGCGGATCAAAGCATATTATTTTTTCACTTGATTTTATTTGTGTTTTTATTTGGGGGATTTGGTGTTTTTTTTTTAATGAGTATTCTTTCACATTAGTAACCATTATGGAAATATGTTTTGCATGTTCATATGTGTATAATCCAGATCAAATTACTTACTAGCTTAGGAAGGGGAGAAGGAAGGAAAGGAGACAATTTGGATCTTACAATTTTGGAAAATGCATATTGAAGATTGCTATTACATATATTTCAGAAAATTTTTTAAATGACATTTTTAATATACAGAAGCATCAAAAGATTTATATCAACCAATGCAGAATTAAATAAACAGAGCCAATAAAACAACATGAATAATGACCATAATACTATAAATGGAAGGAGCAGCCACCACAAAACAATCTAAAGTGAATGTTGTAAAATTAAAAAGAAGAAACATGACCTCAAAGAAAAAATATGAGAGCACTCCTCCTATACCTCTCCTTTGCAGAGGTGAGAGGTTCTCAGTTGTCTGACTTGTATATATATTTGATATATTTATTGATTTTGCTGGGGTTTTTTTTTTTAAATGTTACCTGGGAGGAGGAGGAGGAAGAGGAGGAGGAAAGATAAGGAGAAAAATTTTGCTGATTTAAAAACAAGAGATTTAAAAATTACAATTCATTATATGGCTTTCCTTTCTACCAATTGATTTAATGGGTAGTAGTGGATAAACTATTGTATTTCTATGTTACAGTTGAATGATGAGCCAAGTGTTACAACATTTTATACCTTCAGTGTAAACATTTGGAGATATTGAGGAATATAGCTGGATGGTGTTGTATTTCATTAAATAGCCAGATGTTTCAGTTCAGCAATTTTGTAAAAGAAAATAACTATGTAACATGTTTGTGTTTCATTTTATTGAATTTCATTCTGAATCCCCTCAACTTTTATTGAATTTTTCATCTCTAGCTAAAGTTTGTAATTTGTAAAGGGAAATGTACAAATTAACTATATTAATTTAAAATCTACATTATTTACTTGGAAGCACCTTCCACCCATATCAGAAAAACAATCCTTTCATTTTTTATTTTATAACTTATCATTAAATTCCATTTCAGAAATAAGTAAAATTTATTTCTGTATATTTCTAAACAAACTAGTATTGAATTTTTTTCTTTTTCTTAAGAGTTTTGGTAATTTTCTTTATAGCAGCAGTGCCATTGTGGTCATAGATATATGTAGAGAAGATAATGAACCATGATTAAGACATTTGGTAGGTTTTTTTTTAACCTTCGTTTGCACAAGTTGTTAGCTCTTTGAGAGTGAAATGAAGAGTATGCAATACACACACACACACACACACACACACACACACACACACACTATACTTTTCAGTAACAATTGTGATGACTTTCTTGTCTTCTAAATAATCATCTAGTAATATTATTTCTCTCTTTCCCTATTCTAATACTATCTCCCAGCAACAGGACAAGACATCATCCAACCTGCATGAAGCAGCATCAGATTGTGTGTGCTCTGCCCTCTATGCCATTGAGAATGTAGAGACCAATTTACCTTTGGCTCTCCAACTCTTTCAAGGGGTCTTAACTTTGGAGGCAGCCTACCATATGGCTGTGGCCCGGGAGGACTTAGACAAGTGAGTTAATTATTTACAAAAGGATAGGTGGAAATTTTGGTTTACTTGCACCTCTAGGTTTTTTTTTTGTTTGTTTGTTTGTTTTTAAACCCTTACCTTCCATTTTGGAGTCAATACTGTGTATTAGCTCCTAGGTGAAAGAGTGGTAAGGGCTAGGCAATGGGGGTTAAGTGACTTGCCAGGGTCACACAGCTGGGAAATGTCTGAGGCCAGATTTGAACCTAGGACCTCCTGTCTCTAGGCCTGGCTTTCAGTCTACTGAGCTACCCAGCTGCCCCCTCTAGATTTTTTTTTTTATTATCCACATTTTACTTAGTCTATGCATCATCTTTTTCAGTTGTGCATATATGGACCACTGAAAACACTTTGATATGCTCCATTGAACTCTATGCCTATTAGGCCTATATCTCCTTATCTGTAAAATAAGAGGATTAGACTAGATGGTGTCCAAGGTTCCCCATCAGCTCTAAAAATATAATTTAGAACCTCCCTAGTTGGGAGGAAGGACTTGAAATTATAAACCCCAGAGAGCAGGGATCCATCAATCCCAATAATTCTCTGGAAGCTATGAATATCGTCTAAAGACAATCCATAGAAGGACTATACATGATGGTGAAATGAGGTCTAACCAAAGAAATGAGGAAAATAAATGCTGAGAATATGATTTGTGAAAAATGTTTAAAATCTTTGTGACTTTGACTGCTGGCCCAAGTTTTTTTTGATATGCTCATGGCCTGTGGGTAAAAGTACCTAGAGATGGCTATTGATGAGAATATGGTTCAACATAATTTGTAGTCAGTAGTTCACCTTCAGTCCAAGAGGCCTCTTATTTTTATTTCCTTTACATTGTTGAAGCCTGTTTCTCTTTGATGGTAAAATATTTTTGTCCAACATCAGTATAGGAAAATCTATAACCTGGAAGTTTTTGAGGAGAAGTTGTATATTCAGTATTTCTGTGAATTGCATGTATAAGAATCCATCCCTAGCTTTCTGACTTAGTGCTCATATCTTTTCCTCCTACAGGGTTCTGAATTATTGCAGAGTTTTCACTGAACTGTGTGAAACATTTCTTGAAAAAATTGTTTGTACTCCAGGCCAGGGGCTAGGTGATCTGCGAACACTGGAATTGCTCCTTATCTGTGCTGGCCATCCCCAGTATGAGGTAGGAAAAAATGTCAGACCTATTGTTATATTGAATCTCTGGGAGCTAGGAGTTCACTCGGTGATTGACAGGTGGATCAGTTGGATGTCGGAATGTTCCCAGAGAGGCATTCGGACACAGGAGAGGGTGGTTGGGAGCCCTGGGAGAGGTTCTGGGGTTCTTTACCTGTCCCTGAGACTGGAGAGGAGTGGATCCTGTCCTCTGGGGAATTGAGTTGCAAACTCAACCCTGCAAGCTTCTCCTGTGGTTCCTGTACCTTCAACAACCTGTATCAGACCACCATCTCTGATTCTACTGCCCCTAGATATTAGGAAGTAAATCATCTTAGTCATCTAGGTTTCCCAGGGCCAGGGAGGGATCTGGGAAGTGGGCAGGAGAAGAAAAAGAGGGTGTAAAGGGTGGATATCTCAAACTGATTAGGCTTAACATCTACTGAAGAAGAAGCTGAAAGATTATAGAGCAGTTTGCCTGCTCTGGTGTGGCCCTGGCCAGGCTGTACCAGAGAGAAGCTATCATCTTGATTCCTTCATTTGCCTGCAGTTTAGAGATTCATTACTATCAGTTTAACTTAGGTTCTCCCAATACCTCTATCCCATACCATTATCCTTCTTTGCCAAATACAACCAAAGTTTTAAAAGTACCTTCCTGAAGTGATTATTCAAGCTTCTTTCGGAAGGGAGTCACACAGTCAGATTATGTTACCAGGCTGAAGAGCTCAATAAATAATATCAATTAACCCCAGGTGGGTCCTGAAGGGAAATCATTCATTGACCTAAAGGATCCTGCCTGGGCAACTGTTATAGAAGAGAGAGGTATCATCCTATCCTCTCCCTATCCTCCATCTACCTACATCTACATCTAGTAGGGTGAGGGGGGTTCTCTGTAATTATAACATTATCAATTTTTTAATAGCTGGAAAGTTATTCTTTTCAAACCTTATAGCCCTTTTATCTGTCTTGTATTAAAGTTGTGCTCAATTACATTTATATGTTTAAAAGAAGTTCCTTTGGTACTTCTTCTGTGGTTATTCATTCTGCTTTTTCCAAATGAAAACTGAAACAGTTCTCTAATATACCTAAGGGTATTAGTGACGTCTCCTATAGTTGGGTTTCAATTTCTGATTTTGCAACCCACCTCTTGACTAGAACTGTCCTCTTTCTTTAAGCTTAGAAACAACCTCTTTAAGCACTAAATTTCTGTACAGATAATTCCAGAATTGCTATATCCAATCCTCATCTCTCTTCTGACTTCCAATCTTGTCTTAGTCTAGTTGCCTAGATGTCTACTAGATATCCCTCCTGGATAAACTGTAGACTTCACAAACTCAGTCTGTTTGAAAGAGACCTTGTTGTGTTTTCCCTCTCTCCTGCAGGCTTTCATATTTCTGTTGAAGACATTACTATCCTTCCATTTACCCAGGTGTCAATCCTAGAGTCATCTTTGATGTATCCCTCTTCCTTATCCTTTGAATACAATCAATTGTCAAAACTTGTGTTCACCTACATATATGATGGTGAACCTTTTTCAGACCATGTGCCATCCCCCCCCCCCTTTTTTTTAAACCCCAGACAGGGGAAGGAGATAGGGAGGGGAGTGGGCCAAATGGTCCATTTAGGGGAGGTTGTAAGCGCAGAGGGGCAGGGAGGCACAATGGAGAGGGGGAAGGGAGCAGCTCCACCAGAGTCCCTCTGCCTTTCTAGTAACTAACTGTTAGGGATGGCACAGGCCCACAGAGAGGTCTCTGCATGACATCTTTGGCATGCATGCCATAGGTTCACCATCATAGAGCTATAATCTTCTCAACAGTCACACAACTGCTATCCTATTACTTTTCTTTAATTAATTAATTAGTTTGTTAATTTAAAGTTCCCAGGTATCTCCTTCCCTTCCTCCCCTCCCCACACTAGAGAAGGCATCATTTGACAAAAAGATATCTGTATATATAAAACTATGTCTTACTTGTTTCTGTTTATCAGTTCTTTCTCTGGGGGTGGACATACCACAAGCCATTCTTCAAACAATATTTCTGTTGCTGTGTATAATGTTTTTTTACTTCTGCACATTTGACTCTGTATGTTTTCATGTGGATCTTTCCATGTTTTTAAAAAAATTAACCCACTTGTCATTTCTTAGAGTACAATAGTATTCCATCACAATAATTAACCACTACTTGTTTAGCCATTCCCCAGTTGATGGGCATCCCTTCAAGTTCTATGCTACCCCAAGGAATGCTGCTATGAACAGAACATATAGATGACCGATTTATGGAAGATGATTTGGAAAGACATGACAGTGAAGCAGGGTAAAATTATTAGGAGGTTATTACAACTGTTCAAACAAGTGATGTGATGGTGGTTCAAATAGGATAGTGACAGGAGAGAAGAGTATGGCTAGAAGAAAGATGTAGAGGTAGAATCAAGATTTAGCAATTGATTGGATTCAGATTCAGAGCAAGAAGGAAAAATCAAGGGTGACTTCTAAGGTTGACACCTGGGTGAATGGAAGGATCATGCTGTCTTCAGTAGAAATATAGAGGTTTAGGAGAGATGGGAAAACATAACAAGGTCTCTTTCAGACATTTGAGTTTGAGAAGTCTACAGTATATCCAGGTAGGGATGCCTACCAAATAAACACCTAGGAAGATAGACTAAAGCAGGAGTGGGGTGAGTCACCCTTTATAAACTCCTCAAGCTTGCCATTTCAGACCTTTGAAGTTTGGTTTCTTCTTACCTTTGCTTATTTATTTCATGTTATACTTCTTATTGCACTCTCAGTTCCTAAGTAGTATTAGCTTGCTATCTTCTTTTTTCATGCCTTTACAAAGGCAACCTTTCCTGCCTAGACCAAAATCTCTCCTTATCCCACCTCTTTGAGGCTCAGCTCCAGTGCTGCCTCCTCAGGTAAGCTTTCCCCATTTGCTAGTGATGTTTTCTTCTGCAAATTATCTTATATTCACTTATATTTTTAGCTATATCCTCCACTTCTCTCTCTTCCCCATCTCTCTCTCTCCTTCATCACCATAAAGACAATCTTGTTTTGATTTTACTCCTATGTCTCCAGTGTTGAACACAGGCCTTGTGTATAGTAGGCTCTTATTAAATGTTTGTTGAATTGAACTTTGACTTAGGAAATGATGCTTCTATTTGGACTTTTCCCTTTCCACATTATTTTTCCTAACTTCAGAATCCCAGATCTTAGAGAGTCATCTTCCGTGGTTTGTGGATAAGCTACTAGGATAATTGGTTTTGTGGAACATTTGTATTCATTTTCTCCATATTGAGGGCCAAGTAATAATAACCCTTACTAGAATTTGGGACTGAAGTGAAGGATGGGTGATAGATAATAACTTCAGAGTGGCTTATTTCCTTTTTTAAAAGAAAATGGGATAGTTTTCATATTTTATATCACATTTCTCAGTGTATTGCACTTCTTACATCTCTCATAGTATAAAAAAGATTTTTAAGAAGTTTAGCAAGATGATTAACACTTTGAAAAAACCTGCCATATTCAGTGTCCTACACCCATAGTTATTCACCTCTGCATATAGAAGGAAGGAAAATGACCTCTGGTGTCTCTTTGGGGCCAATTGTCACCATTATAATTTTAAAGCATTCAGTCCCAAGTGTTTTGTTACTGTTCTTTCTATTTATATCATCATAGTTTTATATTTTTTCTTGATTCTGCCCTCTTTGCACCAGTTTTTATTCATTGTTTCTTCTAGTACAGCAATTTTCCATTACATTTATGTCCCAGAACTTGTTTAGCCATTACCCTTTGATGGATATCAACTTTATTAATAGTTCTTTGCTACTATAGAAAGTGCTGAAATACTCTGTTGTACATAAGGCCTGTATTTTTTATCATTGGTTTTCTTGGGGTATATATCTATCATTGAAATCTCTTAAGTCAAAGGATATGGATAAGTCACTCTCTTCATATAATCCAATTTGCTATTTGTAATTCTCTTATTAGCGAATGGGAGTGTTCTTTTACGTGGATGATAATTTTGAATTCTTTTGAGAATTATTCTTATCCTTTGACCACTTATCTATTGGGAATGGCTTTTGTTATTATATATTAAGTTATATAATATGAGAATTATGTTATATAATGTGAATTGAGTGACTTCTTTCTTTTGTCCCTCATTTCTCTGATGACTCCTCCTTTCTCTATATACTCTTAATAGTGGAGCTTTCCCTCTGGATTTTGGAGTGGAATTGCCTGGAATAAAATTTGTATTCACTTTGCCTTGTTTTTTAAATTTTATTATCAATTCTAAGACAGAAGAGTGGCAAGGACTAGGCAATTGGAGTTAAGTAATTTGTCCAGGTCACACAGCTGTCTTATATAAAATTTGAACCCAAATCCTCCTTGATTCCAGAATTGATATTCTATCTACTTTGCTACCTAGCTGTCCTTATATTCATTTTAAATCTGAATGAAATTTAAGGTGGATTTATTTCATATCTTGTTACTTATAAGCCAGCCATATTGGTCTTATTTTCCAAATCTCCAAGAAATGCCATGGCACCTCTCATCCTACTTACTTTCTCAGATCCACAGTGTCCTAATAAACTTCTCTCTCACTTTCTTTTTGTTCAATAGGTGGTGGAGATATCCTTTAACTTTTGGTATCGACTAGGGGAGCATTTATACAAAACAGATGATGCTGTTATTCATAGCATTTTCAAAGCTTATATTCAACGTCTGCTCCATGCCTTGGCCAGACACTGTCAACTGGAACCAGACCATGTAAGGCTTATCTTCTATTTCCAACTTCCATTCTCTTATTTCCTTCTTTTCTCTTATGAAGTTGTGAGAGGAACTCACAAGACAGAGAGCAAAGTGGATAGTATTCCTAAGTTCCCTATTGCTCCATTTATTTTTCAATAAAGAGCCTAAAAGGTATAATAAAAGCTACTTAGCCTAGATAAAAAATATTGAGCATAAAAGATGGATTTTAAGAATGTTTTCTTTTGGACATTTTCAAATTCTGATACACTATCCTCTTTACTTTGTAGGATTGCCACCTCAAGTTTGCTCTTATTTCTCTCTTTGAAATATTCTTTTTTTCCTGGGATTCCTCACAATTTTCTGAAGCTAATTGTGGTGCTGCAGGGCCCTTATTTTAGGACCTTGAGTACATTGTTTCTTTTCCTGAGTTTTAATGGTCAGAATGATGTTTAAGAAATGGCCAGATTGAATTTTAGTATATTGGACATGAAACCTAACATTGAAGCTGTTTTGTTCCATTACCTTAATCAAAAATTTTAAATTGCACTTGAAAATTGTCTGCTTTTAAAGCTAAGAAAGGTATCCTAGTATTCGTCTTATATAATAATACCTTCATTTTTTAGATGAAAAAAATAAGACAAATAGCTATTTCTAGGTCACAAAACTTAAGTAGGGTAAATTGTAATAGGACCCATATCTGATTTCTCATTCTAGTTCTTTCCTTCTACAACACTATTCTTTACTTAGAAATAAATTGAGCCACTTTTGTTCTGCCAAAGTTGTTAGTGTAACTACCTAGTTAAAATAACATATCAAGGCAAAAAAGCAATTATAGGTAAGAGATGATTTCTTTCTTTTTCTTTTGGCTTTTATAAACTTTATGGTTTTTTCCTTGGTACTAGTTACCTTGGGGCAGCTAGGTGGTAAAGAGAATATATAACACTGGGCCTGGAATTAGGAAGATCTGAGTTGAAATCTTGCCTCACATACTCATTGGCTATTTGGCCCTGGACAAGTCACTTAAGTATGTTGCCCTCTTTCCTCATCTGTAAAATGAGGTAGGGAAGGAAATGGCAAACCACTCCATTGTCTTTGCTGAGAAAACTCCAATAAGGAGTCACTGAGAATCAGAAAAGACTGAAACAATTGAACAGCAACAGCTAGTTGTCTTTATGAAGGAAGAGTAAATAGTGTTGGAAGACCTTGATCTAAGACAGTGGGGTTTTGAGAAGAAACTTGAAAGTCCAGAGGTAAGACAGTCTCTTGCCTCTTGCAAAAAGACAGCTTGATATAGTAGAAATGGAGTCAGTAAATCCCAATTTTATTATTAAGTAAGTGAGAATAAGTTAGTCACTTCATTTCTCTGACCTACTTTACAAACTGTTTGCAATAATAGGAAAAGAAGGCACCTTTTCCTTCTTTTTCTGTGATACACATATGGACTTTGATATATAAACCAGAATGAGGCAAAGCAGAGAAAGAAAATTATAGACCAGTCTCCATAGAGAATATTGGCACAATTTTAGATGAAATATCAGCAAAGAAGCTACAACAATGTATTAAAAGAAAGTCTATACTATAACCAATTTGGATTTATACTGGGTCCAACATAAACAAGAATATAAATATTATAAATCACGTTAATAATATAACTAATTTTAAAACATGCTTCTATCATAGATATCAAAAAGGCTTTTGACAAAATCCAACAGATCATGTTTTTTTTAAAAAAGAGAAAACATAGCAATAACTGGACTTTTCCTTAGTATTGTAAATATATTTATCTAAAACCAAGAACAAACATTATATGTAATGAAGAAAGTTTAAGGAATAAACAAAGACAAAATTACTGCTTTTTGAGCTGATATGATGATTTACTTAGAAAACGCTTAAAAAAATCAAACAAGAATTTATTGAAATAATAAATTCAGCAAAGTTGCTGGATATAAAATAAATCCACATAAATTATTAGAATTCCTTTAGATTACTAATAAAACCCAGCAGTATGAGCTAGAAAAAGATATTTCATTCAGAATAGTTATGATTTTTTAGATATTTAGACATTTACCTCCCAAAATACATATAGGAACTCTATGAATTCAACTATAAGATACTCATTGCCAAAACAGTTGGAGAAATATTTAGCCAATAGCTCATGAGTAAGTCAAGCCAATATGATAAAAATGACAATACTATGTAAATTATTTCGTTCTAGGCCAATCAAACCACCAAAGGTTTATTTCCTAGAATAAGGAAAAAAAATAAAATTTATATGAGGGACAAAAAGCCAAAACTCTTATGGCTAATAATGGGGGGCAAGTGGTGGGTTAGTGAGCTGGCAAGTAAAGAGGCCTCTCAGTACTGGATTTCAAACTATACTACAAAGTAGCAATTATTAAATAATTTGTTATTGGGTAAAAAATAGGTTGATTTCAGTGGAACAGATTAGATATACACCATAACAGAAGCAAGCAAATGTAGAAGCATAATGTTCTGATAAATCTGAAGACCCAGGTTGTTAGGGTAGGTTCGTATTATTTGAAAAAAACTGCCAAGAAAACTGGATAATTTAGCAGAAATTATATATAGACCAATATTCTTAAAGTATGCCAATAAAAACTAAATGGACACATAACTGAGCTATAAAAGGTGGTATCATAAGCAAGTTAGAAAACCAAGGAAGAAATTACTTTTCAGATCTATGGATAGGAGAATTTTGTGACTGAACAAACAATAGAGAGGATCATGGAATATACAATGGACAGTTTTGGATTCTACAAAATTGAAAAGTTTTTGCACAAATAAGACAAAATTAAAAGGGAAAATAAATCTATGCAGAAAGTTTACTCAACAAAGATCTTATTTCTAAAGTACATTTGTGTGTCTGAGTAGATATAGATATAGAACTGATTAAAAATTTTAAGAACCATTCTCCATTTGATAAAATGTCAAAGAATATAAATAGGCAGTTTTCAAAAGAAGAATTCTATGTTTTAAGTAACCATATGAAAAAATGCTTCAAATCAGCAATAGAGTTACAAATTTAAACAATGTACCCATCAAGGTGGCAAAGATGACAAAAGAGGAAAATGACAAATGTTGGGGATCTTGGAAAACAAGTTCTTTAGTTTAGATTTATAAATTGACATAGTAATTCTGGATAACATTTTGGAACCATGCTTCCAAATAAACTAAACTGTACACTTTGACCTAATTATATCATTGCTAGGTCTAAACTCCAAAGAGTTTAAGGAAAAATGATCTACATATAAAAAATATTTATAGCAGCCCTTTTTGTAGTAGTCAAAAACTAGAAACTAAAGAAGTGTCCTATTAAGGAATAGCTAAGTAAACTGTGGTGTATGAATGAAATGGATTATTATTGTATATAAGTAATGATGAAATGGAAAGTATGACTTTACATAGAAAAAATGACTTTGAAATTCCTACTACTTCAGAGAATCGAAGATGAATCACAGTACCCACTTTCTGCCAGAGAAACAATGGGTTTAAAATCTAGAATGAGAGAGTTGGTGGTTACCTCTTAGCAGTTCTCTAATATCAAGAAGTAAGGTAAAGCTCTAAATAATGTAAAATCTTGGACTATATTAATCAGTGTCAGGACTCCGTCAAGATGCTTAAGGGAAACAAAGTCTTAACATCTTACCCTCCTAACCCAATAGCTATTACTTCTCTACTATACTAATTTCAGATAAGAACTAGGGAATCAGGGATGGGGGAAGAGATATTCTTGGGGAAAGGACCTCCAAGGATGTAAGACTAACAGGTCTTTTAGAACTTCAAAATATACCCCCAAATTGTGAAATAATCAGTCTTTACCACCTGATACAAATTTTAGAGCTAAAAGAGAACTTAAGAATGGTTGGCTATTCCAATCCCTACATTTTATTTCTCTTAATTGTTTATTACTTCTTCCTATTGTCCTTCCCATCTAAAATAATTTCTTAAGCCTCCACATAATAAATGTGCATAGTCCAGATTGTTTTTATGATTACTGTTTTATAGTACAGTTTAAGATCTGGTTACCCAGATTGTTTTTATGATTACTGTTTTATAGTACAGTTTAAGATCTGGTTACCACTAGGCTACCATCCTTCACATTTTTTTTTCATTAGTTCCTTTGATATTCTTGATCTTTTGTTCTTCCAGATGAATTTTTTTTCTATAAAATAGTTTTTTGGTAGCTTGAGTGGTATTTAGATAGGATTGTAATTTTTATTAAATTTGCTTGACCTACCCATGAGCAATTAATGTTTTTCCAATTGTTTAGATCTAATTTTATGTGTGTGAAAAGTGTCTTGTAATTGTGTTCATATAAATCCTTCATTTGTCTTGACAAATAGATTCCCAAGTATTTTATATTGTCTAGAGTGATTTTAAATGGAATTTCTCTTTCTAATTCTTGCTGCCAAACTTTGTTGGATATATATAGAAATGCTGGTGATTTATGTGAATTTATTTTGTATCCTGCAACTTTGCTAAAATTATTAATTATTACAACTAGTTTTTTAGTTGATTTTCTAAGATTTTCTAAGTCATATCATCATATCATCCACAAAGAGTAATAGTGATAGTCTAGTTTCCTCATTGTCTACTTTATTTCCTTCATTTTCTTTTCTCTAATTGCTAAAGCTAGCATTTGTAGTATATACTATTAAATAATAGTTGTGATAATGGGCATCCTTGCTTCACTCCTGATCTAACTCATCCCTATTGCAGATGATAGTTGCTGATGATTTTAAAGTTTTTTTTTTTTTTAAACCCTTGTACTTCGGTGTATTATCTCATAGGTGGAAGATTGGTAAGGGTGGGCAATGGGGGTCAAGTGACTTGCCCAGGGTCACACAGCTGGGAAGTGGCTGAGGCCGGGTTTGAACCTAGGACCTCCTGTTTCTAGGCCTGACTCTCACTCCACTGAGCTACCCAGCTGCCCCGCTGATGATTTTAAATAAATACTACTTGATTCTTGGTGTCAGGAAGCTAAGAGTTAACCTATAACTCTTCTTCTTTTGAAAAATTAGGAAGGGGTCCCTGAAGAGACTGATGACTTTGGGGAGTTTCGAATGAGGGTATCAGACTTGGTGAAGGACTTGATCTTCCTGGTTGGATCTATGGAATGCTTTTCTCAGGTGAGTCAATTTGGACAATTTTGTTAACTTGAGCTTTAGATTATGTTTAGGTTCTGTCTTATGCAGTTTGCCCAGTCTCGTTCTTTTATCTTCAGTAATTTTTCTAAATTATTTAGTGGCTGGAGGTTTTAACTTAGTATTTCTTACCAATGGAGCTACTTGGAAAAGATATTCCTTGAATTAAAAGCCATTTGTGGTTATTAAAAGTTCTAGGAACCTCTATGAGATGTGGCATATGTTCAAATAAAAGGAACTTAACTTTCCTGATTATCTGCCTCCTTTCAACGCCCCTTAGAAATTTGTTTTCTTCTTTTCAACATGCTGACTACATTGTTTTTTGTTGTTTTTTTTTTAAACCCTTATCTTATGTCTTGGAGTCAATACTATATATTGGCTCCAAGGCAGAAGAGTGGTAAGGGTAGGCAATGGAAGTAAGTGACTTGCCCAGGGTCACAGCTGGGAAGTATCTGAAGCCAGATTTGAACCCAGGACCTCCCGTTTCTAGACCTGGCTCTCAATCCACTGAGCCACCCAGCTGCTCTCGCTACATTAGTTTTTGATAACTAACAGTGGTCCATTGCATCCTAGACATGGTTTTCTTGTATTGGAAGATGAGTAGTAGTACTCCAAGTTTCTGGCAGTTGACATTTTTTGCTTATGAGAAATGAATGGTATATTTGTGCTAATCCTTGCCACTGGAATACTTATTATAAAAATAGTCTTTGGATAATTGAATCAGACTTCAGTGTAATCAGTTACATAGAACTTTATTCCAAAACTTCTTTGTAGAAGTATTCTGATTTTTCTTTTTTACTGTGATAGGCTGTTATGCTACTCCTTTAAGCTCAGCTTTTAATAGACCATTATAAAAATCTAGGAATTCACCTATCCTATACTCAGAAAAATTCACCCTTTTAAAAATAAATTCTCCTCATTGGAATATATTAAATCACTTTTAATGCTCTCTTAAAGAGCAACATGGTATTTAAAAAATGAACTGAGAGTTATGAAGCCTGGATTTCATTCCTATTTTTTCTGTTACATTTATGATCCTGGGAAGTATTTGTTGTTTTGTTTTGTTTTGTTTTGTTTTTTCAGCTCAAGATCCTAATTTAATTTAGCTAATATTTAAATGTTAATCTAGTACAGTGATGGCAAACCTACCACATGTGTGTCAGTGACACATGTAGCCATTTTTGATGACATGCGGCTGCATGCGCCACATACAGAGAAGTTTGGGGCCGCATACCAAGGATGAAACATTTACTGTAGTGTAGACACTCTGTGCACTATAGATGACAATTCTACCTATATTAATTTACCCATTTTGGTTTATTAAATACAGTTATATATTACAATTATACATTTTTGTTATTTAAACTATAAATATCGTGAAATTATGGTTTTTTTCTTGAAGTGACACACCACCTGAGTTATGCTCGGTTTTTTGGTGAATTTTGACACACCAAGCTCAAAAGGTTGCCCATCACTGATCTAGAACTCAAGAAAACAAATACCTTAAGGAACTTAAAAATTCTGGTTGGATCTAATCTATAAAATTGAAGAGTGCCTTGTCTCTTAAGAGTCCCCTTCAACTCTTTAATTCCGTGATACTGGTTGTACATGGTACTTTGTTATGTGCTTTTTATAGTATTACATGGAGAAGAAAATGGCAAATCACTCTAATATTTTGCCAACAAACCCCCAAAGTGGGTAACAAAGAGTTGGACATGATTAAAAAATGATTAAACAACAAAATAGTGCCACAGGTAGATAAGGTCTCTTACCTCAAGAAATTATAATGTAAAACAATACTAATAAGGACAAGCTTAACGGAATAGAATATTGGACAGGTACATAAATAGATATTGATCATTTATGTTGTATGCATTTTAGGGTTGATTTTTTTTAAATTAATCCTGCCTTATAATATTGTAGTTCTGTCAATATCACTTGCCTAAGAAGACACCAGTATGGATAATGATTTATCCATAGTATTAGGGATAATATAATCAAATATTTATTAGTCAATATGTCTGGCATATTATTAGAGGTTGTTAATCAAGTTCTGCAAAGTAGCCATGAATAACAGGTGGATAGAGTCAGGAAGCCTCATATTTCTGAGATCAAATCTGACATCTGAGACTTAATGGCTGTTTGACCTCGGGAAAGTCACTTGACTCTTTGTTTCATTAGCAAAATGAGCTGGAAGAGGAAATGGCAAACTGCTCCAGTATATTTGCCAAAAAAAACCAAAACAAAACAAAACAAAATCATAGTGGGATCACAAAGAGTTAGGACTGAAACAGCTGAACAACAACAAAAAACCATGAGTAAGAGGCTGTGTTTTTATAGGTATTTTCAATCTTTCAATGTAATCTACAGTCCTTGAAATAGAGGGCTAAATAGAAATAGCTAATCTCGGGGGGGGGGGGGCAGCTGGGTGGTTCAGTGGATTGAGAGTCAGGTCAAATCTGGCCTCAGGCACTTCCCAGCTGTGTGACCCTGGGCAAGTCACTTGACTCCCATTGCCTACCTTTACCACTCTTCCACCTATGAGCCAATACACAGAAGTTAAGGGTTTAAAAAAAAAAAAAAGAAATAGCTAATCTCAACAGAAGGAAGCTTTGACATACTATTCTTTCAAGTAGTTCAAAATACTCATACTTAACTATCCTAACAGTGTCACCACAGAGAGCCAGTGGATGAGGGGTATATTCATGTTATGTTTTAAATTGTATCCTAAAGTAGTGGCTTAAACATCCCTAGTGAGTGCTTGCTTCAGCAGTCCATATATACTAAACATCCTAGTAAGTGAGGATGAGAAATTTAAGAGTAACATTCTAGTTCCCAAGATAAATTTGTTTGGCTTTATGAACAAAAGTTATGTATTTTTCTATTCAGGGATTTGATATTTAAAAAACAGAACAAAACACTGTTGTTATTTTTTTAAAGGACTCTGATTCATCTTTCCTCTCCTTTAGTTGTATTCTACTTTGAAAGAAGGCAACCCACCCTGGGAGGTGACAGAAGCGGTTCTCTTTATCATGGCCTCTATAGCCAAGAGTGTTGATCCGTGAGTATCTATAAGTCTTTTGCAAGAACCTTTTTATGTAGGGGAAGGATTCAAATCATATGATTTATCTTTTTAATCTTTACATGTCCTCGAAAGTCTCTAAAATCTCTTCTCGTGTACAGCAACTCACAATTTTCTTCTCTACATCTGTAATATATATTACCAACTATATCCTCAGTATCCATTTCCCCAGTAAAACTGAGTATAATAGGCCATGCCTACTTTCTTAGTTAGATTAAGGTTGTTTTTTCCTCATTATTTACCACAAATGCTGGTTTATGTCTGATAAAATTGTGAGTCTTACCTAAAAATAGATCTAATGAGAAAGTCATGAAACTTGGTTAGTTCAGCCACTGACTTGCACAATTTTATTGGTCATTCTTTTGATACTTAGCAATTCTTCTATAAAATGAGTATAAATATCTAGTTCATTGACTATTGTGCCATTGTTAGGATGAACGAGGTAAAATATGGATGCCTAGAACTACTTTACTTGAAAGAATAGTATTCCAAAACTGCCTTATATTGAGATCAGTTATCTCTATTTCATCATCTTTTATGGGACCATGGTGCACAGTGAAAGATTACAGATATCTTTAAAAACACAAGCCTTTATTCATGATTGCTATTCAGAATTTGATTAATACCTGCAGTTTGCTATACATGTGGCATAATTGTATATCACATATAAAACTGAACTTAAAAGTGAGTAGTATTCTAATTTACTTTAAATAGTAGGGGTTTTTTGGTTGTTTGTTTTTAAGCTCAAAAATCTTTAACTTATATGTTTTGATCCATTTTGAAGCTTCTATGTTTAGAAGCTCTAATTTTTAAGTGACATTTTAGGAAGATAAATAGAGGTCATTGCTGCTGTGCTTTCTCTTAATACTTCTTGCTAAGGGTTGAATTAATGGGCATGGAGCATCAAGAATTATGAGTCACTGTGGTATAACTGGAAAAGTGCTCTATTATAGTTAGGGGTCCTGGTTTTGAATGCTGGCTTTAGCATGTACCCATTGTTTAGCTATGGGCAAGTCAGTTAACTTCTTAGAGCCTCATGTGATTCATATGTAAAATGAGGAAAACGGTATTTATATGATTTAACCCACATAGTTCTTTTGGAGAAAGTTCTTTGTAATCTTCTAAGCATATAAATGTGAATAGTTATGAGACTAAGTTTTTTTCCCTAGGAAAGCTAGGAGATCATTGAAAGTGTGGATTTTGAATTTATTTTACTTCTAGCTGGATCCTGACCAACTTTTGCTTCCAATTCTCATCTTTTTTCTACTAAAGATAATTCAATAGTGTTAGCAGCAGGGAACGAGCTTGCACTAATTTAGATATTGACAAAATTGAAAAAATTATAATTTAGAAACTTCCTGAAAGCTGAATACATTTAGATCTCAGGTCTGCTTATCCTCATCTTCTTGATCCAGAGAACTTTATTTTTTTAAAACCCTTACCCCCTAGAGAACTGAAATCATGAAGTTGGAAGCAGACTCTGCATGGTATACCACTTCAGACCATTTCCATTTCATTTCCTTTCTGTTATTTTTCCTTCCAACTAGGTTAGGAAGCAAAAATGGATTTCTCATACCTGTTAGCACTTAAAATTCACAGTACCAAATCCAAGGAAATATCTCAGAGAATCCCTACTAAAAAAAGATTTCTGAGACAAACTTAAAATTGTTTTAACACAATAGAAACTTGAAGGACCTCTGTTTAGTTTTCAAGAGGTGGCTTTTTCAAGTACTCTGTTAGAGTAAATAGAATAATGCACAAGATTAAAGCTGTCCAAGAGCAAAAACATCTTTTGTTTCAGTTCTTCAAGAAGATTTAGGAAACCCTAATATCCAGTGACAAACACTCAAGTTTAATTGGCTCTCCATTTTGAGCAGCTCATTAGAAGTAATGGGTGCTATTTCTGACTATTGTTTGGCCAGGATATGACCTCTCAATGTAGTAACAGTGAACATTTTCCTTTTATTCTCAGGGAAAATAACCCAACACTTGTGGAGGTCCTAGAAGGAGTTGTCCGTCTCCCAGAGACTGTTCACACAGCTGTCCGATACACTAGCATTGAGCTAGTGGGAGAGATGAGTGAAGTGGTTGATCGAAATCCCCAATTTCTTGGTGAGTCTGAGATCATGGAAGATCTTCTCCCTCTCCTCCTCCTTTTCCTTAAAAAAAAAAAAAAAAATCCCCATTAAAAAAAAGATCGTCAGGGTCTAAAGAAAAGTATCTTCAGAAGAAATTGAGGAATTTTGTCAGTTCTGGATTTATTTCTCATGTAGTTAGACCTGATTGGGTTTTAAAGATAAAATCAAAGCAGTATAGAATTTTAGACTTCAAAGTGGTTTTAGATATCCATTCATTTTTCATTTAAGGAAATTAAAGGCCAGAGACTTTAAGTTACCTGTCCAAGGTCATTCAGATCCTTTGTAGAAGTAAGGCTAAGAACTGACTTCAGTATGTTCACTACATTAGTTGTACCGTAGTTTTTAAATTGAATGAATATTGGACTAGAACATGGAGTTGTTTCATCATTTATAAGCTACTAGAAGTTTTCTGTTAACCTCAGTTTTTGGATACCTCATCTCTACTCTTTTAGAGTTTGTTTTGGGGTTACTGAAAAGTATTCATTGATTGAAGTGATCATTAGTAACCATATATAGTAGTCAGCCTCATTTATGGACTTAGTTTTAGAGTTTTTGACTTTGACTCATGTGACTATACAGAAGATCACATTTATTTGTGATCAGAATAGGTGTTATCAGAATTTCAAGCTTATAAAATAATTTTTTATTTATTTATAAATTCCATAAAATTTATTTATTTATTTGTAAAATGATTATTTTTACTGAACCTGAAACACTGAACTTAAGATATCACAGCTCAGCTATTAGACATCTTAAATATCTAGAGAGAAGGAGGAGGAAAGCAAAGTTCTGAGAGCTCAATGTGTAGAGTTGAGGGACCCAGCCACACTAGCGATTATGATAATCCCTATGGAGTTGGAGGGGTAAGGTAATTCTGAAAGAGAGATCCATAAAGTGGTGAAAAGTAAATATGAAGTTTACAATCTTTAGAGATTTGATGTGCCAAGAATTTCTCAGAAGACAGGAATAAAGAAGTATCACCACACTAGAAGGGCCAAAATAGTCTTATTCTCAAAGAGCTTTTAGTTAGGTGACCAAACTTGAAATATATTAGAGAATAAGATAAAAGATAAGGTTAGCAGGCCAAATGGAGAGAACACTGAGCTTAGAATTGGAAGACTTGAGTCTGAATTCTGGCTCTTCTGCTGTACAACTGTGGGCAAGTCACTGAGCCTCCTTTGTCCTCAGTGTCAATCTCTGTAAAATGGGAGTACTGATACCACCTGCTTCATAGGAGGACTTTATAAATCTGAAAAAGAGCCCTGTAAAAATATGTGTGTTGTTATGTAATCAGGTCTTTGACTGTGTGGTAAGGACTATAAATGTTTTAGGACTTTAGAGGAGGAACTCATCAAAAACTTTTGGAGAATCAGTAGGTTTTTAACTACTTTGTAAAAAGTGGGTAGACATGGCCACTTGCCAATGAGACCAGAAGAGAGCGTTCTAGGTCTAGGAGCATTGGCTGAGGCATAGGAGTGGGGCAGAACATGGACTTGTGAGCTGGGGTAAGAGTAGTAGATATTTTTGAATGGGTAGGTTAAGAAACAATGGAACTTTCTCGAGTCTGGTCTGAGGGGTTTGGATTTAATTTGAATTTAAAGAGAACTCTGGGTTATCTAGTAGGAGAGTGACATAATTTAAAGTGGAACTTTTGGAATATTCATCTGTCATCTGTCAGGAAAATATAGGTTATTGTGGTGGGGAGAGACCAAAGACAGTCATAGTTTTCTGGGTTTGTGTTAATCAAAATCTGAACTGGGTTGTTAGCAATTGAGGCGTGAAAGAGGTGGTATCTGAGCTGTCAGAATGCTATAGACCTTGACGTGGCATTCAAGTAGATTATGGGTCTGACTGTCATAACCTTTCTTCATGAACTTTGTCAGCTCGGATGCGGGGACTTTTTCTGTCAAGCATACCTGGTCTTATGAAGATGGGAAGAGGAAGATAAGAATTTTTACAGAAATTCACTATCTGTTCTGTTAAGTGAGAGATAGCCATCCTGATCTGCTTCCCAGGAAGGTTCGGTGTGAGCTTTTACAGCTTCTTGTTAGATACACAAAGTGTGGGATCATGGAGGAGCACTGCATTGCTGTGAGATCTGGGATCAAATCTGGCCTTTGATCCTAAAACCTTTGGGGCCTTGGACAACTCGTTTGCTCTCCCTTTGATTTAATTTCTTCTCAGTAAAATGAGCAAGTTGGAATGGACAGTTTAAAGATTTCTTTGAGTGTTTAGTTCCTGACTTTAGTCCTTTCCTTCTTTCCCTTCTTGCTAGATGCTATGCAGGGTACTTTGCTAGCCACTGAGACAGAAATACACATTCCTTACCCTTTAAGAGTTAGTTGTGCACCTGTTTTGACTGGTTTTTTTTTGGTGTGTTTGTATGCTTCTTATTGTTTGAGATATTACCCAGTATAATGGTAACAATAATTCACATTCGTAGAAGGCTTTTATATTTATCAAGTCTTCACCTAACAAGACAACCCTGTGAGGTAGGTACTGTAGATTTAAAAATTAATATTCAGTGCCTCCAAAGTTTGATATTACTATCTCCATTTTATAGGTGAAAAAACTGAGATCCAAAGAAATTGTCAGAATTATAATCTTAGAAGTCAGAATAAGCAGTTAAGTTTACAGCGAATTCTTTCTTGTGAAATCTGTGCACTCCCTTAGTATTCAGATTTCCATCTTCTGTTATCAGACCCTGTGTTGGGCTATTTGATGAAGGGCCTGTGTGAAAAACCTCTGGCCTCTGCTGCTGCCAAAGCCATTCACAACATCTGCTCTGTCTGCCGGGACCACATGGCTCAGCACTTTAATGGACTACTGGAAATTGCCCGCTCCCTTGATTCCTTCATGCTGTCTCCAGAAGCTGCTGTAGGCTTGCTGAAAGGTATTTACTACTACATTACTGCATTAGTAATTGAGTTTTTTCTGAGCCATCTCTCTGGGATGGGTCTCATAACTTTTGTACCACTCATTCTGGTATTGCAGGCGACTTATTAGCTCAAGGGAGTTTGTACATACACTTAATGCACTTTTTGTTGTCTATGCTATTGCATTGTTGGGTCCATTTAGTTCATAGTATTTTATTGAATGGTAACTGTACATAGCACCAAAAGGGGGCTGTTTTAATATATAGGGAGATGAAAGGGAAAGGAATAAATTAAACACTGAAGATAGTAACCATCTAGTTAGATTGGAAACAATACTAAATAGCACATGGAAGAATTATAAAATAACATACTAAAAAGGGACACAGAATTGAAAGTATTTAATAAGTGATAAGCATTTCCTTCAAAATGATTCAGTTTGTGCTTTCTTCTGAACAATAGTATTACTATCACTACTCCCCTTCCACTTCTGCTCAGAAGATATCCCCACTCCTATTAAAAATCAAGAGAAAGAAGTGGGGGAGGACCCCTTATAAAAAATAAGCATAGTTAAGTAAAATGAGGCCACACAGGGGCCATGTCCAAAAATATGGAATACTCCTTCCCTCTTTAGTCTCTGCCTTTTAAAATCTTCCTCGTCCTTTAGAACCCAACAAAAAGGTGGCTATCTTCTATCTTAAAACTCAAAGGCATTATCTTTAACAACAGAGTCTTTGTCTTTCCCCATTTTCCTTTCTATATAATCTTTCCTTCTTTAAATTTGTCTAAGGACTTGTACCATACTTATGCTCTTTGGTTTGCCTTTATATTAGTTATATATTTACTGTATGGTATAATGTAAAAAGGGCAGCATGTCAGGGTGGATAAAGAGCTGGTCTCAAAGTAAGGAGAGCCTGAGTTCAAGTCTCCATTTCACAGACAACTAGCTGTGTGATTCTGGGCAAGTCACTTAACTTCTCAGTACTCCAAGCAACTCTTTATGTCTACAAATTGCTGAAAAAGTATCAGCTTTTTTCAAATCTGGTTTTGGATACTTCCTAGCTGTGTGACCCTGGGCAAGTCACTTAACTTCATTTGCCTACTCCCTTGCCCATCAGTCTTTGTTACTAAGACAGGAAGGTTTAAAAAAAAAAAAAGTACCATCTTTTGGTAAAGGAAATATCTTCCCCTGGGAGTTGACTAGTGGTAGCAGTACCTGTCCTATAGTGTTCCATATATAGGTCATATCCCCTATACCAGTGATGGGGAACCTATAGCACATGTGCCAAAGATGGCATGTAGGGCGCTCTTTGCGGGCACCTACATTGTCATCCCACATCAGAGTTCATTACTAGAAAGGCAGAGGGTCTTTGATGGAGCTACTCCCCTCCCCCTCTCCACCATACCTGATTACATTCCTCACTTCACCCACCCCTTTGCCCAGCAGCCCAGTAGGGGTGCTTCCTCCCTCCCCTGTGTGAGGTGGGATGAGCCCAACTGTGATGGGGGGGGCAGGAAGAGGCAAGGCACCTGTCTTTAAAAGATTCACTATCACTGCCCTATTCCAGCTTGTTATACTCTAGACTCACTGGGTCATTGAGAATCATAAACTTAATATTCATGATATTCATAATTGTCAGTGTGAAGTGGTATATTCTCCTGAGCCACATAAAGGAAAACAAAATGCAGGGAACAAAATTATTTTCTAAATTTAGGGTTGATATATGATTGGGGATTTTGGCTTTAAAAGATCACTATTGCAAATATTAATAATATGGAAATAGGTTTTGAACAATGATACTTGTAAAACCCAGTGGAGTTGCTCATGAGCTCAGGGAGTGGGGGGGGGGGGGAAGAGGAAGGAAAGAACATGAATCATGTAACCATTGGAAAATATTCTAAATAAATAAATTAATAAGAAAAATTTAGGGTTGAGTGTGTTTAGGGGAAGGACATGGAAAGTCTCAACAGATAATCTGTCGCTAGACTTTTGTCATCTTATTCCAACCCAGGAATTACTGTCCTCTGACTTGGTTCGTTTGCTTTTTTAATTCATGTGTTTATTTCTTTACTCTAGGGACAGCACTAGTCCTAGCCAGATTACCCTTAGAAAAAATTGCTGAATGCCTCAGTGAGTTATGTGCTGTTCAAGTCATGGCATTGAAAAAGGTAGGTCTGTCAAAATCGGAATATCTTATGTTTTCCCATGTCTGTTGTTTAGACCTAGGCCTACCTTCTTGGGCCATACTGCAGTAGCATCATGAGGAGACTACTACTCTTATGGTAGAAAGTTCAATGAATTTAGAATGAGAAGACCTGTGTTTAAGTCCTGTGCCCTTTACTTGATAGCTATAAAACCACAAGCAAGTCATTTAACAAGTTTGAGTCTCAGTTTTCTTATCTGTAAAATGGGGGTGTTATTTGTTATCTCTCATGGGGTTATGATGATTAAATGATGCAGTGTGTTTTGTAGGGGGCAGGAGGTCCTGGGATGAAATCTGGCCTTAGATACTTCCTAGCTATGTAACCCTGGGCAAGTCACTTAACCCCTATTGCCTAGTCTTTACCACTCTTGTGTCTTGGAACTGATTACTTAATATTGATTCTAAGACAGAAGATAAGAGTTTTTTTAAACAGTGTTTTGTAACTATTTATGTCATCCATTATTTTCATCATAATCATCTCAGAATAAGAAAGAAGGGGGCCAAGACCCCATGATCTTCTGTTTCAGTCCCTTATCCATAATGATGCAACCAACAGGTTTCACAAATCATGAAGTGCTTTTCTCCTGTTTTTTTGTTTTTGTTTTTGTTTTTTAACTCCTTTGTAGCTGGTGACACGCAAGTGATGAGGGCTTTATCTAGGAAAATTTAGGGCCTGAAGTTTTTCCTCAAAGTTCTGTAATATGTTGTTTATTAAGTTATTTTCAAGGCCTTTCAGCACTGATTTAAATTTACTGTACTGGATACTATAAGAAGTTTCTTTTTAAAGGAAGAAGCCTTGATAGAACTTTTAGATAGGCTATTTGTGATTCAGAAGATACGCTTGCGAGTAGTGTTAGCTAAGTTTTAACTTGTTCTCTCCTTAGCTGCTATCTCAAGAGCCCAGCAATGGCATTTCCTCAGATCCCACCGTGTTCTTAGATCGCCTGGCAGTAATATTTAGGTAAGAAAGAAGTGGGGAGGAATGTGGATGCATACTAGACTGGCAGCTATGACTTTAGGCAAATATTCTTTCTCACACTTCTCTGGCTGTATTTGACTTTCCCTGTCCATTGTTTACCCTCTCCACCTGGAAAAGGAGAAGAATTAAGCTTGCAGTCTAAAAGTGAAGCATTTTATAAAGTATTCCTCAAGATGAAAGGTAAATCCTAAAAATCATCCTTAGCCTATCCCTTTGTCAATTGATTTTTTTTTAATTATAAGTGGACACTGTGGTGTGAAGCATCAGAAAATCCAGATAACTTCTAGGAAAGCTCTTGGAATCAAAGTTTATTTTATCCCAGGAACAAGAAAGTAATTAAGGAAGAATGATGAAAATAAGTCTCTTAAGTGATTTGTACAGTTTTTTATTATCCTATGAGACTTGTATACCTCATGGAAATTACTGAAGCACCAACTATGGCAAGTTTAACAACTTCTTGAAAGAAAACAAGGAAAAAACTAAATTAAAAAACAGAAATTAAATGAGTAGGTGGGCATGGTGATACATATCCATAATCCTTGCTTCTAGGGAGTTTGAAGCTGATAGATCACTTGGATTTGAGAGTTTTGAGTTGTAGTTAAGCCCCACCAGGCTGCCAGAGAAAGGGCAAACAAGCCCAAGTCAGAAAATAGAGCAGGTCATAGCTTCTTTGTGCCATCAGTATTGAGATTGTGCCTGGGAATGGTTGTTACACTTTCCACCAATCTCCCCACAAAAAGTAAAAGAATAGGCCAAGTGGGAGAAATATCCTTTTTTATTGATTTTTTTTTAATTGAAAAGTTTTTTTAAGTGAATTAACCTTTTGATTTTGTTCATTGTTAGAAGAAACCTTAATCAGTGTTATTCTTTGAAGACTTATTAAGATACAACCTCATATTAAGCCATTTTAAGGAAATCATTAGTAAGTGGACATTTCTAGTTTGAAAGTAAAAGGACTTAGACTTGGTCTTTGCATTTTTTTGTTGACATTGTTGCTTTAAAGGTTCTTTTCCTTCAAAGGTTAGTAGAAGGTTGAAACCTTGATTTACAAAGTTCAGTTAATACTTACCTTTCTTCAAGTTATTGGAGAGTAGGATTTGAAAGAATAATTGAAGGTGTTTCTCTTTAGGTTTACCTTTGAAAGCTTGATATAATTTTGATTTCTCTAGAATAATGAGAGATAGTCACACTTGACACAAGGTCTCGATGTCTTCAAATCTTTTGGTGATGGGAATGAAGTAGCATTTGTTTTCTTAGAATGGACTCAATCATCATATTATTGTTTCTGACTTTTGATCTGAGGTTAAAGGGAAGAAATACAAAATGTTTGTAGCAGATTATTTACCCAGGACCAGAGGAGTCTTCTCCAGAACCAGACTGGTCGCCAAAACTTGCTGGTTTTTAGAGGCTTGGGAGAGGATTAGAATCACTGGTGTGCTAAAGCCAGCATGAACCCACAAGCCAATTGTTAAATTTTCAGGGTGAGCATTTATACTTCAGAAATCTGCAAACCCTATGAATCAAGGCTTGAATTATTGCTTTGTTGATTATTATTTAGATTTAAGAAAGTAGAGAAAAATGTTAATAATACAGATTTAACTTTTATATGTGCCTAGCCATCCATCTACTCCTCCCATTCCCCACCCTCCACCCCACCCAACCAATTGTTTAGCATTTACGGATAGATCCCTGGTTGGAATGGCTATTTCATTATTTGTAAGATAGTTGCAGTTAATTTGGAAGGGGCATCAAGGGAGGCATAATAGTAGATGAGTGTTTCAGCATTCTTTTTGGTGGGAGTCGTAGACATCACTGAATATATGCATAAAGAGGTTTGGGGCCCGTGTTCTCAGAGAAGCTGCTCCTTCATTACTTTGGGTCATTGTCTCTTCCCAGACACACCAATCCTATTGTAGAAAATGGACAGACTCATCCGTGCCAAAAAGTCATTCAAGAAGTAAGTGCTGGTATGGGCCTCAGAATCTAGGTTTTCTTCACCTTCCTTTACTGAGATCCAGGTAGCTGAAATGAAGAAACATTGTGTCCTTGGTGGACTGGTTCCATTGGAATAGGTAAAATATCAATAAAAAGGGAGAATGAACCTTCAAGTAGACATTCATACATTTCTTAGAACAACGGTTGAAGGGCTAATCCAAAAACTCAAAAGACAAGTTGAAATAGATGAATTTGTCTGTTCCTCAGGGCAAATTGTCCTCCAGGAATCCTGGATTCTCTTCTTAGCAGTGTTGTTGAGTGCTAAGTGCTTTTGAGAAAGCCACTTAATCTCCCTTGGGCCAGTTTTCCAATTCTATTGTATTGGTCTTCTCCTTGTCTCAGTGGAGCTGTAGATCAATAGGTATTTTTTGACAAATGCTTTATTATCCTTTAAAGAAAATGTTGTACATGCTAAATTTTTATAAGTTCTTTAATGTTTTTAGATAACACGTGGACTTCTTTTTCCTTAAAACAATCCTTTTGTCTACATTCTTCCACTTTCCTGGCATTATATTTTCCTTGGAAAGTATCATTTCTTCTTTAATTCAGGGAGTCCAGAGTACAGGACAGTCTGTGACCAGTTACATTCACTGTCAGTCATACAGCATTGCTATTTAGTTGTTGAATTGCTGCTGTTATTTCATTTCAGAGACAGTTACGTCTCAGTGAGGGTGATGCAATCTCTAACGTGTGGATTTATATCTCAGAAGCTCAGTCAGAGCCCAAATCAGTAAGGGTCATATTTGGTGGGCCTCCTTAGCTCCTTGCTGCTGGCTCTTTAGCTTTTTCTTTCTCTTCCTTTTTGGCTCAGATTTGGCCAGTTTTGTCAGAGACTCTGAACAAACACCGAGCCGATAATCGGATTGTGGAGCGATGTTGCAGGTGCCTGCGTTTCGCTGTTCGATGTGTAGGTAAAGGGTCCGCAGCTCTCCTGCAGCCCTTGGTTACACAGGTGAGTCCTCAGGAAACCAGTAAAGGGGGAAAAGATATGTGTGTTTGAGATAGGGGTTCCCTTACTAGGAGTTTGATACCCAGGTGATTCTGGATGACTGCATCTCTGCTTGGGCTTCATCTCCTCATCTGCAGGTTGAGTTTGATTGTGAAAACAGAAAGGGGGGTAAATAAACTTAAGTGATCTCTAACATCCCTACCTTCAGCAGTGTGACAAAAAATTAGAAAGTTTTATGCTATGTGAATTTTAGTCATAGTAGTTTTTTGATTACCTAAAAGGATAGTGTTTAGTAAATGCTTATTGACTAACAAAATGGAAAGCTAGTCTTTCAGCTAATTGTTATGAACAGATGAAAGGATGCTTTCTATTTTTTCCTAATATTTGAAAAATATTGATGGTTTTTGTTGTTTTGTCACTGTCCTTCCTACTGTAATGCACTGCCCCAAAACCATCCCCTGTGAAAAAAGATTATAAAAGGAAAGGAAAAACCTTTCAGCAAAATCCACAAATGCATCCATTGTGTCTGATAGTATGTGCAGTATGCCACGTTGTTTGTAGTCATTGTGTATGTTGTTTTTGTGGTTCTGAAAAACCTTCCCATATGTCTCCGAATTACTGATATTCTGTCATTTTTTATGGCACATTCATGTGCCACCATTTATCTGGAGTCCTTTTCTAAATTTATGGGGACCTACTTTGTTTCTAGTACTTTACTACCACATAAAGTGTTTCCATGAATATTTTGGTATAGAAGACCTTTATATATATATATATATATATATATATATGTATATAGTTAAATAGCCCTTTCTTTCTGTTTCTGATGTCCTTGGGCTGTATTAGTGAATCAAAGGATATGGACATTTACCTCTTTTTTCTCAAAATTCCAAATTGCTTTCCAGAGTAGACTGAATAATTCATAATTCCACCAACAATGTTTTCAGTTTGCCTATCATTCTACAGACTCCCTACCTCTGACAATTTCCATCTTTTATCACCTCTGTTAATTTGCTAAGTGTGTAAAACCTCAGAGTTGTTTTGATTCGTACTTTTAATTTATATTTTAGAGCAGTTGGTCATATGGTTGTTAT
This sequence comes from Gracilinanus agilis, assembly GCF_016433145.1. Lineage (NCBI taxonomy): Eukaryota > Metazoa > Chordata > Mammalia > Didelphimorphia > Didelphidae > Gracilinanus > Gracilinanus agilis. The sequence goes on from NC_058134.1 coordinate 123,077,084, forward strand.
GAATTAGCAGTCATCCTGAGGACTAAGGGTTTGTGTCCTTTGACCGCTATCCATTGGGAAATGGCCTTAGTCTTTTATATTTGTGCTAATTCCCTATTAATCTTGGATATCAGTTCCATATTAGAAATATTCAATGTCAAATTGTTGGGATTCCCCCCCACCACCACCAGCCATCAGCACTTTCTTTTATCCTGCCTGTACTGATTCTATTGAACATTTTGTTATCAAGTTTGATTCTGCTTATTTCTTATCTAAAGATGTGTTCAGTCTATATGCTTTTCTATTTGTTTAACCAGTACCAAATAGTTTCGATGACTGTTGCTTTTTGGTATGTCTCAAGATCAATTGAAAACTTGGGAGACTTTAGGATTATGAAGGGATAAAATCTAGGCTTTTTGAAGAAGCTTTTCTGTCAATTTTGCTTTCTCAAGGCTTGGTGGGCCTTAAGAGAAAGGACCAGGCTATCTGTGATGCTCTGGTAGAGCCCAAGGATCCTAGTCTTGGAAAAATGAATTTTGCTTCTGATTGACTACTGCTCTTCCTTAACAGATGGTGAATGTGTACCAGGTCCATCAACACTCCTGTTTCCTATACCTTGGTAGCATCCTGGTGGATGAGTATGGGATGGAAGAGGGTTGTCGCCAGGGCCTGCTAGACATGCTACAGGTAGGTTTATTTTTAGGAATAGTGCTGCCTGAGAAGTCTTCAGAGACTGGCAGCTAATGCGATATTTATGTTTTTCTTCAGGTTCCCATTTCTACTACTTTAAGATACTATGTTCATAGGCATGTTGATTTCCAAATACAATTGAGCTTTATAAGTCAATATAAATTTCTTATCTTTTCCTTGGAAGACCATGTAATAACAGGGTATGTGTTTTTAATGAGCATAACAGGTGCTTCTCTCTGACTCAGGCTCTCCAGAGATACTGTATTTGAGCATGCTGCATTTGGATGAAAGCTCCAAGTTCAAGACTGACCTTGTTTTGAATTCCCTATCTGAGACAGCCAGCTCAGTTTGCTTGGTAGCTGGAAAAACTAGTTAAGATGCAGAGGAAGTACTGAGATTTGCAGCAAGTAATGGAGGGGGGGGAAATCTTGAGATTTTTTTTGGTCTAGTCTTTGCAGTAATAGGATTTAAACAAGTAAAATCAAAGGGACTTAAAGGCATCATTCCCAGTAGCTCTCACTTTGAAATTAAGGGCACTTCATTGTTGTGTTAATACAAATTTTCTCCATATGGAATAAGCTTTTTTAGTGGTTTTGATTATCCACAATGTAATTTAAGTCTCAAGGCATCCAACTAACTTAAAATATTTTGAGGTTTTTAGGTTTTGTCATCATTTACTCTACCCAAATCCATTTTGTCCTCCTTTCTAATTGAAAACTTTATTGGAATTTTCAGCTTAAGCGTTCTTTCCTTTTTCTTCTGCTTTTTCCTTTCCCTTCTTTCCCCCTTTACTTTCTTTATCCCTTTTATCTTCTTCTGCCACTTTTCTGTTAAAATTTTCATTTCCCAGCCATATACTCCATATCTGTCACCATCTGGATCTGTTCCAGATAATTTAAATAGAGATTTAGTAAGTCTTAATCATTGCTCCTTGTCCTTTTCTCGGTGTTCATTCTTCTTGACCTCTCTGCAGTATTTGAAACCATTGACCACATTCCTCTTTTGGATGCTCTCTTCTCCCTGAGTTTTCTGATATACCTCTCCTGATTTTCTTTTTTTAAACCCTACCTTCTGTCTCGGAATCAATACTGTGGAAGAGCAATAAGGGCTAAGCAATGTGGGTTAAGCAACTTGCCCAGTCACACGGTTAGGAAGTATCTGAGGCCACATTTGAACCCAAGACCCCTCCTGTCTCTAGGCCTGGCTCTCTAGCCACTGAGCCATTTACTTCCCCCTACCCCCTTTTTTGGTTTTCCTTTGCCTGACCTTTCTCTTATTGGATTATCTTCCTGCCTTGAATCTCAACATCCTTCTCATTGCTGCCAGAGTGAAATTCCCAATGTTACTTGTCTTTAGTAAATTCCTGTGGCTCCCTTTTGGCCCTAAGATAAAATGGAAGCCCTTTCCTTCGTTATTTAAAGTTTTTCATAATGGCTTTCTAATTGCCTTCCAGGTGTACTATGCCCCATCACTTACTCTGTACTTGTGAGCTTTACTTGACTTTTCCTCCGTGCTTAAAGTATTAACCTTTCTCTTAGAATCTCTAGTTTCCTTTAAAGTTTATCTCTAATGTGTTCCTGATCTCCCTATTTGCTAGTACTGCACCAAAAGTTAACTTGTATTTGTTTTGTATATATTTTGTATTTACTTACTTGTGCACATGTGTATCTCCTCTTCCCCTCCTCCCCCCCATTAGAGTGTAAGCTCCTTGAGGGTAAGGTCTATTTTGTTTTTATCTTTGTATCCTCAGGTATGGGCATGTAATAAATGCTTATTAATAAATTGATCTTCATTTGTAGTTGTTGTTGTTTTCTTGGGTGTATGGGGGAGACGATGGGAGTTGTGTTTTATTTAGACTTAGTTTCATTGGTATAGGGGAAATCTTGTCACGAAGCTTTTGCTTCCAATGTACATCAACAACTGTTATTCAACTTAAAGTCTTAGAGAATTTCCTAGGACCCCTGCTCAGGATCACATACAAGACAGTCTGTGCCATAGGTGGGATTTGAATCCTTGTCTTTTCAACTCTGAGACTTATTCTCTAACTATATTACTTCATGTTTGTTTGTAGATAGCCATTGCTAAAAGATCTACTTTTCTTTTTAGGCACTATGCATCCCTACTTTCCAGCTCCTGGAACAGCAAAATGGCCTTCAGAACCACCCTGACACTGTGGATGATCTGTTCAGACTAGCTACCAGGTAAACTGACCAAAAATGTTTCTCTTGTTACTGTGCACTAGCCATTATCTGGTTTTGTTGTTCAGCTCATTCACTTACCCTTTTTGTTCATTTGGAATTTTGGCACCATTAGGAGGGGTAGGAGAAAATATATGAGATTGCTTTCTTCAGCCATAATTTACTCTGAGATTGAGTATTGAACATTTTACCTTTCTGTTTCTCCAAACAGGTTATTAGAATCTTGTTCCTCCAGGTGATGTGTAGGATTTATCATATGAATGTTCAGGACTTTCAAAGACTTTGCATTTAAAATGGAAGAGATTGCCTTTTAAAATCTTTTCTGACTGATTTTCCTTAAACTTTCAAACTGCTTTTGTTTATTAAGTAGTAGCAACTATATTAGATTTTGACTTTGTGTTGTGGGCTGCTGTGTAGCTTTCTAGGAAAGAACCTTTTATAATAGAATTAAGACTCGAGAGTAATTAGTCTTTTGAGATTTTCTTATCATCCAAAAGCAATTTTGGTTTAAAAACAGAAATTAAATCCCAATTGCATCTCAAACTTGGGATGTTCAAAACAGAACCCATCATTCCCTCATAGCCTGGTTCTCTCCCAAACTTCACTATTTCTGTCGAAGGTGTCACCTTTCTCCCAGTTTCTCAGTCATTGTCCTTCCCTCCTTACTTTCCCTCACCCCATGTATCCATTCAGTTGCCAAATCTGGCCTTTTCTACATCTGCAACATCTCACAATTGTCCTCTCCTTTATTCAAATAGCTGTGACCCCATCACCTCTCACCTCCGTTATTGCAGTGGTTTTGATTGTTCTTCTCTCCTCAGTTCTTAACCTCTACATTGCTACCAAAGTGATTTTTTTAAGGGTAAATCTTATTTTGTGTCACTTTCCTACTCATTAAACTTCCAATGGCTCCCTGTTGCCTTTAGAATAAAATGTAAACTGCTGTCTGCCTTTTCTAGTCCCATTGTACATCCTCCTCCTCCCCCCTGTCCCCACTTTCTGCATTCCAGCCAATCTGGCCTTCTATGCCATCTGTAGTGGGCTGTGCTCCATGCCTAGAGTACACTTTCTTTTTACCTCTGCTCTCCCTCTTAATGAATTTGGCTATTCTGTATTTATTGATATTTGTTCCATATAAACTTATATATGAAGTTGTCTCTCTCATTAGAATGTAAGCACTTTTTAAGTTCAAATTATCTCTTTATATTTGTGTCCTCATTGCCTAACAGTGCCTGACACTGTTAAGGTGCTTAGTAAACACTTGTCAGTTAATTGTGATTAATGAGGGGTAAGGAATAAAACAAGCATTTGGATAGTACCTACTATGTGTTAGGCACTCTCCTAAAGTTTACAGATATCTTATTTGCTCCTCATGACAACCCTCTGAGTTGCTTTGTCCCATTTTCCAGTTGAGTAAAGTGAGACACATAGCGGGTAAATGATTTGCCATGGGTCACCCAGCTAGTAAATCTGAATCTAGATTTGAACTCAGGTCTTCCTGACCTCAGATGGTAAACTGCACCACCAGCTACCTAGGTCATACTCTTTCGTTGAATAACTACAAATTATTTTCTAGAGTGACTGCACCAGTCCACATCTTCACCAACTGTATTAGGTTAGCATTGTGTGTATCAAATCTACAGGTGACACAAAGCTGAAAAGGATAGCTGGCTTGGATGAAAGAATCAAGATTCCCCCCAAAATGTCAATAGGCTGGAATGTTAGTATCTGAGGCAGGATTTGAACTCGGGTCTTCCTGACTCCAGGACTGATCACTACCCAATTATATGATAAATCTGTGCCCTTTCAGCATATTTGGCAATAATCTGAAATATGACTTCCTTTGGCATGTAGAGTTTATGTTTTGTGTCTCAATTTTCTTTGTATCCACAGGTTTATCCAACGTAGTCCTGTCACCTTGTTGAGGAGCCAGGTGGTCATCCCCATATTACAGTGGGCCATTGCCTCAACCACTCTTGATCATCGGGATGCCAATTGCAGCGTCATGAAGTTTCTACGAGACCTCATCCACACGGGAGTAGCCAATGATGTGAGTACCGGTGATGTTGTCATCTTTGTAGGGCTTATCAGCTTCTTGGAGGAGGGCTGTGGGCTTCTGCCTGATTCTTTCCCTTAGAGCACCATTGTACTCTTTTTGTCTAGAATGATACATGTCATATAAATCACTAAGTAATTTATTAAGGATTAGCAAAGTGCCATTAGACACTAGATTTTGAGCAGTGTAAGATACTCCTTGTCTTCAAAGATTGCACTCCAGCTGAATGGAATGAATGTAGAGCAGCAAGATTAAATAAGGTCAAGGTTAAATAGCAATATATAATATGTTCTGTGTATCAAATGAGTTTTTATTCCTGATAAAAAAAAAAAGGATGAATAGGAAGGAAGTAATAACTTGAGTCAGGAATGACTTCCTGGAAATAGGGGTACTTCATCTGTGTCATGAGAAATGGGTAGGATAGGTAGAGGAGAGGAGACACTCTGGTTAGAGAAAGAGGGTAAGGGGAAAGGCTCTCATTTGTGAAATTAGGAGGGGAAGAAGAGGGGAGAAAAACATTAAATAGACCAATTTGATTGAAGTGGAAGATTATATAGGAAAATAGTGGATACCAATATGTGAGTTTTTTAAGGGTGGGGGAGATATAGACACATTTGTAGATGGTAGAAAAGCAACTAGTAGATAGAGAGAGATTAATGATAAGTGAGAGATATAAGATATGGGTAGGATAAGATATAGAGTTGAAAAGGTAAAATTATGGAATCCAACCCCCTTATTGTACAGACAAGTAAATGAGACCAAGATAGGTAAAGTTAAACCCCATCATGATAAACAAAATTGAGATTTGAACTTGGGTCTTTTTGCCTACAAATTTCAATCCCTTTCCACTTTGCCATATTGCTTTTGGCTGCTGCTAAGTTTGTGGCACAATAATCAAAAGGAAATAACTGATCAGTAGTTGGAGTGAAAAAGCAAGGCATAGTGATAATAGTTGAAATTGAAAAAGCATGAGCTCTTTGAACAGTATGAAGAGGGGAAAAGGACATAAGACTGAACCTTGTTCACATGGAAAGGAATCAGGAGGAGGAAGGGGAGACTGAAGAGCAACTTTTTGAGATGATTAATAGTATAAAATAATATTGCCAGGGCTAGAGAGAATTTCAAAGAGGAAAATGATATTAAGTGCTTCAGAGAAGCTAAATGAAAAAGAAGGCTGAGTCTTGGGATTCAGTGGGTAAGAGGTTTTTGGTGACTTTTAGTTTATTTTTAAGAGGCGTTTCAGTAAAGTGGTGGGGAAAGAAACTAGATTACAAGAGATTTAGAAGTGAGAAATGAATTAGGAACAGTACTTTTTCTTTTTAATATCTGATTTTTCCCCAATTACTTGTAAAAATAATATTTTAACATTTTTTAAAATTTTGTTCCAAATTCTCTTCCTTCTTCCCATCCCTCTTCCTCATTCCTCCCTCCCTTCCCCCCCAGACAATAAACAATCTGATATAGTTTTTACATGAGTAATTATGTAAGCCATTTGTCCATATTAGTCATACTATAGAAGAGGTCTCAAAAAACCACAAGAAAAAGAAAGAAAGAAATATAATAAGTTTTGGTCTACAGTCAGATTCCATCAGTTCTTCCACTGAAGGCAGATGGCATTTTTCATCATGAGCCTTTGGGATTATCTTGTATCACTGTAACAAGCTTGAAAAGAAGAAGAGAAATGGAAGTAGAACTAAAGGAATGTGACTTTTTTTCCACCTAGTTAAAGAGAGGGCAGAACTATGGTGTTTGTAACTTGAGAGAAAGGAGCCAGTAACTGTGGGGGTAGATACAGGTAGGCATTGTTATCCCTCTTTTGGCATATAACACCCATGGTCATACTTTCACTAAGTATTAGTAATGGGATTTGAATCTAAGCAGCCTAGGTCTAATGCAGAGGTTAGCGTTTTTTCTACCATACCTAAAGTGTAAAGATAAGGAAGAAATAATGGTCATTGGTATTGTTGTAGGAAGGGAAAGAAAATGAGGATTGAATAAAGAAAAAGTTGGATTTGTTAATGACAACTCTTGAGAGTGCAGGTAAAAAAGGCCCAAGAAGTAGCAGTGGGGCTATCACAGAAAGAGCACTAAGGCATCAAATATCTTTGATATGCAAGTTGTAAAAGGAACTAACACAAATATTAAAAGATTGAGGGCCATTTCCCAGTGGTCAAATTGCAGAATGACTGCAAATTCATAACAGCCATATGATCAGTTGCTCCAAATTACAAATAATTAGAGGTATAAATCAAGACACCTGAAGTTTCACATACCCAGCAAACTGGCAAAGGTGACAAAAGGTGGAAAATGTCAATATTAGAGGATCTGCAGAAACATGGATATACTGATACACTGTTGGTGGAGCTATAGATTGGTCCATCTTTTCTGGAAAGTAGTTTGAAATTTTGAGAAAAAAGAGGAAAAGGTCCATAGCCTTTGATTCACTGATAGGCATACAGCCCAAGGACATCAGAAACAGCAAGAAAGGTTTGTCTAGCTATATAAAGGTCTGTCTACACCAAAATATTCATGGAAATACTTTATGTGGTAGGAAAGTACTAGAAACAAAGGTCCCCATAAATTTGGAAAAGGGCTACAGATAAATGGCAGTACATGAATGTAGTAGAATATTACATTGTCATAAAAGAAATGACAGAATATGAATAATTCAGACACATGGGAAGGTTTATATGAACTGGTGCAAAGTAAAGTTAATAGAACCATGAAAACAATATAAGCAATGATCAAATAATGTAAGTGGAAAGAATAAAAAAAAAGTGGATGCTGTGTAATTCTAATGGTCAAGCTTGATCATGGAGAAAAGTTGAGAATATGCAATTTTTTTTCCTTCATTGTGGGAAGAAGGAGTATAATGAACTGAATGTGGACAAAGAATATTCATATGCTGTCAAGATATGGTAGATGCTGATTGGTTTTGTTGATGTGCTTTCCCCTCCTTTTCAATCTTTCAAGGCATGAATTGTAACAAAATCAACTAAGTTGGAAGGACTATAGGTGATACAAAAACAAGGGGTGTACCAAAAAAGATCAAATTTTTAAAAATTAGAATACTAGGTTTGGAATCAGGTAAACTACATTTGTTTTCCTTTTCTACAGAATGAGGAGTTTGTACTATGTCCCCTTCCAGCTTTTAACCTATCATCCTAAATTCTGTGGAGCATGCTCCTAAAAGGGATGAAAGGAAATAGAACCAAATATATGCTCAACTTTGACCAGAAAGAGACACACCTATTCCTTGCAGAGAACAATGAAGGGAAGAAGTATGGGTAAAGATTTTTTGAGGGAAGGGTGGAATGAGTATTGGGTCTTTGGAGAGGCTGGTTTACTGGTTTCATTTGCTTTTCCTTAGCATGAAGAAGATTATGAAGTTCGGAAGGAGTTGATTGGACAGGTGATGAACCAGCTTGGACAACAACTTGTAAGCCAACTACTACACACATGTTGTTTCTGTCTGCCCCCGTATACCCTTCCAGATGTAGCCGAAGTGCTCTGGGAGATCATGCAAGTTGATAGACCGGTAAGAAAAGTCTACAAGGGTTAAACTCTACAATCTATTATCAAGAATCAAAATTGGGAGGTGGGGGACAGCTGGGTAGCTTGGTGGATTGAGAACCAGGCCTAGAGATGGGAGGTCCTGGGTTCAAATCTGACCTCAGACACTTCCTAGCAGTGTGACTCAGGGCAAGTCACTTAACCACCATTGCCTAGCCCATACTGCTCTTCTGTCTTGGAACCAATACATAGTATTGGTTCTAAGATGGGAGGTAAAGGTTTTAAAAAAAGAATCTAAAATTCCTAAGACCTTTTGACTCCTGGAGACAATTTTGGCTTGGAATCCAAACCTATTTGATAGCATTTGTAAGGTTATTGATGCGTTTAATTTTGTTGGGATTCTGAACCCTTTAAATTATTTGTTTAGGTTCTGACTGTGTACAGCCAAATGGTGGCTCTGTATTTTGTGTTAATATGTTATTAGCAAATATGAGGGTCTCCCAAACAATTGTATTTTGCTCTGCTGCCAAAATGAGTTCATTCGTTGATGGAAAATGCATTTTTAATATTATTAATAAATGGTTACTAGTTATTGAAGAAATGTTAACTTATAAACTACTTAGGTTAACATAGGTATTACTACTGATACAGACCCACCCAAGGTATATGTGAGCATATGTCTTCAGAAAGACAGTATGGTCTTATACTCTGTATAATTTTTCACCTTATGTATAGTTTACAACTTTAAAAAGTTAGCTTCAAGAATAGAACTATTTGAATTGTAGATTATGGTAGATTTCTGTAGTCTCAGATTTTAGGCAGGAGGACAAGTTGGATTAATGAGCATGTTGAAGTAGAGTATACTAGAAATACTAACCATTCTTGGGGTTGACTTCAGTCAAGGACTCTACATTTTATTGAATAAAATATTGGCTTGCAGCTTAACTTCTTTTCTTTTAAAATTTTCTTTTGTGTCTGTGATTGTATTTTACAGCACATATAGAAAGTGATTAATAAATATTGATGGATTGTACCTTGGTTCAGTCTTTGAAAGGTGCTAGTCTTTTGACAAATGGTAGATTACTTCCTCTAATTCTGTGCTCCAATTCTTTCTCTTGAATGTATGCAATGCTATCTGTCTTTCCTAGATGGCAGCATTTGGGGGAGTTTAGGTTTTTAGCATTTATTCATAATCATAACCCTTAGTTTTATTCAAGTTTAATAAAAATTTAAACCAGATGAAAAAAATGCTAATAGGAGAAAACATTCAAGAGTAGAAAAACTGTCTTCCAGCCAGAGCACTGATGGGAAATTCTGGCTAAAATATGTTATGTCATCTTAAAGCTCAAATGTTGGAGTCAATCCAGAGGGGAATAATGAAGATGAACAAACAGCTGAAAAATAAGAATTCAGGTGGGGGGAAATCTTGTTGGAATTTCTGGTTTAGAAAAGATAGAAGTAAAGTGTGGCTAAACAGTTTTGAGCATGTGAAAGATGACCACCAGATGGATGTTCCTCCTCTCCTGAGGTTTGCACAAAAGGAAAGGAGCACAAACAGCAGCAACAGCAGCAAGAGGGAATTGAGGTTAAGGAAAGCAGCCTTTTTAGTCTCAAAGAACAGGTAGACCCTTTGAGTTGGTATACTGATAGGGAGCTCCCCTATAGAGCTTTCTGGCTTTCAGCTGTTAGTTTTAGTGAGCTGTCAGGTTGGACTTATATCAGGCCATCCAGTTTTGGCTTTTGTGCTCCACCTCCGTGAATTGCTTTGAATTTTTATTCCCAAGAGGTAGTTTGCTACCAATGACAAGGTTCATCTGGTTTTTGAGAAGATAGTTGCAGCCACCAAGAGAAACATAACAGCCTCAGCAAAAGGGCTCTGTTGGCCTCTGCCATTGATCTGATGGGAAGTCTCCAGTATGCTCCTTTTAGGTTGCTTCAGGTTTGTGAAGGGCTAACCTCAGGGTCTGGAGGCAGAGCTTAGGTCTCCTTTCCTTGGCTCCAGGCCTAGGTTATTAGTAAATGCTGCTGAAGGAATCCAGTTGCTTTGGCTGGCTGCTGTGCACCCCACCAGTCTGCTGTTGCCTTATTCCTTCCCTCTCTTCTCTCAATACAGACTTTTTGTCGTTGGCTAGAGAATTCTCTGAAGGGTTTACCAAAGGAAACAACTGTGGGAGCTGTCACAGTGACGCACAAACAACTTACAGATTTCCATAAGCAGGTTACTAGGTGAGTGAGTGTTGGGGAGCTTCTAAGGAATGTGGGGGTGTGGACAGCTAAAAGGCATGGAGTGGGATATACAGAACAAATAACTCTGACTTGACCCTTGGTTCATCTCCAGTGGAGTTCTGCCCTGGGGAGTGGGTTTGCTTTCTGTTTTGGGGAATCCATACCATCATTTCTATTCTGATTGAATTTCATCTGCTACTATACATGAAATAGAAAAGGATTATATAGTTTAACACTCGCATTAGAAGTTCTTCTATAAAACTAGATTTAATAGATCTTTTTATATTAGTGTCAGAGGTAAGGTGGGGTGAAGTAAGTCTTGAAAGAATGTGTATAGTTGGAAAATCTTGAACCCCTGGAACTGCATTGCCCAAAATTCCTTTCTGTATTACCCACAATTCCTTTTGCCTTTTGTATGCGTGCATCGTTATGCGGTCTGGCAGTGGTTCCCAAACTTTTTTGGCCTACTGCCCTCTTTCCAGAAAAAATATTACTTAGCCCCCTGGAAATTAATTTTTTAAAAAATTTTAATAGCAATTAATAGGAAAGATAAATGCACCTGTGGCCATCACCACCTCCCTGGATTGCTGCAGCACCCACCAGGGGGCGGTAGCGCCCACTTTGGGAATCACTGGTATATAGTTTAGGTTCACTCTGCCACATCCTCTCTCTTCCACATAAATTGAGTGGTGAAGGTTCCCTGTGTTCTCTAGCTCTCTAGCTAAATATTAATAAATCTTTATAAATATTATATGTTGGAGATATTGAATATTAATTTTTAAATCCACAAATGCTTTCTTTCACATACATATCTGATACTAACATACCATTAAGTAGGATATGGTTACTTGTTTGTTCTCTGCTGTTTGCTCTGTTGTCTGGATTTTGTCTGTGTAAAAGTTGTCGAGTGTTACAGATTTCTTCTTGATGATCTTTCTCTTTTGGGTTCTTGTCTCTGGTTTGCCATTGTTAGCCCTCAGCCCTCTCAGCTTTATCCTCACGCCCAGGGTCTGTCTGCGCTCTTTGGGCTCCTGAGGTCTCAGGTCTAGTTGTTCTCAGGGTCAAGCCTCCTGGTGGTCCCCTTTTTGTTCCTCTGCCCAGGCTCCTTTAACAGTCTCAGGGCGTTGCTTCCACGGTTGTGCACCCCTTTGCACTGGGTCCCTACTCAAGGTCCACGCCTGCACTCAGGATTGGTGTCTGGGCTTGTGTTCAAAGTCTGCACATTCTTTAGCCTCTTGGGGTCTTAAGTCTTGCTACTGTCAGGAGCATGCCTTGGTGACTCCAGGTAGCTGCCAAGGACTTAACGTGTGCCCCAAGCTTGCTCTAGCTCTTGTGCGCTGGCTTTGGCACTGTAGGTAGTGTGGGGTGGGGGAGGGGATTGCTCACGTCGTGTTTTGTTGAGAGCTGTTTCACCCCTTTATAGCACGGAAATACCCCGATTCCACGTACTTCCAATGCTGCGCCCTGTTGTGGGGTCCCTTTGTTCCTCTGGATTTGTTTTTTGTCTTCTTGAGGAGTCCTATATGTTTTGGTTAGGAGAGGTTAAGCAGCTGCTTTTTACTCTGCTGCCATCTTAACCAGGAAGTCCAGTGCCATCTCACACCATTAAGTAGGACATGAATTTTTATAATGACAATGGAGGACCTGTGCCCATGACTTAATATTGCAACAAGTGAGCCTTCCTCTACATAGGCGACACATATATCAGGACTTCTACGATCATTTTATAATAAATTTTTCTTGTGTCTGTGCCTTGTTGTACTTAAGATCTTAATGTGAACCAGCAGAGCTTTGAGAATGGGATTTGGAATTGAATTGTCATTTCATCCCTTCAGTTGTAGGATTTAAAGTCCTGTAGTCATGCCCTGGCAGTACTACTGAATAGTCATGTGATAGCAGCCAAGGCATTTTCTGAGCCTTAATTTCTGTATAGGAAAAGGAATAGGAGTTAAATAAATACCCTTTGGAGAGTTGATTTCTTTTTCCTCCCAAAGTGCCCCAAGAGTTTGTGCTCATCATTTCTGGACTTAGTACGATTAATTAAATCTCACTGCTGCTTCAGATCTTGAGAAATAAGTGTTTTTTTCAGTAGTAGGCAAAGTGATTCGGTTATGCATGATTGAGTAATAACATGTGATAGCTCTGTGCCACATTTCTCTGGAAATGGGGATTTCCCTTTCATGAGGTATTTATATATAGTTCTTGAAATGGTCTTCTAAAATGGCTTTCATTTACTTCCTATGACTTTGGTCAGTAGTAGAGCCATAGTTTTTGGGCCTAGAGACAGTGATGGAGGAAGCAGTCTCTGGTGCTTGGTTCACTTTTGGATTTGGTCAAGTGGAAGGCAGGGGTCATAGTAGTTTATTGATATGTTCCCTCAGTTCTCATCAAAGGAAACTTTAGGGAACATGGGAACTGGTGTAGGAGAAGGAATTATTTTGACCTCCCTTCCTTTTTTTCATATTCTGAAAGACCTTTTCTTTCCCTATTGCCTATGCAGTAATATCTTTAGGCAAAGAATCTAGATGTAGGAGATACCATGAAAATGAAATAATAGGTTGTCTGTTTTATTGAATTGTACTTTATGCTTTCTTTCATGTTCAAATATTGCTTATGAGGGAACATTCAGATTTTCAGTATCTATTCTACTTCCAGCCATAGAGACAGGTATAAATAATGAAAGTTTGGAAGCCCAAGAATAAATTCTGATTTTAAAAGCATAGTAAAATGTTTTGGAAGTTCCCAAAATGTCAGTTGTCTCCTTGTGAATTGCTCATTCCCTGCCAGTTCCAGGATTACCATCCACTACTGCGCCATATTTCCTTGATGGTGCTTTTGTATGTTAATGAAACAATAAGAGTATCTCCGAAAGTATTTTCTCACTGGGTCAGCACGGGTCCCTGGTTTTGCCCTGGTTTTGCCCCGGTTTGGAAAGTTAGTTTAAAACTCAGGAAAAACTGCCAAGTTAAAATTCTTTTCATAATAAAAAGAGAGATAATTATAATAATTATCTTCATCCCATCTCATATTAAGAGGTGATCTTTCTCCCCTGCCAAGGCAAACCCCTCTAAATGTGCATGTGATCCCATTCCATCTTGTTTTCTCTAGCAAATTGTCTTTTCTCTCTATCTTACTTTCACTAACATTCAAACTCTCCCTTTCTACTGGTAGTTTCCCTTTTGTCTACAGACATTCCCTAACCACTGTCCTAACTGCCATTCCCACATCTCTAACTGTCTATTAGACATCTTGAATCGGATGTCCTATAGACATCATAGCTTATCACATTCAAAATTATGCTCATTATCTTTCCTTCAAAGTTCTCGCCTCTTCCTAACTTTTCTGTTACTGTTGGGGGTCTGACCATGTCACACATCACACTGTAAGCCCCTATTCTGTAAATTTTCATAACTTTGTTACTTCAGAATCAAATATAAAATTTTTATCTGGCTTTTAAAGCCCTTTAATCTAGCTGCTTCCTTCCTTTCCACTTTTCTCACACCTTACTCTGCCTCATGATCTCTGAGCTAGAATTGCGTTGACTTTTCTTTTCCTTATACAAGACCCTCATCTCCTAATTCAGTGTATTTTCCCTGGCTGTTGGAGAGCAGTGACTGACTTTGTTTATTAATTAATGCTAGTGTTGAGGGACAGGAGCTGCCTTTTCTCTATTTCCTCAGCTCTTAGCATAGTGTGAGCACATAGTAGGTATCTAAAAAGTGCTTGTTGACTTGACTTCATTGTATGTATGAAATTAAAAAGCAGGCTGTGCCGGCTTGTATCTTGGGCTTCCTTGGATGTTTCATTGCTAAACAAGTTTGGCAGCTCCCCTTAGAAAAAGGCTGTGACATGATGGTGAAAAGTTGAGCAGACTACAGAAAAGGGCAGTGTTGGTTGAGTTCTAAAGAAGGCCTGGGATTATTCCTCATCTTTTACAGTTAATTGGCTTCTTTAGATTGCCTGCTGCCCTTAAGCTGCTGGCTCCATGACTCAATCTCCCTTCTGGGTGTAGAACCAGCATCAGCATGTTGTAGATTTGCCTTCCTAGTAGAGAGAGGGTGAACTGGTTCAGTTTCATTTTAGCAAGCCCCAGCGTGCTTCTACAAGAGGCCCAGCAAACTCTCAGCTTTAAGAATTGTTCAGAGCCTACAGTGAGCTCTCATTGGAAAGATCAGTTCTGTTTTTCCAAAGCCCCTAAATATAATCTTTCTCATTTGATTTGGAGTGCTAAACAGAATGCATTTCAGGACCATTTCACATTTCTCTGTTCACAACTTTATCCTGTGGTCCCTCTGGTAAATTACATGAAGATCCTCAGGGCAAAAAGATGCTGCTGAATAGAGGGACTACTGATTAGGGCAGGGATCATGGTGGGACATCTTGCCATTTGTACCGTTTACCAGTGTTGCTGTCTCCTTTCTGTCCACAAAAATCATTAGAGGCCAATATTGGATCCTTTGGATTGGATACCTGATCACAAGGGGTTAGTCTCTGTCTTCCATACAGCAAATCTTCTCTCAGCATGCCGAGTGGAAGACAGCATTTTGGCACCCCCTTTTTAGAAGATTGTCAAAACAATGTAAAGAAACAAATTTGAAAGACTTAAAAATCTCTCTTCAGGGCAGTGACCCATCATGATTCATTCCATGGGCTTAATGATATTGATGTTGCCTGACTCCTGATGAATGGTGATGGATTCAAGATGCACAACAAGGCACATATTTATCATTTGAACAGTTGAGGTTTATTTTGCCTCATGCATATTAGTTACAAGGAGGAGTGTCATTTTTTTCCAGTTGGGAGAGGTAGGAGGGACAGAAAATAAATGTTTATTAAATGAAAAAAATGTTGAATGATATAAAAACTGTTAAAAGGTTTTTGACCTAGGAATTGAAGAATAGAGACTAATGAAGACATTTGAGAATAGGGTAAGAGCGTAGTTTGAGAGGAAAGGGATCTTAAGTTTTAAAATATTGAAATAAAACTTAGTTTGAAAAAATGTCAAATTGACAAAAAGGGTGCCAAATAGAAAACAGCTGAGAAATAACCCTTGTTTGTTTTATCTCAACTTATTTTTAAAAATTTTGATGTTCTAATGAAAGCATTATATGTACAAAAAACCCCAGAGGCAAAATCTCTCTAAAAGACAGAAGTTGATTACTAAAAGCGGTAGATTGCTTGTTCTCTGCTCAGAAGTTTTAAAACTAACATTGATATTTTTGTTTTCCCTAAAGTAGAGTTCATATAATCCTAAAGATGAACAGAGAAAGAAAAACAGAAAGTGAATCCCAGGGCAGGAAACAGCACTAAATCCAGAGCTTGCAGGAAGCCTAGTTCTTTGGAGATTTTCCAGGAAGATAGTTGAATGAATAACTTTTGAAAAAAATCTAAGTTATTGCTTATTGCTGACCTGAAACCTGATGTGGCCAAGTCCTATATTCTATCTAACCATGACTGGCACCTATTGAATTGCTGAGCTTGCTGTCTTTCCTGTCTCAATAGCATGTTTGAATCTTGCCCTGTTTACTCTGGTTGCTGCCCAAACCCTCATTATTAACTTACTTTAAAAAGTTAATAATTTTATCAAAATTTATTAAATCTGGAAAGAATTTCCTTGCTGAGTTTCTAGGATGTAGGAGTGGAAGATCACCCCAAGATTCTGCTATTTATTCAAGTAAGGTATCTGATATTTAAGGTTTCACATAAGGAGAGGAAATTGGAATATAGATGCCCAAAAGCATTGACTTTTAGTCTGCATTCTGTCTTATTCCATCACTTTTAGTATTTTTTTTCCCTTGATGTAACTTGTTCCAAGCTAGAAGGAAGACTTGTAGCTTAAGACCCGTGCCTGGGAGGTATTGGTCACCTGAACTTATTCCAAGCATGAAGCTATTCAGAAGATTTCAGGTCATTCTATGTTGCTCCTTAACCCGTTCTAGGCTAATTCCAGAGGATTGTTTAGGTTGGGCCCAAAATTGTACCCTTTTTGTTGTCTGGAAGTTGATGTCCTAGTGTATCAATCAAAATTTTTTGCTCAGCAATGTTTTGAAAAGATAGAATTAAGTTGATGCCTTCCAGGTTCAGCGTTGACACAAGAACCATATCCAACTTCCTCCTCCTCCTCTTGCTTGCTCTACATGCCCCAACTCCTCTGTCCTCCTCCTCCAGAAGGAAATCCTGAGCAGCCTGTTCAACTAGAAAATCAGTGACTGGTGTAGATGTAGTTTCTCATCTGAACTTTTCTAGCCTAAATTATACTTCCTTAAGTAGAGAATTTAATGTAATATCAAGTTAGCATAGAAAAAAGAACCTCGGTAGAACATACTGGCTTTCTGCATTGGTTTAGCATTTGTACCAAGGCCTACAGCCAAAATAGAGCATCCAAAAAGATATTTTCACATTCTTCTCAACCTGTAAAACACATATTCCTCTCAAAACTCCTAATTACAGTATAAATTTGAGGAGTGGTTAAGGAACCTTGACCTGTAGCATCTGTCTGAGTTGGAATAGTTCTCAATTAGCATCATTTTAGCTGTTCTCTTTTTCATCTTGATTCACCCCCTCTCTTGTCTCCACTAAATCTAATGAACTGCCCTTTTTTTTCTTTCCAGTGCTGAGGAATGTAAACAAGTTTGCTGGGCCTTGAGGGACTTCACCAGGTTGTTTCGATAACTTGAGCTCCTGTACTGTGCCTGTCTCCCAGGTGAGTTGAGTATAAATGCCAGCTCTGTAGGAATCATCAGGTTGGTAGGAACCATTTAGTGGTGGTGACTAGGTTTCAATGAAAGCCAACCCCAGGGCTATAGGGTGAAGGTCTGAAGAATTTAATATATTGTAGTGATCATTTTGGAGCATTCTTATAACTATGTGGCTTTAATTGACATATAATGAAGGAAGTGTTTGTCACTTTCTTCTGGATTGCATTCCTTCCTTGTAGGAAATGAGCCAAGCTTGGGCAGCACTGACCTTGTCCTGGATTTTCACAAGTCGATCCTTTCTTTCTCCTTTATGCCCAACACGCACACATGCACACATGCCTGCATAGTCTCTCTCTCTGTCTCTCTCATTCTTAGGAAGCTGCATATAAAAAGTGACAAGCAATTAAGTCTTTTTAATCATGTATATGTCTGATGTCATAGATGACTGTTTTGGTCATGAAGAACTTTGGCGGGGTTGGGAAATACTGCCCCAAGAATGATTTATAAGCATTTGTTACCAGTCTGAGTTTTCAGGATTGGCAAAACTTCTATCTATTATAATAATTGGAAAGCAGCACTAAAAGTTTTGGTACAGACCAAAGCAAGAGCCAGCTTCCTTTATAGTCTGCTTGCTGCTCGATTCTTACATTTTGCTGGAGAATTCTTTGTCTGCTGAATTTTCAAGCAAAGAGAGCTCAGCAGTTCAGGAGAACAGGGCCAGGTTGTGGGGCCAAGGCCCTACCCAAGGCAGTTTGTGTCTCTGGTACTAGTTAACTTCAAGTCATTCTCTTAGCTGAAAAAGAAAGGGGCAGTTGTTTTGTAGACTGCTTATCTTCCTAAGAGGACATTCTGATGGGTGGGCAAGATTCTGAGGTCTGGGAGTGACAGGGATGTTCAGCAATCTCTTGTGGCTAAGGATGGTTTTTTTTCAATTCCTAAATGGCTCAGCCACATGAGGTGCCATCAGAATTTGTGGAATCCATTGTTAAACCTAGAGTGGGCATTTAATTGTTTTTCAGTGATGAAGACCCTGATACCTCAGACTTTTGTTGGGCATGTTTCTAGAAAATCCTCTTGGCAGTAGTCTTCTAGTCTCAGATTTGGTGGTGGTGCTCGGAGTAGAAGCCTAGTTATAGTACAGAGAGGAGAGGGACTAGTTGTGCCAGACAGTCTAGTACTGAGAAGATGAGATACTCTGGAGGTCAGAGGAGCTCTGCCTGGTGGCCTAGTTCTTGAAAAAGTTTGCTCTCTGCACTGATAATCAGCTACCTTCTCTTTTTTTCCCCCAGGATTGTCTTTTTATTAGAAGACAGGATAATCGAAAACAAGAATGTGTCTCACAATCAGAAACCTTCCTTGTGGCAGAGGGACTTTGACTCCCTTTCACCAGTGCTGTCACAGCAAACAGGGAGAGACTCCGGCCTCCTGGGACAGGCCTGTGGGGAGTTCCTGTTTATGAGGGAGAGGGCAAATCAGAGTGATTTTTTTTTTTTTTTTAAAGGATGGCTGCAGCCTGTCTAGCATGGTGGGAGGGAAGCTGGTTTCCTGATGGACTCATTTTTAAAAAGGGAAAAAATGTTTAAAAAAAAAAAAAAAGGAAAAGCTAAATGGAAACCTGAAGAGAAACATTTGCCTGGCAACAAAAAACCCAGAAACACCACGCTAAAAGTAGCATACTTTCTGTGAAATGAAACAAAAACCACACAACGGAATTACTTATAGAAATGTGGGGATTGAAATGAATTAACCAAATTGCTGCATTGGGAAAGCAGGAAAAAAAAATACATCTTGGAGGTGTTTTGGTGGGGTTTTTTTGGGGGAGGGGTGTATTTTGTTTTATTTTGTTGGGGTTGGGGATCCAAGTGGAATAAGGATTTCTCCTACCCTCCAGTTCTCTCCCCCTTAAACTTGACGTTCAGACAAGGAACTATGAGCAAGGGAGCTAGAGCTAGGCCTGACCTGTACATGTGGTTCACCAGAAAGTCAGGGAAGGATGGGAGCATCGAAGTTCAAGCCCACCCCAACTCTGGCCCCATTCAGACCCCTAAGTCTACTTGTATCTGGCTCATCCAGTCGTTGTCAGCCTCGTGGAGAAGAGTCCAAAACTGGGGGAGTCATATATATATATTATATATATATATATTTTCTCTTTTTTAGGTGTTTTTTTAAAAAAATTTTTTGAGGTATTTTTTTTCTTTTTTTTTTCCCAGATATGGGAAAGAGGAAAAGGGGGTTGAGATTTAAAGAGGTGTGTTTTACGGGGCTGACCAATAACTATTTTATTCAGAGATTTGGAAATTATTTTATGGGGGTGGGGGAAACCAAAAGCAGATCTTAACATTTCAAAGCAATGTAGCCCTGCGCAGGTGTTGGACTTGAGCGCGTTGTTCCGTCTGGTGTTGTAGCCATCTCGAGAACAAACCAACAACAAAAAAATAAACTAAAAAAAATAAATTTTAAAAAATGTTAATTTGTGTTTCTCTGTCTTATCTACTACTTTTCTTTGACTATTCTCTTCCCCTAATTTGCATGTTCCTCCTCCCCTCCCCCCAATAGCTTTGAAAGGTCAAGATGGATTCTGTGGTCATTTTACAGGTAGGGGATAAGCTTTTGCCTAGAGTGTTGCTACAGGCTTATAATAGTTCTCTCAGCCTAGGGCAGCTAAGTGACTCAGGGGATAGAGAGTCAGACCTGGAAGATGGAGGTCCTGGGTTCAAATGTGGTCTCAGATACTTCCTAGCAGGGTCCTAGGCAAATCACTTAACCCTAGTTGTCTAGTCTTTACTGCTCTTCTGCCTAACAGAAGATACTTAGTGTCAATTTTAAGGCAGAAGGTAAGGGTTTAAAACAATAATAATTCTTTTATCCTTCTTAAAGGCCTGGTCCTGATGTCCCTCAACTTCTTCAAGTCTGAAATCCTTACTTTGCATTTATTTTCTTGTAAGTCTTTATAGAAGGAGGGTACCTGTACCAGCTGATAAAACACCAGAGGCGTGTGTATTTCCACTAATGTCCAACACAGCTGTGGTAAGGAGTGCCTGGGACTCATTGTGAAGGTGACAAGAAAGTGACGTAGTGGGCTCAGTACCAGGCAGTCCAGCCTGGGTCACTGGGGAGGAAGAAGCCAGAGTGAAGGCGGCATGACTTGGAGATGGTGGAGAAGTGAGTCTTGCTTGCTCATGTTTAGATCCACAGCACTCAGCACAGTGCTTGGCCCACTAAGCACTTAATAAATGGTTTTTCATCATTTTTAGTAATTGGTTTCCTAATTTCCATATGAGGAGCCCATTCCTATCCCCCTCCTATGTACTGGCTGTTGTATCTTTCAAGGTTGGGGCCTGGTCTTTGGAAGAAGGCGTATGAAACCTCTTTGCACCTGTGACATGATCTGTGTGGCCAAAGTCTGAGCATTGATGCTGGGTTATGGGGGAAACATCCTGCCCCCACCTTTTCCCATTTCCTTTGAGAAGAAAATCTGGGCTCGACTCCCCAGTTTCCATGAATGAATATTTGGAATCGTTGAGAGCTGTCCCGACAGCTTTCCAGAGCTGAGGTGGCTGCAGCGCTTCATCTTTCTCCATCCAGAGTTGAGGCCTTAATGGGCAGCATGAAGGAAGTGGCTCAGTGCATTGAGAACCAGGCCCAGAGATGGGAGGGTTCAAATTTGGCCTCCGCTGTTTCCTAGCTGTGTGACCCTGGGCAAGTCACTTAAACCCCATTGCCCAATCCTTAATACTCTTTTGCCTTGGAACCAAAACTTAGTATTTATTCTGAGACAGAAGGTAAGGATTGTTTTTAAGTAAAAAAAATTTTAATCCATATTTTCAATAGAACACTCTCTTGCCCTACTAGCACCCCACTTGCTTTGGGTTCTTCCAAATGTTAAAAACAGAACCCCCCAATAATATCTTTGTTAAACAACAATGCAAAGATTAGGTAAAAATGATTGTGTAGTCATTCTGTCCCTGGTTAACATCAGATAGTCCTATAGAAAATACTTTTATACTATCAAAGTCTTAAGAAGTGCTTAAAGGGCACTATGAGCTTCCACAAATCACTTCATGCCTCAAAACATGAGCATTTATATATTTAAAAATAGCTCTCAATAGAGCAGTTCTGCTGTGGACACTGAGATGATAGTTTCACTGGAGCTAACTGTAAATAGGGTGACTTGCTCCCTCCTGTAAGGCCTTAGAGTGATAGGATGCTAACAAAAAGAACCTTTTGTCCTTAGGACTATTAAAATGGGCACACAAGAGAAAATCAGGAAAGACTTAGGCTGATATTACCAAGGATTTGTGGAAGTCCTCCCTCCTCAGGTGTTGGACATGTTCTGGCCCCAAGATCTTCAGCATCTTGCAGCACAACTTAAAGCACAAATGTTGTTTTTATCCTTTTCTGAACAGTGGTGACACAAATTTTCTTTAGAGCTTGTTGAATAAATAGGTTTTTAAATCTCCCCTGCTTCTCCCTTTCTTCAAATTACTTTCAACCAAGCAACCCGCCACAAACAGCACATGAATGTAACCTAGTGGAGGTGGATGCTGACAACTGAGGGAATCTGAAACGGCTTCTGGGAGGAGTTAGCCCTTTAGCTGGACCTTGAAAGGTGGTCCAGCAGAAGGGAGAAGGGAGAGCACCCCAACTTGTACACAGGTGCAGATCAGAGCATCCTCCAACTGTATTCAGTAGCACTTGAGCAAAAATGGCATATGGTGAGTGTAATCCATGACTGTAGTCCAGAAAGAGATGAGTGGCAAAAGAATGAGGAGACAAAGGAACCAAATGCCTAAGATGAACTGGTTAAAAAGGTGAAAATGTAGGGGGCAGCTGGGTTGCTCAGTGGATTGAGAACCAGGCCTAGAGATGGGAGGTCCTGGGTTCAAATCTGGCCTCAGACACTTCCCAGCTGTGTGACCCTGGGCAAGTCACTTGACCCCCATTGCCTACCCTTACCACTCTTCTACCTTGGAACCAATACAGAGTATTGACTCCAAGACAGAAGATAAGGGTTTAAGTGAATCTAGAGCAGGAGGAATAGCCTAGGACAGTGATGGGCAAACTGCAGCCCTCGGGCCAGATGTGGCCCCCTGAAATGTTCTGTCTGGCCTCATGACATTATTCCTAATCTGACAAATAAAATGAGTAGGATACAATACAATGAAACTTCGAAAGAGTTGCCTTAGAAACAGACCGACAGATGAGCATTTCCTTTCCTTTGGCCCCCTCTTTAGAAAGTTTGCCCATCACTGGTCTAGGAAAAGGAGTGGGGTCCAGTGGTGAGGCTCCAAAGGAATGGAGAATGGGGTTGCAAGTGGGGAGGCACTGGGAGAAATGAAAGCCTGGAAGTTAAGTCTAGCTACAGGAATTTCACAACCGTGGTCATGGACCTTTGGTGGGTGATGAAATCAAGTTATAGCCATCCCTTTGAGTGTGGCTGAGATGGTATCACTTGCTGTGGGGCTAACAGGGTGAGGCACCCCAAGTAACCCATTTCACCAACATTTGGTTGGAAAGCAGGGCTCTTCCCATAGGATGAAATGAGGATTGAAGCAAGTCATCCTGTACCTGGTTAACATCAGATAGGTGTTGGGGATGGGTGGATGATGATACTGGAGACAGGTAAGAGCAACACAGACAAGCCCATAAACGTGTAACCCTTTAATGTTATCGTGGCTTATGTCAGCCACAACTCACCCTCATAGCCATTTAAAATTACATTTTTAGAAATCTCATTTCTTGCTCTAGCTGTTTGCTATGCCCTCACAAGTGGGAATAGCAGCCACCTTAAATTGTGGCTCCTTTGTGAAACAAGTGTCTTCTACACCTGATCCTTAGGAGTAAGAAAAACAGCTGTAGACGGCAAGTAGAGGTCTGCTGAAATGGATCTCCGAGCCTCTAGGAGCTGCTATTGTCCTCCGCTGGGGGCTGCCTGGCCCGCAGCACTTTGGTTCCTTCCGTTGAAAGTGGAGCCTAGAAAGCATTCTTCCTATTTGGAAGCAAGCACTACCTTTTCCTACAAGGTCCCAAAATCTGTGCTCGAAGCTTTCCATAGAAAGTGGTGGCTAACTTCCTCCCCATGCAGCTCAATAAAGCTCTTGACAGCCCAGAGCCAGGCATCATCTTCCCTACTAGCTTGGGCTGGTAAGAGGAACCCATTAACTTGCCATCCTTTGCCTTCTCCTCTGAGCACAAAGCCTGGTCCATACTCGCTCTAACGGCAGCCACTGGGTCTTGGGCACACTGAGGTCGATTCTCTCATAGAAGCTAGTGAGGGTTGGGTGATGAGCAGCCGCTTCACTGATGCATGCCAACTTGGTGAATAGGCCAGGGCCCTGTGCCAGCCGGGGCAGAAGGGGCGGGTGGCAGTCGCTGGTGTTGCTGCCAAATGTGATGCAGCTCCTTGAATTGCTCCACCATCCTGTCCTTTAGATCTGGGTTTGAGATCTGTAGCCGGATGCTGTCAGCCGACCAAGAAAGCTCCCCTGAGAACATCTCTAAGAGCAACCGAGCTGCTACTGGCACCACCTGGAGGAGAGGGAAAGGGAGGGACATAGGAATACCTTGGGTGGCTACTCTCTCCAACACCCCCAGATAAGCCTGGAAGCAAAAGTTGAGGCAGGGGAGAGATCACCTGATTCTGGGCTGCAAGGGATCCCAAAAGCAACCCAATTTACTTATTTTACTTTTGAGCAAACGGGCCCAATCAATTGGCAAACATTTGGGTGCTATGCCTTATGGTAAACACTGGGGATACAAAGAAAAAGGGGAAACATTTCCTTAAACAGGCTACATTCTAGTAAAAAACAGACAGCATACAAATCAAGAGAAGATAAAGGGCAGTTGGGTGGCTCAGTGGATAGAGACATGGTCCTGGGTTCAAATGTGGCTTCAGACATTTCTTAGCTGTGTGACCCTGGGCTTTGCCTAGCCCTTATTGCACTTCTGCCTTGGAATCTATATACAGTTATTGATTCCAAAATGAAGGGTAAAAGGAGGGAGACAGAGACAGAGAAGAAGGGAGGAGGAAGGGAGAGAGAAAAAGTATGGGGAGAGAGAGGAAGAGAAAGGGGAAAGAGAAGGAGAGGGAGGGAAAGGGGGAGAGAGAAAAAGGGTAGGGAGAGGAAAGAGACGGGAAAGAGGAGCGAGAAGAAAGGGAGAGGAAGGGGGAGAAGGGAGAGAGGGTGCGGAGAGAGGAAGGAAGACAGAAGAGAGGGGGAGAGAGAGAGGGTGGGGAGAGAGGAGAGGAGAGAAAGAGGGAGAGAGGAGGGAGGGAGGGAGGGAGAGAGAGAGAGAGAGAGAGAGAGAGAGAGAGAGAGAGAGAGAGAGAGAGAGA
>NC_058134.1:123102046-123120908 GCF_016433145.1 Gracilinanus agilis
GAGAGAGAGAGAGAGAGAGAGAGAGAGAGAGAGAGAGAGAGAGAGAGAGAGAGAGAGAGAGAGAATGGAAAAGCCTCCTGCAGGAGGTGACTTTTGAACCAGAGCTTAAAAGAAGCCAGGGAATCTGAGAGGATGGGAGGGAGCGCATTCTAGATTTGGAAAGTACAGAGAGATGGAAGCTGGGACTTCATGTGAGTTTTAGGCCAGTATTCCTGAACTAGAAAGGCTGGAAAGGGCCAGGTTGTGAAGTCATTGCACTTCTTCGTCCAGTACATACCTGTACAGTAATGAGTTTCTTCTCCTTAGGTTTTCTATCTGGCCACTCCTCCCCAAAGCAAAAGAAAATCTCGAAGGCCGGTGGAGTTGTGGTCTGGCCCTTTTGAAATAGGATCAGCTCTAAGGGCAGAGAATAGGACCAAGAAGTTCGTTAGGAAGCCCTAGTCCTCAGCCTGGCACCCAGGCTGGTCAGCGGGGGAGCAAACACTTTAGGAGCAGACGGGGTCAAAAGAAGCCCTACAGAAGAGAAAGGTGGAGAGCAGGAGAGCAGAGAGCTGGCCTCACCATTGAGGAACTGCTCCAGACTGAACAGCTTTGTCTTCTTCTCTCTCTGGATGGGTCGTGATGTGGCACAGGGCGTGGCACAAGGTCCACTCCAGAACACCTTGCACTGGCAGAGGCGGATGGCATAGAGATCCTGGCCCTGAAGCTGGAGGATGAGCCCTCGGTCTAGCACATCTAGTAACTGGTTGGTATAGAAGCGCTGCTTGTCGCTGGGAATGCCCTCCGGACCAGGAAAACGCACCTGCTCCAGGCTTACTGGACCAAAGAGTTCCACTTGCTCCTGGGTGGCCTCCAGCTGACTGTAGAAGAGGCGGCAACCCTGGGGGTTGCTGATGGTGAGAGAATAGGGTGGCTGGCCTCGGTACTGGAACTTGATCTCCAGGTCGGTCACTGCGGAAGGGGACAGCCCGGCCGCCCGACACCCACGCCCCAGGTGAGCTCCCTCCACGGAGAGCCCGGCATCCCAGAAACCTGGAGGATGCCTCGGGCCTCCATCCCTGTTCCTTGCCCTCCCTCTCAACTCAGACTTTCCTTTTCCTGATAATGCTCTTGGATGAGCGCTCCCAACCCGCCATCCCGTGGCCCTCGATCCTCCTTAATCGGAGCACATGGGCGCTTAGTGCCCTCGGAGGCTGGCGCCAGTCTAGGCTGTTTTTACTTCGTATGGAGCCGTTGAGGTGCCCCACAGTGCCCGGCGAGGAGCGGCCACTTCATAAAGCCCTGCTGGCTTGCTCCGCTGGAGAGGATGCTCACACTTAGGTCTGAGTTACAGAATTTCTCAAGGGAAGAAACCCTCATTTGGTCAATTCTCTCTTCTGTTCCTTCCTCAATCCCAGCTGCTTCTCTGGACCCTCCCCATCCCCAGTTCGGAGGTCCTTACGTGGCAGCATGTGGGGACTTATAAGCAGGTCTGGAAGCAGTTGTTCTGGAGGGGGGGCCAAGTTGGCAGCCAGAGGCCCAGAGCCTGGCAGGACTTCCACAAAATTAGCAGGGGGGCCGGCCGGAGGGGCCAGGATAGCTGGCTCAGGAGGGGACGGCCCCAGCCCAAGAGGTTGCTGAAGACTAGGAGATGGCCACTTCTGTTCTTCCTTTGGCAAAGGATAAGGGACCATGGAGGGGGCAGGTTGTTTTGGTCCTATAACCCCCCCAAAAAAAGAAGTCAACAACTGCCCTCCCCAGAAGCCCTCCCCAGAAATCCCAGAGCCCGCTGTCTCTACCCCCAGGCCCAGAACTCGGGCCTTCCTCCCCTAACCCCACCCCACCACAGGACTTCTGGTACCCGAAGGGGTACAGCAAGCCCTCACATCCCACCTGTGATGCGCAGAGATGGCAACATCCTTTGGAGCTAGTGGGGAGAGAGAAGGAAAGAGAAGAAGGAAAGTAAGGCATCATTCTGGTCCTTGACTATGACGCTGAGGTCATGCACATGGATCACTAAGTAACTGGCCCTGCCTTCAGCCTTAGCTTAGCAGAGAGGCTAATGCTAGATTTGATGCTAGATCGGTCAGCAGAACACGGGCAGCTCACTGAACCTCATTAGTCCAATGACTAGAGTTACAGCTGCTCTACATTGCTTATAAGATGGTTGGGTACATGAAGCCACTTTCATTTTTAATTTATTTTTAAAAATTAAATTAAATTTTATTTTTTAAATTAAATTATTTTAATTTTAATAACAAATTTCCCCATGAGTTTTCTGAAGTTATAGGATCCAAATTGTCTCCCTCCCTTCTTCCCTCCTCCCTTTCTAGAGCTGGCAAGTAATTCAGTCTGGATTACCCATGTATTATCATGCAAAATATATCATGGAGCCACTTTCAAAAGTAAAGGCTAGGGGCAGCTAGGTAGCTCAGTGGGTTGAGAACCAGGCCTAGAGACAGGAGGCCCTGGGTTCAAATCTGGCCTCAGACACTTTCTAGCTGTGTGACCCTGGGTAAGTCACTTCACCCCCATTGCTTAGCCTTTACCGCTCAGAAAACTAATTAATTCAAATCTAATCTGCCGTGCCTTAAAACCAATACATAGCCTTGATTCTAAGGTGGAAGGTAAGGTTAAAAAAAAAAAAAAAAAGCAAAGGCTCCACAAATCAGAAGCACGGCAGGAAGACTCCTTGGCTGAAGAGTCCCAAGAACAGCCTCCCAGTAGAGAAAACACCCCTGTAAGAGGGAAAACCTTCGGTGGCTCTCCTTCCACTGCTGAATAAGTACAAACCCCTCTTAGCATTTCAAGTACTCCCTAAGCTAGCCAAAAGTTCTTCCCCAGCTTTATCTTGCAGCCCTCCTGGTCTGCAGCCACAGATCAGTGCTTTCCCTGCTTGCTTCTCAGAGGCTGGGACAGAGCCCGGATGATAAGCACAGGCTCTTAGCTGAGTGATGGTCCCTACCTTCATGTAGCTTGAGAGAGAGGGGAGGAAGAAGGCTATGTGAAAGCCACAGATAATGCCAACGCGGAGCCATACTTTCCCCCTCCATTTCTCCACGTACTTCATGTGAACTTCCGGGGAAACAGAGGGGGTCTTTGCTTACTTGGGGTGGGGGGGCTTTCCGAGAAGACTTCTAGGACAAGATGGTGCTTGAGTTAGAAAATAAACCGGGGACTGTTTTTGCTCTTTCTCAGTATTTCCAGCACTCGGCGTAATGCTCAGCATATAGGAAGCCCTTGATAAACTGATTCATTGATTGAATTGGGCTTTTAAAGGATGAGTAGGAATTCATCAAACGAAAAAGCATTCAGAGCATAGAGAACAACATGAGCAAAGACACTGAGCTAAGAAAGTGCAGGATGTGTAGAAAAGATGGGGATCTGTTCAGTTTGGTTGGACCACAAGATACGTGGAGGAAAAGGCTTGTCAGGCAAACAGAGTTTAAACTTTATTCACCTGGCAAGCAATTAGGAGCCCCTGAAGAGAAATGAGATCAGATGGAGGCACAAGGACAGATTCGGGAGACTTGATGTGGAAAAAGGGGAAGGCTGGTAGGAGGCTACTGAAGCCATCTACACAGGTGGCCATGAATGAACATGGAGATGTCCGTACGTAGTGGGCACAGGGAGATCGAGATGCAGGTGAGAGACTGAGAAGGTAGTGCCAACAGGATGCTGGGACCAATTTGTTTTGCTGTGAGATGAGGAAAGGGGAAATGACAAAGATATCATCAAGGTTCTGGACGTAGGAGACAGAAGGAATAGCGATGCCCCTGAAATAGCGAAGGCAAAGGGCTGCCTTTGCATACGTTGAAGCTTGAGGCACCAGCGGGACATCCAGGCAGAGGCTGGGGTCTGTAGCTCAAAAGAGAAGTCAAGGCTGGAGATAAAACTGCAGGAGCGATCCGAATGAATGGAGGGGAGAGAAGCTCGGGTTTCTCACGACATTTTGGCAAGGCACCGATCCTGTTCTCCTTTATATTGTCCTGACTTGGTAGGGAGTGGAAAAGTGGACGGAGCGATGGCCTTGGAGTCAGGAAGACATGAATCTTCAAGTGCCACCATAGCCACTTATTAGATCTATGACTCTGGGCAAGTCATGTAAGCTCTCTCAGACTCGATTCCCTCATCCGCAAAATGGAGACCATGCGAGTGCCTACCTCATAGGATTATTGTGTGGGATGAATGAAACAACACGTAAAGGGCTTTGCAGACTCTGAAGCAATATAAATGCCAGCAGTTATTACTGTGGACATATGCCTTTTCCTCCTTGTAGAGTGTAAGCACCTTGAAAAAAGGATCTATCTACTCTACATCCTTAATGTCTCTTACGGAGACTTGGAAGTGGCTTGTGCTTGATATCTGTCGAATGCCGAATCTTAGAGAAAAGGGTGAGGGACAACTTCCTAAGAGTACCCCAATCTTAGAGATTAATTATGTGGAGGACCGAGTTTAGAGGCATCCTAACCGCCCCCCTCAATCTGGTTCTGTTTCAGAACTCACCTCCTCTTCCTCCTCATCTTCTTCTTCACCAGGGAGGGATTCTGAAGGAAACAAAGAAGGGAGACAGGAGGGAAGCTGGGCAGCATGGGAGGAAATGATGTCCAAGAACTCAGAGGTTCCACTGGGAGGACGACCAAGGAGACCGAGGCTACAGATTGGGTTGACACTGCCTAACACTGCCCTAACATTGAAAACTCCAAAGAGGGGGCAGCTGGGTGGCCCAGTAGATTGAGAGCCAGGCCTAGAGACAAGGGAAGGAGGGGTCTTGGGTTCAAATCTGGCCTCAGATACTTCCTAGCTGTGTGACCCTGGGCAAGTCACTTAACCCTCATTGCCTGGCCCTTCCCAGTCTTCTACCTTAGAACCAATATTTAGTATCCATCCTAAGACAGAAGGTAAGGGTTTAAGGGGCAGCTGGGTGGCTTAATGGATGGAGAGCCAAGCACAGAGACAGGAAGTCCTGGATTCAAATTTTACCTCAGACACTTCTAACTGTGGGATCCTGGGCAAGTCACTTAACCCCCCCCCCCCCCCCATTGCCTAGCCCTCAGTATTCTTCTGCCTTAGAACCAATACACAGTATTGATTCTAAGACAGAAGGTAAGGATTAAATAAAATAAATAAAGAGAATAAAATAAAGGTAAGGATTTTTTAAAAAGGCGGGAATACCCTTTTCCATGGGACAGTCATCAGTTACTTGAACAGAGCCCTCATGGTCCCCCTGTCTGTCTCCTTAATTTGAACCTAGCTGGGTTTCCTGATTTTCAAGCCAACGTTCTTTCTATGTATGTTCACCAAGTAAGCAATTCGAATCTTCTTTCCATACCTGGGAGAGACACTGTCTCCACCCACAACAGAAGAATCTACTTTGTGATTACTGTCCAGTTGTACTGGATCTATTGCTTGGCACACACCTGAATTTATGTGTGTGTGTGTACACGCACCCACGTGAAAAGATGCATTTCCAGTATATTTGGAGTTTCCTGAGCAAGATTACAAACTTCTCTAGAATAGAGCCTGCCTTCCACTTCCTTGGCATCCCAGTGCCAGTCAAAGGATGATGACATTATCTGGCAAACAGGGAATACTCAAAGGAGGCACAGCCAGAGAAAGAGTTGCCAAAGCTTGGGTTTAGGAGGAGCTCATCCAATTAGC
Source organism: Gracilinanus agilis (assembly GCF_016433145.1). NCBI lineage: Eukaryota > Metazoa > Chordata > Mammalia > Didelphimorphia > Didelphidae > Gracilinanus > Gracilinanus agilis. The sequence goes on from NC_058134.1 coordinate 123,107,687, forward strand.
ACCCAATTAGAAGGAGGAAGGCAAGAGATGCTAGAAAGAAGGGGAAAGGGCGCATGATGGAAGTCTCATTGCCTTGTACAAAGCTAGGAAGTGAAAACCTAATAGAAAAGAGTGGCTCCATTTACTTTTTAAGTACTTTTCCCAGTTGTCTTCAACATCTCTTAATCGGTTTGTTTGTTTTTTTGAGCTCTTTCTGAGTCTGAGTCCAATTTGCTGGAGTTTCTGAGGTTTTGCTTGCTGTTCCTTGGTCCTCCTCTGTCCTAGTAATGTTCTTTGTTCAATTACCTGAATAGAAGCTATCGATTGTCATTTCTTTTTTCTTCTCTTGTTTTTTACTCATATTTCTTCCTTCTTTCCCCCTCCTTATGGGCTGTATTTTTGCTCCTCTGTTTGCTGAATCTGTGAGTTTATGGTTTTTCTGCCCTGAAGGGGCTTCGTCTCTGTTCTGCGGGTAAACTGGATTAGGTGATTGATCTGACCTATTGTATTAATGCACCCTGAGGCCAGATCTTCCCCAGAGGCTGGCAGAGGCTGAAAGTGAAGGTGAAGGTGTGGAGGCTGAAGGTAGTTACTGTGGGTCCAGCAGCCCAGTCAAAGCCCTGAGCTTCCTGTGGTGGTACCGAGGTACTCCATCGCTTTCACCCTGGAATCCCACAGTCAGCCTGAGTCCTCCTGGGGGTCTCAGTGGAGTAGGAGGGGAGGGGCTGGATCTTTCCCTTCTGCCAGAGAATTTGACTTTATCTGCATACCTTTCAGGTTGAAAGGAGCAGGAGAGACCTGTGGCTCTATCTTATTGTTGAGTTTAGCTTTCTGTCTATTTTGAAGCGCTTATTTATTTATTTATTTATTTATTTATTTATTTATTAATTTATTTATTAAGCCCTTACCTTCCATCTTGGAGTCAATACTGTGCATTGGCTCCAAGGCAGAAGAGCGGTAAGGACTAGGCAATGGGGGTCAAGTGACTTGCCCAGGGTCACGCAGCTGGGAAGTGTCTGAGGCCAGATTTGAACCTAGGACCTCCCATCTCTAGGCCTGGCTCTCAATCCACTGAACTACCCAGCTGCCCCCTGAAGCACTTATTTTTGCTTTTGGTGTGTAAGGAAAGTCCCAGAGGCTTTGACTTCTGCTGCTCCTGAGCCACCATCTTGACTCTGCCAGTGGCTCCATTTAGAAAGTGTTTCTGATGGCTGCAAAGCACTTCCATGTTATTTGACTGAATTCTTAGTAACCTTGTGAAGTAGATAGGACAGGTATTTTTATTCCTGCTTTATAAGTGAGGAAACTGAGGCTGAGAAGTTGTCATTTCACCAAGATCAGGGCAAATAAATTCCATAGTAGGAACTCAACCCAAGTCCAAATCCAGCACTCTCTCTACCAGATACATTTGCTATTCTGGTATTTCAAAATATGATAGGATCAAAGAGTCAGATCCACAATTCATCCTTCACCAATGTAGATCATAGCCTGCCCATATCACGAGGAAAGTGGTCCTTATGAGTTTCTGGACTCCCACTCCCAAATTACATCCTCTGATGATGAGTCACTTCAAGCTTAGCTCAGCTGGTCCTTATGTGACCAAGAGACAGCCTATCACTGGGTCCATAATCAGAGAATTGGGTAATACCTTTCAAGAGCCTGTAAGTCCAGGCTCACTCCTATGGCATTTTACCGACATATGATTTTAGTGTAGGTCTTCAAATATTAGTCCCATTTTATAAATGAGCAAACCAAGGCATTAAAAAAAAAATTTAAGTAACTTGCTTAGGTTCACACCAATAGTGTCAACCTCTTAACTCCAAGTCCAGAGTTATTTTAAGACTGCCCATGGTTCCCAAACTATGTGAACACAAAGAGGAGCCACAGGCTCTCTTACTTTTTTGAGGATAACACAGCGATACTTCCATCTATTTCAGGCACCCCTCAATCTCTTAGCTTCAGGTAATTCACATTATTAACATTAGATAATACCATGTTTCTCCTGATTTGAGACCTGTTGGATATGTTTTTATTTAGTTGCACTTGGGCTACATAAGTAACTTCTTGAACGTTCTGGTTTGCAACTATCATAGTTTGATGAAGCTGTGGTTTTGGCAGTTGCTGTGATAAAATGGTAAGTTCTGTAAGAAAGTCAATGTGGAACAGGAAATAAACTAGCAAAGCTAGAGGGGATGCTAGGAAGAGAAAACCTGATAGAAAACGGTCTCTTGTTATAAAGTGTTTTGGATGGCTGCAAAGCACTTTGGTGTTCATTATTTGAAGGCATTCTCAATAACCTTGTGAAGGAGACGGGCACCTATCCTTATTCCTGCCATTCCAGTTAGAGCGATCAATTTGATTCCAAGGTTTGAGAAGTTTTGCAGTGCCCCACAGGCTCACATCTAGGGCATCGGGGTGGCACAGTAGCCAAGACACCAGATCCAGAGTCAAGAAGACTCATCTTCCTGAGTTCAAAATCTGGTCTAAGATACTGACTAGCCGGATGAGGCAGACGGAAGTTAAGCGACTTGCCATGCATCACCCAGTTAGGAAGTATCTGAGGCTGGATTCAAACTCGCATCTTCCTGACGCCAAACCTAGCATTTCTATCCTCTGTGCCATCAACAGTCTAGTGTTTGATAAATCCCCAAATATAAACTAAAAAAGGAAAGACACATTTTGGGAAAAGATCTGTTGATTGCAGAACTTCACAGGTATAGTTGATATCCTATTTCTTGCCTTCTCAGTAGGCAGGGGAGGGGTGAGAGGGAGAGAACCTGGAACTCAAATTCTTTTTTTAAGTGAATGTTAAGAAATAAAATTTAAAACAAAAAAAAATTTTTTTTTAAGGAAACTCTTGAGAAAACTGGAAAACAGGACAGCTAGGTGGCTCAATAGCTAAAAAGTCAGGCCTGGAGTCAGGAGATCCAGGGTTCAAATCTGGCCTCAGATACTTCCTAGCTATGTGACCCCTGGGCAAATCTTAACCTTGTTTGCCTAGCCCTTGCCTTTCTGTTTTAGAGTTATTACTAAGACAGAAAGCAAGGGTTAAAAAAAAAAATGAAGTTCCTTACTTTCACAAGGTTGAACAGATATTGAGTAAGGCCAGGCTTCGAATTTAGGGATTCCAAATCCAGCCTGCAGCATTCAGACAGCAAGTTCTGACCACATAAAATGTTTTATAAAGCCGCTTTCAAGAACAATGCCAATGAAGACAAAATTAAAAAGAAACCTGGGAGAGTAGGAAAATATTTGCCTCAAATATCTGAGAAAATCTCTTGTCCCAAACAGGCAAGGAACATCCACCAGTTTTCAAAGCAAGACTTGTAAGCTATAAACAACTACAGTGAAAATATGTCCCAAGTTCAAACAACTTCCAGACATGAGTGATAGAAGAAGCAAAGATGAAGGAGGTAGGAAAGGGAAGAATGAGGTGAAATGACAGCAAGTAGTCTAGTTTGGCCAGAGAACCAAGCATGGGAATGATTTACCTACTCCAACCCCTGGTCCCAAAGATTTTTATATGCCTGGAATCAGATAAAAATGAAGATTACAGGCAACCTTGTGAAGAAATTCAAGAGTCCTTAATGGGCAGCTTGAGAGGGATCTGTTAAAAGGAGGAGAGGAAGGGTAGCTGGGCAGCACAGTGGATAGAACACAAAGCCTGGAGTCAGGAGGACTCAGGTTCAAATCTGACCCCAGACACACATAGCTGTGTGACCCTGGGAAGTCACTTCATCCTGTTTGCCTAGGCCTTGCCCTTCAGTCTTGAAGGTGCACCTAGGATAGAAAGTAAGGGTTAAAAAAGGGGGTGCAAGGGTAATTTGTGGTAATCCCAAAGCTAGTCCCCCAGAACTGCATGAAGGCAGTGATGGTGAACTTTTTAAAGACTGAATGCCCAAACTATACCCTCATGCTTCGGGTGAGCCCTGCCTTACCCTAGACAGGGGAGGGAGGAAGCGCTCCCATTGGGCTGCTGAGCAGAGGGGTGGGTGATGAGAGAAATGTCCTCAGGCACATGGAGAGGAGAAGGGGAGCAGCCCCCTCTGGCACATGTGCTGTAGGCTCACCAACATGGCACTAAGGTGTGTCTCTCTACCCCCAGAGACAGATGGGGGAACCAGAACTCCTTAGGCTATAATGGGATTCAGGCAAATCCTATTTCCCTGGAAGAGAAGACCATCCCAAGACCTCACCGTCCTAAGCTGCAGAAAAGAGTTTTGGAGACCACACCAATAGAACTATCAATAATATGGAAATAGGTCTTGGACATAGGATACATGTTAAACCCAGTGGAAATGCGTGTCAGCTATGTGGGGTGGTATCTGGGGGGGGTTGAAGGGGAAAGTAAGAACATGAATCATGTAACCATGGAAAATTTTTCTAAAAAATAAAAATTAATAAAAAAGAAAGAAAAGAGTTTTGGATCTGTACTGGTGAAGGGAGTTTCTTCACTGGGAGTTCCTTAGCCCACTGTAATCTTCCTGCAACATGAGCCCCTCCCCATATGTGACCTCATTTTATCCTCACAAGAATCCAGGGACTTAGTGCCATTCATAAAGCCCATTTTACAGATGAGTACATGGAAAGTTAATACTGCTTCTTATACATAGGAAGTGGTCAATCAATGTTTGCTGAGCGAATGAATAGCAAAGGAGCCCAGGACCTATGGGAGGGAAGCAATAAAGCCAAGATCAGGAAAGCTAGCCTGGAAGCCAGGACTTGACCTCCCTCTTGGTCTAACGTTATTTCCACTCTGCTGGGCAAATGGTAGGGGAACTTGGTCAGCAGACTGGATATAAATAAGCATCTAGACTTCCTGGCCCTCCTCCTGCCTGCTCTCTTCCCCATGTCACAGACCAGCACCTTCAGCCTCCTCTAGTCTAATTTAAGCCTCAGAGCACACCTGCTCTCGGCAGACCCCGGCCGTACATCGGCTCTTGGCACAGGGCTTCTGGGGAAAGAGAGGGCTGGGAAGGGGAAGCCTCCCCAGCCCGGCTTCCCGAGGTCCCATCCCCTCCCCAACACTGGCTGCTCACTTCCCATTTTGTACCCTTCCCCCATCCAAGCCAGGAGGAAACGAAAGTACCAGAGGCTGGCCAGTGCTTGGGTGCCTCTGAGCCCTGACTCATTTTGGCCAGTGGGAACTGCCGAGGGGAGTGGGGGGAGGGGTTCGATCCAGGGTTCCAGTGACAAATCTTACCCCTAGCACTAGACAGAAATGTCAGTGGTTCCTTAGCCTGGGACCTCCTTGAGAGCAGAGACTGTCTTTTGTCTTCCTTTGCACCCCTGGGGTTTAGCCTATTGCCTGGCACCGAGTGGGCTAGTTGGCCGACAGACTGAAGAGTCATTAATTACACCGTGGTATACATTTGAATCAGTCACTTGCCTCCTCGAGGGAGATTCACGATTGAGGCTCGCTAAATGAAGGCTCTACAAGGTTTTGTCCGCAATGGGAAGGAAGCCGGGCATCTGCTATGGGATCGGGTCCTTTTGACCTGCCCAGGGAACAGAAGAGGGAGCTGGTACAGCAGGGGGACTTGTCCCAGGACAGGACGGATCAACAGAGATGCTCTCCCCATTCTTCTCAACACCACCTCCTGAGCGAGGTGAAATGGAAAGTCCTAGGCTTAGCTTGGGGAAGGGGGAGTAGCACTAAAGACAAGATGAGTCATCATTCATATCCGCTCTCCCTAGACCAGAAGTGGAGTGAGAAGGAACATCCTGTGGTTAGAGCTCTGGGCCCCAGTGCTCTGCCTTCTTATGGGTGTAAGCTCTGGAGCCCAGGCCGATTGTTCCCAAAGTGTGCACCACGACTCTAGCAGGGGCTCCTCGAGATCAAAACTATTTTATAGGGGGCAGCTGGGTGGCTCAGTAGATGGAGAGCCAGGCTGAGAGATGGGAGGTCCTGGGTTCAAATTTGACCTCAGACATATCCTAGCTGTGTGACCCTGGACAAGTCACTTAACCCCTATTGCCTGGCCCTTACCATACTTTTGCCTTAGAACCAATACCCAGTGTTGATTCTAAAATGGAAGGTGAGGGTTTCAAAACAAAACAAAACTATTTCATAATAACATGAAGATGTTTTCATTTCTAATGCAGAAAATATGGATCCATATAACCTATGTTAAAAGTGCTCTTTGAATGTTAAAAACATGAAGGGGTCCTGACACCTAAAAGTTAAAGAATCTCTGGTCTAGACAGATCTTGGGATCGAGGACTAGAAAGCTTAGAGATCATCCTGTCTGGGGGTTCTTCACCTGGGCTACATGAACTTATTTTATGTGAATGTATACAAAAACACACATACAGGCACATAGATATGCACACATATGTGCAAATGCACACGTGTTTCTTATACCTATTCGTGTGTGTTCATACACATATATTTGCGGGCTCTGTTTCAGCATAATTTGTGTACTTTGTATCCCATGTGATTTATGGAGCTCGTTTAAAAACCCCTGGAAGAAGGCTTCGTGAGAGACTACCGAAGGAGTCCATGACCCCAAGAAAGCTGATGAGCCCCTAATTTACTCTGATACCTTCACTTAATAGATGAGGAAACTCCATTCCAGAGAGGGGACACCATTTGTCCCAAGTCACACAGCCAAAAAGAAAAGCGGGAACTCACACCTGGCGCTCTGACTCCAAATTCGCCACTCCAAAGCCATCCCGCCAAGACTGGCAAATGGAAGCCTTTCCCTGCCATCTTGGCCGCAGAGGGCACTAGCAGAAGGGATGGAAGGAGAGCAGCAATGAGGGGGCCAGGGCAAAGTGGGACGGCTCATTCCAGAACAGGACAGGGCCATGGGAAAGATCTCCTCTCCCCAGTGGGCCCTGGTAGTAAGTCCTTGGGTGAGTAACCACCTTCCTCCTCCCCCCAAGGGCAGAGAGTTCAAGTCTGTGCTTGCTATACCCTCTGCATGGCCCTCCTCTCCAAAACATAAACCTTGGCCTTACAGTCAGTCCCCAGGAAGTGTTTTCCTTTAAACTGGGGAATCTTCCCTCCTGTGGGGAGTGGCAGCCTGAGGGCCAGGACTCCTGGGTCCCCATTCTGACTCCACCCCATCCCCATCCCCACCCCCACCCCCACCCAACTTGCTCTGCTACCTGATGGTGCCCGTCCTTCCCTGGACTTTCAGCTTCAATTCCTCTCCCATCTTCAGGTTCTGTTCTCCTGCCAGTCTGGGGCCGATGCAGTCCCAGGGGCTTCTCTAGGGAATGAAGGAGCATCTCTCTCGGCCTCCCCATTCTTTTTCTTAGTAGATAAGGGATTATTTTTTGTTTGTTTGTTTGAATCAGAGTAGAGAAGCTGGTGATCAGAGTCAGTGAAATGCCTCCTCCTTCCGTGAGGATCCCAACAAGAGTTTGAACAGATCTAGCTTCTTCCTTAAAGAGGCTGAAGCGGTGCGAATGATGCCAAGGTCAGGAGTTTAGTCTTCCCATAAAGGGTGATGAAAACCATAGTCCCTTGTCTGACCTTCAACAACTGCCTTTGATTTTGATTTATTATAGATTTTATAGGTGGCTCAGTGGTTAGAGAGAGGGCTATAACCAAATGGAAATGTTTCAGTATTACATATCAGATATATATAATATAATATACGATACAGGATTATATATTTATTAAATGAGCATTTACTCTGTGTTAGGCATTATGCTAAGGGCTCAGGCTATAAAGAAAGACAAAGGACAAGAGCCCCCAGGCACATGTAACAAATACAGAGAATCTCTGGACAGGGTAGATAGGAAGGACTTGAGAGAGGCTGGGAAAGGCTTCTCCCAGTGTGTACTGGTCCCCAGAGAGGGGCCACATGGCTCAGCAAGAGCCCATCCCCAACTCCAGGAGAAATGATTCAAGCCCACATCAGCCCCAGTGCTAGTCAGGCTCTATCAGTCAGGACTCTCTAGGACCTCTGAGTCATTCTGAGGAACCAAATGTCCCCCCGAGCTTTCAGGCCATCTGGAGACCGGCAAAGGTTCTTCAGGGAATGGTTCCCGGGCAGCTCAAAGAGCCCTGGCTCGGTCAGGGCTCTGGGATGCCCCAGACCGGACCCACCTGACTTTACTCCCAGGCCACCACCAGCCCCTTTCCCACAGTCTTCCCTCAGCTTCTGAAGGAGCCCAGGGGGCTATCTCCTTCCCTCTTTCCTTCCTTCCTCCACCAAGGCAAATTCTCTCATGCCGGCACCAACCTACCTACCGCTATTGGGGGGAAACGGTCACAATTCTTCTCACTCTAAGGAGGTCCCTGGGGAGAGCTCAAGATAACTGGAGCCTCTTTTTTCTACAGAAGGGGAATCCGAGGCAAGCAAAATGACCCAGCAGCCAAGCTGAGGCTCTCTCTGCCTGCCTATAAGTTCTGAGGTCACTGCCAGAAGATGGGTGAGTCCTTCAACCCCTAGAAAATGGGAAGAAACATCTCTTCACTTCCCTGCCTCCTTGGGTTGCAGGAGGAAAAAGCGCTATGTAAACATGATTATTATTCTTACTACACACCCTTGGGTGGGGAGTTTCAAAGGCAGAATCTGCCTCCCGAGAGGAGAGCCTCCCTAGACCTACACCCTAAGGGACACCAGGAACCACCCTCGGGGCACCGGGAACCTCCCTGGGGCTGGGGGAGAGCCCCAACTGGGTCATCCCCAGAGCTCCAGTGGCACAGCAGGCAGACAGACAGGCAGAGTCTGCTTCACTGAAACTCTACCTTGAGAGCCTCCTGCCTGGCCAAGAGTCTCTCTCCTGCCCTGACTGTCTCTCTAACTGTGGGAGGAGAAAGGAAGAAGCTCGACACTAGCCTCTTCTACCTGACACAGCCCTCCTCTCCACCTCTTCTCCCCCTTTTCTCTCCCCCCCAAGGGTAAATAGAACTTACCCGCTCCTGCTCTTGTTGCCCCTTGACAGACTGTGGTCTCTTGAGCACTAAAGACGCCCTTGCCTTCCGCAGGCCTGGTCAACCAGGTGTAGCTTCTGACTCAAAGGCCCTGTGTCTCCTGTGGTTGCCACCCCCAGTGCAGGGCTCGAATGGGCCTTTTCTGGTCTCTTCTGCTCTGTTGCCCAAAGGATGGTGTAAGAGCTGTCTCCCCTGCAGGCTCCTCCCTCCTTAGCCAGCCCCCCCCAGATTCCTCTGGGCTCTCCAAAGTTCCCCCTCCACTGCAGGTTTGCTTAGTTGGGGTCCACTTCTCAGTAACCTCTTATAGCCTTGAGGCTGCACTGTGGGATTGCCCTCCCTCCACTGCTCTCCACTCCCACTGCCCACCACTTCCCCAGTATTGCTCGAACTTTTCCCCATCTAGAATTCCAAAAAAGAGACCCAGGAAACTCTTGGTTTATCTAGAAATGAAAAAACGTCCCTCCCCAGCCCCAGTTTCTTCTTGGATTAAGAAATCGGAGGGCCCCAACCCTGTTGTAAGTTTGAGGCAGGGAGGAGGGACTGTGGAAGGAAAAGGGCAGGAGCCAGGCAGAGGCTCACTGTGAAGCTTCTTGAGTTATCGCAGAAAGGAACTTAAATCAAAGGCTTTGATTTTTACTCCTCGAGTCGGTGGCCAGCTCTATCTGCCTTTCAGAGGCCATCCAGCCCAACCCCTTTACTTTACAGAGGAAAAAACCGAGGCGCCGAATTAACTTGCCCAAGTTGTTAGAAGCCCTTTTCGGGCAGTGGAGAGAGCACCGAGTTTGGAGATGGGAGGTCCTGGGTTCAAATGTGGGCTCAGACAATTTCTAGCTGTGTGACTCTGGGCAAGTCACTTAACCCCTATTGCCTTGCCCTTACCACTCTTCTGTGATTCTAAGACAGAAGGTAAGGGTTTAAAAAAAAAGAAAAGAAAAAAGAAAGAAAAGAAGCCCTTTCTCCCTTCTCCCTCCACTCTATACCCAAGCTCCCCCTTTCCACCCTTTTATTCTGTATTTGTACTGGTGAGGCTAAAGGTCTATTGGAAAGATTATAGTCAATAGGTATAGAGGAGATACCCAACTGGCTGATCAAATATAGGAAAGAGAAGGGCGAGTTTCTAATTTTCCTAGCTATGTTCTGCCTTGCCCGTCCACTCTCATCTCTAAGGCTCTCAATACTCCACAGGGGAAAATGAGGCCAGACAGTTCATGCCTTTCTTTGTACACTAATCACTGCTTAGCAGGGGGTCTCAGCCATCATGGTACATGCTTGTTGACTGACTTTCTGGAGCTTCAGAGACACACAGAGGCGTCCTGGGGCTATAAAAAACTGCCACTGATTACAGGTGGCTGCTCCCTGGAAATGAGAATGGGAGGTGAGGAGGTGAGGAGAAGAGAGATGGCAGAGAGGAGAGGGAGAGAGAAAAGGCTTTAAGATGGCCGGTATGGTCAGCATCAGCAGAGGCAGCAGGATTCCAGAGGTCAAACACACGCGTACTGAATGCTCTTCCACATCTCCCACAATCCCCCATTGTCTTTTTTCAGCCCCACTTCGCTGGTTCTCTTTTCCTGTCCTTAACCACAATCTCCAAATATATATCTGTGTGGAGAAACTGGTGGCGAAAGTGTGTGAAATCCTTCCTCCGGAGGATATCTGGACAAAGGGAGAACAGGACTGTCTTATGGGAAGCAGATTGGTATTGAAGGCAGAGTATGCCAGCTCTAGAGACAGGAGACACGGCTTCAAATCCCACTTCCAGCACTTATTTCTTAGCAAAGATTTTAACCTCCCTGAGTCTTGGTTTCCTCATCTGCAAAACGGGGGAGAAGAATGTTGGATTTAATGGCTTTTGAGTATCCTTCCAGATCTGGGTCTAGTGGAAAATGCTGAGTGGGAAATGAGAGAAACTGGTTTGCCACTAAATAGTTGTTTGACCTTGGCAAGTCACTTAACTTCTCTGTGCCTCAGTTTCCCTGGCCAAAGTGAAGGGCTGGACTAAATGGTTCCAAACCCCAATCTACGTACACATTCTGACTCCCACTCTTCCTCCCTCCTGACCACACTCTGGGATAGGTCCTAAATGCTGAGTTTGGATTTGGGATAAAAGGATTTCAGGAGAAGCTGATTTTCATTCAACAAATATTAAATTCTTATTCTGTACAAAGTTTTACCCTAGGCTCTGGGCATACAAAAGCAAAAGACATCAAACTCTATCCCTGAAAGAGCTTATATTCTATTAGAATACATGGAATATGTGGTTGGCAAGTCATTTCAGTCCTGTCCAGCTCTTTGTGATCCTATTTGGGGTTTTCTTGGCAAGGATACTGGAGTGGTTTGCCATTTCCTTCTCCAGCTCATTTGACAGATGAGAAAACTGAGGCAGACTTATGTGACTGACCCAAGGTCACACAGCTATCATCTAAGGTTAGATTTGAACTCAGGAAGATGAGTCTCCCTGACTCTACACCTGGCATTCTATCCACTGTGTCACCTGGCTGTCCTGTAGAGAATATAGAGGTAAGTACAAGCTAACAGGAGGGAGGGAATACTAACACCTTGAGAGGCTGGGATGCTTCATATCTTGAATGGAAAGATTCCAATTATTTCCATAAAATTAAAAATGAGGCATTTTAGTTCGGCAGTGTTATAGAGTGTAGGATTTGGAGTCAAGAGGATGGAGTTCAAATTCTGCCTCAGATACTTACTAGCTCTGTCACCCTGGGCAAGTCACTTAACCTGGCGGTTTGCCTCAGATTCCTTATCTGTAAAATGGGGACAATACTAATGCCTACTTTCCAGGGTTGTTGAGGGAATCAAATGAGTTATCATATGTAAAGTCTTTTGCATACCTTAAAGAGCTAATAATAACTAAAGTGCTGAAAAGGAGAAAAAATAAAAATAGCAAAACAAATGAGCAACAGAGAGGCCCATGGTGAGTCTGGGCTGGCTGAAATTTTGAGGACTAAATGAGTTAATAGTAAAGTGCTTAGGACACAGATAGTTAGTGCTATATAAGTGTGAGTGATTTTTTTTTAAGCCCTTGCCTTTCCTCTGAGAATCAGTACTGTGTATTGGTTCTAAGGTAGAAGAACGGTAAAGGCTAGGCAATGGGGGTTAAGTGACTTGCCCAGGGTCACACAGCTAGGAAGTGTCTTAGACTAGATTTGAACCCAGGACCTCCCAACTCTGGACCTGGCTCTCTGATCAGCTGCTCCTGAACCAATCATTTTGGAGAGCAATCTGGAATTATGGCCAGAGTTATAAAACTGTGCATACAGTGGGACTTAGTAGATAGAGAACCAGGCCAGGAGACTGAAGATCTTGGGTTCAAATCTGACCTCAGACACTTCCTAGCTGTGTGACCCTGGGCATGTCACTTAGCCCCCATAGCCTAGTCCTTACCGCTATTCTTTCTTGAAGTGATACTAAGACAGAAGGCAAGGGTTTAAAAAACAAAACTACAAAAGAAATTCGTGCTAGGAGAACATCTGTGTCGGTCGGGTGGCGTGGGCAAGGTTTGACAGGTGGCCAGCCGGAGAGCCCGGCTGGGAGCCGGTGACGTCAGGCAGAGGTAAGGCCTCCAGCACGTGGGGAGGAAGCCCCGCCCCCTGCCCCGCCCAGCCCGCCGAATCTCGGGGAAGACCGGGCTGGCAGGGGTGCGCACCCCAGGAAGGAGGCTTTCCCTAGTCAGTGAGATCACAGATCTGTCTGAATAGCTGGGTGAGCTTTTTTTTTCTTCCCTCGGATGGAGTAGGGTTCAGTGTTCCAAGTGGGGGAAGGAGGAGGGCGATCCGGGAGGAACTAAAGCTCTTTATCCAACGACGAATGTTAGCTATCAGCACTCCTCCAGCCTTTCAGGGATTAAGTGATAAACTGCTGAACGATCGCTCCCGCCCCGACCTCCCAGTCCCCCCCCCCCCAAAAAGAGGCTTATACATGGGAATCCAGCCACAGAGCCGTCATTTCCTTCTTCAATTCCCAGCGGGCAGCAGACGTAGTGGGCAGCCAAGCCCCGGAACCCCCTCCCCATTCGGCGGATGGCCGTAGGGTCAGCAAGGCCCCGCTCCGCGCGGGGAGCAGGGGCGCCCTGCTGGGGGCGGGGTTACCGCTCAGCAATCCAGACCCTGTTCGGTGCCCGAGAAGCCACCCCACCTGCGGCGGGGGCTAGCGCTGGGGGCCGGGGGCTGCTCGGGTGGAGGGCGTTTACGGAGGCCCGTCTCGGGGCTCGGCACTTACCTGGGCAGGTGAGGTGGCGGGCTGGCGCGCGCGCCGCCGACCCCCCGGGCCCCGAGTCTCTGCTCGCCAGTACCTCGCTTCATCCAGAACTGCCTCCTCCGCCTCCCTCCCCCC
>NC_058134.1:123125795-123137900 GCF_016433145.1 Gracilinanus agilis
ACATTTGGACTCCAAAAATATGCTGTTCTTTTGGGATGATTCTAGAAATGACTTTCAAAAATTTGCTATAATAACCAAGTAAACTACAGCTGTCCACTAGGGCAGTTTTGTTGGTAAAGAAAGAAAGAAAGAAAGAAAGAAAGAAAGAAAGAAAGAAAGAAAGAAAGAAAGAAAGAAAGAAAGAAAGAAACTAGGATAAAGATTTTCTTAAAACCTCTTGGGGGAGCAGTTGTATTTCTGTTCCACGGATCTGTTGCCCTTGGGTGGAGTAAGTGAGGGAGGAAGCAGGAAAAGAAGAAATGAAACCTTCAGTCTCAGTAACATTGCCTATATTCCCCATTCTCTTAGTTAGGGCTGAGGGTGGAGGGGGTGGAGGGTTCACAATTCCATAAGCTCTGAGCCAACCTCAGCTGAGGCTCCCTGGGATTTCCCCTCCCAAATCCCTGGACAGTCCCTTCTTCTCATTTCCCCAAGCTGAGGAAGCTCTGAGTTCGGGTTGGAAAGAAGAGGCTGCACCTCCAAGATTTGTGCTTGGGGTGGGGGTGGGAAGTGGCGGGGGAGGGGGACAAGAGGAAGCTGATGGTGAAAGAAAGTACTCTGAGAGGAACTGAAAGGGAAAGAAAGAAGCTTGAGGGGCAAGTGTCAGAAGCAAGAATCGAGAGCAGCTCAGGACCATGTGACAGATTCATTGAATAGGACAGTGGCTGGGTTGCCCCTAGAGGACAGATGCCTTTATTGCTCATTTTAAAAAGAGCTGGTAGAGTGCCAGACCTGGAGTCAGGACCACTCATCTTCCCGAGTTCAGATCTAACCTTTGACACTAACTGCGTGACCCTGAGCAAGTCACTGAACCCTGTTGGCCTCCGTTTCCTTACCTGCCAAATGAGCTGGAGAAGGTAATGGCAAACCATTCCATTATCTTTGCCAAGAAAACCACAAATGGGGTCATGAAGAATGGAAAAACCACTGAACAACAACAATTATTTATGTAATGCCTCAAGTTTTGCAAAGCACCTTACATGTTAACTCGTTAGATCCTCCCAACAACTTTACAAAGTAGGTGCTATTATTATCCCTGATTTACAGAGGCAGAAACCAAGGTACAGAAGTTAAGTGACTTGTCCAGGATCACATAGTAAGTAGGTCAGGAGTCAAACTCAGGTTTTCCTGGCTCCAAGTCATGACCTACCTAACTGCCACCTACATAGCAGGGAGATGGGAGGGAACTCTGGATTTGGAGTGAAAAAACTTGGGTCTGAATTCCAGCATTGTCACCTTTTCTGTGTGATTCACATAAAGTTTGGAATTGAAAGGGATCTCAAAAGCCATATGTTGTTGTTCAGTTGTTTGTCATGTCCAACTCTTGGTAACTCCCCATTGGGTTTTCTTTTTTAAAATTTCTTTTTAATTTTTAAAAAATATTTTCCCATGGCTACATGATTCATTTCCTCTCCCTCCCCATTTTCTCTACCCCCTCTTGGAGCTGACAAGCAATTCCACAGGGTTATACAAATGTTATTACTCTACTCATTGGGTTTTCTTGATAAAGATACTGGAGTCATTTACTGTTCCTTCTCCAGCTCATTTTATATATGAGGAAACTGAGGCAAACAGGGTTCAGTGACTTGCCAGGATAACACAGCCAGTAAGTGTCTGAGGACACATTTGAACTCAGGAAGGTGAATTTTCCTGACTCCAAGTGCAATGTTCTATCCATTGTGCCATGTAGCTGCCCCAATCATGTCAGGAACCTGTCTGCATTATGTCAGCTCTTTCCAATATCTAAATCAAAATGCTATTTCCTCTATTTCCCCTCCTGTAGCTGGCACTTTTCCACCTCCTCTGCTATGATGACTTATTCCAATGATCCCAGGAGGTGAATGACTTTTCAAAAGTTCCAAGTCTTTAGGTTTACAAAGGAAAAAAGATTTTATTCCAAAGGACAGCCAAGTAACACTGAGCAAGCATTGAGGGTCCCTTAAAGGCAGATTCTTTGGCAGAGTTCCTTGTGCTAGAGTTTCTTGTTCTTGGGTCTCATAGATGCCTTCCAAATCTTACATCACAAGCATCTTGTTCATAGGTTCTCTCTTCTATCAGCAGGACCTGGGGCACCTTCCCTCACATGGAGGCCCCAGAATGAGCTACCGACTCGGTCTTAAGACAGTCTGTGGTTCCCCATCCAATCAGAACCATAGTTTATTAGCCCCCACCTATGAGTTTACTTTTTCTTTAAACAGCTGGAAGGTTTATGAACAGACTGCTGGAATAACTTCCAGATTAAAATGTAATTGGAAAATGTTTAACAGAAGTAAAAGTATGATACATCGCAGAGAATGCCAAACTGTGGTTTTCTAAGTTAATAAGTAGCCCAGAGATCGATTGTGTTTGATACCATGGAGGACTCTATTTGTTTGTAGCAAAGGCATTTCATGAAATAACATAGTAAGAAACTTAGAAACAGAAACATCCCTGGGAAGACTGGAGTGTACATGGAGATATTATGTTAATAAACAACAATAAATATGGTACCTATCATGTGCCAGGCTTTACAAATATTAATAAGTGCTTTATAAATATTATCTCATTTAATCTTCCCAACAAATCTGGGAAATAGGTGCTATTATTATCTTTATTTTATATTTGAGGAAACTGAGAAAGCCAGAGGTTGTGACTTGCCCAAGGTCTCACAGCTAGTAAGTATCTGAGGCGGGGATTTGAACCTGGGTTTTCATGGCTCCAGGCCTAGGACACTTATCACAAATCACAAATGAGGGGCACAAAAGCAAGTAAGATATTGACTATAGTGGGACAACTCATGCCTCCCTCCCACACTGCAGGACTTGCTGCTCTCACTAAACCTGTTCCTCAGTGGTTGTGGTATCTCCACTACGTATATTAGTTTTCCCTGGTCTTGTAGTGACTTGTTCAGTCATTTTAGTCATATCTGACTCTTCATGACCCCATTGGAGATTTTCTTGGCAAAGATACTGGAGCGATTAGCTCTGGCTCATTTTACAGATAAGGAAACTGAGACAAATAGGGTAAAGTGACTTGCTCAGGGTCACACAGCTATTAAGTGTCTGAGGCTAGATTTGAACTCGGGTCTTCCTGCATTCTATCCACTATAGATTATATACCAGTTATTGCTAGGGTGTGAGTTCTTAACCAAATAAGGAATAGAGGAAATTGCAAAAAATAAAGCAAATCATTTTGATGGCACAAAATTGAAAAACTTTTGCACAAAGGATCTAGGATAGGAAGGGAAGTGGTTGCCTGTGGGAAATTTTTCTATATCTGATAAGGCTGATTCAACCATTCTGAAAAGCAATTTGATATGTGCTCAGTGCTCAAAATATAATATTGGGCAGCTAGGTAGTACAATGGATAGAGTATCTGGCCTGGAGTCAGGAATCCTCAATTCAAATCCAGCCTCAGACATTAGCTATGTGACTCTGGGCAAGTCATGGAACTCTGTTTGCCTCAGTTTCCTCATCTTTACAAATTATTCCAATAACTTTGCAGTATCTTTGCCAAGAAAACCCCACATGGGACCAAGAAGAATCTAATGTGTCTGAACAATGCCCCAAATATAGAGATAACAGAAAATATAAAACCCAAAGCTTTTCCCCAATATAAAATTTGTACATTATTAACACTCTTGAAGGAATGTTTCAAATCATTAATAATATGAGAAATGCAAATCAAAAATGATCCCAAGGTTTCACCTTTCAATTATAAAACAACAGAAGATGAATGTTGTAGAAAGTATAAAATCCTAGCTTGGCCCTGAGCAAAGCAATGAGAAGACAACCCTCCCTATTATTTTGCAGGGGAGGGCCACGAGTGTGGAATGTTGCATATAACATTAGGTGTTTTTCTTCAATATGTCAATTGGCTTTGCTGATAATTTTTCTTCTTTTAAAAAATATTTTTTATTATAAGAAATAGATGCCTGGGAGGGTGGAGGGAAAGAAATCCAAGGGAAATGTAGATAATGAAAAAACAAGATATCACTCAAAATCTATATTTTAATTTAACTTTTTATTTTTATTAAAACATTTTTGAACCCTTACTTTCCATCTTAGAATTAATACTGTGTATTAGTTCCAAGGGCTAAGCAATGAGGATTAAGTGACTTGCCTAGGGTCACACAGCTAGGAAATATCTGAGGCCAAATTTGAACCTGGGACCTCCCATCTCTAAGCTTAGTTCTCAATCCCACTGAGCCACCCAGCTAGCCCTAACTTTTTATTTATTTATTTTTAAAGAACCTGTTCTCAAGCCAATCTCCAATCAACAAATGGTCAAGGGACATGAGTAGACAGTTTTCAGATGAAGAAAAATAACTATCAATAATCACATTAAAAAGTATTCTAAATCCCTTCTGATTCGAGAAATACAAATCAAAACAACTCTGAGATACCACCTCACATCTAGCAGATTGGTCAATTTGACAGTAAAGGAAAATAATAAATGTTGGAGAGCATATGGCAAAATTGGGACACTAATGCATTGCTGGTGGAGTTGAGAATTAATCCACCATTCTGAAAGGCTATATAGAATTATGCCCAAAGGGCATTAAAAGAATGCATGCCATTTGATCTAGCAATACCACTACTAGGTTTGTACCCCAAAGAGATAATAAAAAGGATTATACAAAAATATTCATAGCCTCACTCTTCATAGTGGCAAAAAATTGGAAATGAGGGGCAGCTGGGTAGCTTAGTGGATTGAGAGCCAAGCCTAGAGACAGGAGCTCCTAGGTTCAAATCTGGCCTCATACACTTACCAGCTGTGTGACCCTGGGAAAGTCACTTGACCCCCATTGCCTACCCTTGCTACTCTTCTGCCTTGGAGCCAATACACAGTATTGACTCCAAGATGGAAGGTAAGGGTTTTAAAAAAAAAATGGAAATGAGGGCATGCCTTTCAATTGGGGAATGGTTGAACAAACTGTGGTACATGCTGGTGATGGAATACTATTGTGCTCAGAGGAATAATAAACTGGAGGAATCCATGTGAACTGGAATGACCTCCAGGAGAACATTATACACAGAAAGTAAAAAATTGTGCAATGATCATATGTAATTGACTTTGCTACTAATAGCAATGCAATGATCCAGGGCAATCCTGAGGGACTTATGAGAAAGGACGCTATCCACATCCAGAGAAAGAACTATGGGAGCAGAAACACAGAAGAAAAGCATATGATTAATCACTTGTTTATATGGGTATAAGATTTGGGGTTTTGGTTTTAAAAGATTATTACAAAAATGAATAATATGGAAATTGGTTTTGAGTAATAAGACATGTATAATCCAGTGCAATTGCTTGTCAGCTCCAGGAGGGGGAAGGAAAGAGAGGATGGGAGACAACATGAATCATGTAACCATGGAAAAAATATTTAAAAATTATTTTTTTATTTTTTATTTTTTTTAAACATTTATTAATATTCGTTTTTAACATGGTTACATGATTCATGCTCCTACTTTTCCCTTCACCCCCCCCCCCATGGCCGATGCACATTTCCACTGGTTTTATCATGTGTCATTGATCAAGACCTATTTCCAAATTGTTGATAGTTGCATTGGTGTGGTAGTTTCAAGTCTATATCCCCAATCATGTCCACCTCAACCCATGCATTCAAGCAGTTGTTTTTCTTATATATTTCCTCTCCTGCAGTTCTTTCTCTGAATGTGGGTAGCGTTCTTTACCATAGATCCCTCAGAGCTGTCCTGTGTAATATTTAAAATTTTTAAGAAATTAATTTAAAAAATAAAAAAGCTTTTGCAATAATCTGGATGAGTGGTGATGAAGCCCTTACCTGGGGGTGATGGCTGTATGGGTAAGAAAGGAGGGGACGGAGGAGAAAAGTGGTGTGGAAGTAGAATCAACAGCACAGCAAATAATTGGGCAGGATTGGGAGGGAGATGCTGAAAGGGAGGAGCTGCTCTGCTCGAACACAAATCTTTTGATGTCTTATTTAAATAAACATGGTGAAGATGGAGCCTCTCATTTTTTTCATAGGACACAAACTTGGCCCCCTAAATTTCTTAACTTCTTCAACGCTAGCAGTTTCCTTCTCCATCCCACTTCAACCACACACACATTATGGTCGCCGTTGTTCAGTTGCTCAGTCATGTCTGACTCTTCATGTCCCTGTGGACCAGACTGTCCAGACAGATATTATTTTGGGTAGTGACATCCACCAGAATCTGTAACAACCTTTTAATTTTTTGAACCTATTTTTTTCCATCTTAGAATCACTCCTAAGTATGAGTTCCAAGGTAGAAGAGCAGTAAAGGGATAGGCCACAGGGATAAAGTGACTTGCTCAGGGTATCACAGCTAGGAAATATCTGAGGTGAGGCCAGATTTGGACTTCCCTTCTCTAAGCTTGGCTGTCTATTCACTGAGTCACCTAACTGCCCAGCTGGAACTACTTGGGGAAACATGCCATTACTATCATTTATTCTCCATTGTGCCCTTGGTATAACAAAAGCTAATGGATGGTCCAAGGTCACCAGTTGGTCCTAGGATTTTCTTTATTCAATGAGCATTTATTAATTGCCCACTGTGGGAAGAGCACTGTGCAAAAAAACTGGAAAGATGTGAAGTTTATTTTTTTTTTTGAAGATGTGAAGTTTAAACAAAATGTAGACAATCCCCCCCATGGAGCCTGTAGTCTTGTCAAGGAAAAAGACACACATTACTATAGTACACTAGATAACTGCATTACATGGGGCTTTTATAGGGGGAAAACATGGAAAAAATCTCACTTTCTTGCATCTCTAACCCAGGTAAAAAATCTTTCCTCTGATCTGACTTCCCATTCATTGAAAGACAGAAAACCTAAACATTCTCTTTGCTCAGCCTTCTTCCAGAACAGCAGCTCCTCAACCTCACCTGACTGGCAGCCTTGGGTCCTGACTCTGTTCTGAAAAGAGCTAGACCCCTGCCCCACTGTCACACCAGCACGTCTCTACTCACCGCACACCAAGAGAATCCACAGGGCAACTTCTGAGAGCCTGATATAATGGAGCATGAAGGGCAACGTAGCAGTGCGACGAAGGCAGAGTATAAATATGTGTAGTATTATAAAGGGGCAGCTAGATGGCACAGTGGATAGACTGTTTGACTTGGCCAAGAAGACTCATCTTCCCGAGTCCAAATTGGCCTTAGATACTTACTAGCTGTGTGATCCTAGGCAAGTCACTTCTCCCTATTGGTCTCAGTTTCCTCATCTGTAAGATGGAGAAGGAAAGGGCAAACCACTCCAGTATCTTTGCTATGAAAACCCAAATGGGGTCCCAAAGAGTCAGACATGACTGAAACAACAATGACAACAGTATTATAAAACTTCAAGTTATCTATTTGCCTCCTTCTCAGTGGAGCAAAGAAGTCATTGTCTTGAGAACTCACGGGAATAGGCAGAGCCAGTAGCCAGACCCTGAAAGGTATGCACTGATTAGAATCGGAAAGTGTCAGTCATCCTAACACTAAAAGTGGACCCAGGGTGAAGAGGAATGGGAAAAATTCCTCAGGAGCAATTTTGAGGTTGGGCTATTTGGTAGGAATTGAGAAAAGGCAGCCAATAATCTGACCCACTCAGCAGAGGTCTCAGTTGAGTCTTAGGGGTTCAAGGAGTTCAACCATTAGGGGCCCCATGGACTAGCTAGTCTTAGGTGCCAAGTGGAAGTAGGGGAGCTGAGTCTCACATAAGGAGGTTAAATGTCATTAAGGGACAAGATGGCCATATCTACAGATTAAGGAACATGATAGGATTGTGGGTTATCATGGCACTAGAACATTTCAGAGCTGGAAAGGACCTCAGAGGTCACCTAATCCAAATCCCTCATTCCACAGATAGAAAAACTGAGGCCATGAGAGATAAAGTGATTTGTGTGACATAAAGTTAGAGAGCTAGCAAAACCAGTGTTTGAACTCAGGGACACTGATTCAAAATCCAATGCCCTTTCCACTGAATAGTGAGCTGGTCTAGATGTAATTTTTTTTTGTTTTTATCTTTTTGTTTTTGTTTTTGGTCTAGATGTAGAGACAAAAGATTAAATAGAACTTTTCAGATCAAATGAATAATATTTATAAAGTGCTTAGTATAGTACCTGGCACATAGTAGGTATTTAATGTTTATTTTCTCCTCTCTCCTTCCAAAGAAGGGCTAACAGGTGACGTCTGGATGCTCTCGTAAATATAAAAGTCTTATTGTTATTTTGTTTTTCTTCTTTTTCCCCATAATACTCTGGTAAAGTTTTTGTTTTATTTTGTTTCATTTTTTGACTCCAACTATATCACGGTTGAATTTTTGGGGGAAGGAGAGTTTCCATCTATATCTATTATCTAGGACAGTGATGGTGAACCTTTTAGAGCCTGAATGCCCAAATTGCTCCCTCATGTTGCATGTGAGCCACATCCTTTGGGCTGCTGGACAGAGGGATGGGTGATGTGAAAAATGTTCTCAGACACTGTGGAGAGGGGGAGGGGTGCAGCCCCCTCCACTCGTGCCATAGGTTCTCCAAAATGGTTCTAGGAGAAGGCCAGGCTAGATCTAGAAGTGACAGTAGAGTGAGAAATGAAGACTTCTGGGAAGGATGATTGAGGTTTAGGGTTAGATGCTGTCTCCAGCCTCCCCAGGGTGTTGCTTTATGAGGAATTATTGAGAGGACAGCCCTCAGCTTTCAAGGATGATGTGATGGAGAGCAACCACCAAGTTGTCTCTTCAAATATTTGAAGAACTCTCATAGAAAAGAATCAGACTTTGACCCCAGAAGCCAGAACTAGTCTCGAACTAGTTGCTGAGAGATAAATATAATGCTTGATTAAAAAACAACAACCCCAAACATGTTGAAATATCACTAAAAGCTTCATAACAATTGGAGCTATTGTCAAGAGGAAAAGGCTGCCTTAGGAGATAGGGAGTCCCTCTTGCTCCTGGAAGTCTTTATATGGAGGTTGGATGACCCTTTTAACATGCTGCTCTGTTCAGGTAAGCATTGCACTAGATCCCTCCCAATTCTGAGATTCTGTAATTGCTGCTATAGACTCCCACGCTGGGCTAGATGGATCATGGATCTGGTCACTGGAACATTTCAGGTATTATAACCAGTAACTCACATATCCTCTCCTTCCCCCCAGTAGTTCCAGGAACCTCCAAGGATCCTGAATTCTCCTGGGTCAAAGCTGCTCTAGTCTTTACTATTCCATGGTCTAGGCAGAGGCAGAGCAAGCCAAAAGACTTGAGCTCAGTTCTTAGGGTGAGACAATGTGGTTCAGAAGGCTAGCTCACTGCTTTTCTCCAGCCCCACGAGGGAGACACACTTGTCTGCCTTTCCATCAGGTTCACATCCCAAACTCAGTATCTCTGCCCAGGTCCTGACTTAGCCTCCCCCTATGTCTATCCTTTCAGAAGGAAGGAAGGGCAAGTCATGGACCCTCTATTGGAATCTTCCATGAACTGAATAGAGGCTTTTCTGTGCAACCCAAGAATTCTGGGATTAGGTGATTCTTTCCAAGAGGCAAGATTGCCTTTGTAGAAGCTTTTCCACTGGGTAGAAAGCAAAGGAGTTATCCCCTTGTCCACATCAGGTAAATGGGAACTAACCTAAGGAAAGTTAGTTTCCTCCCATGAGGAAGCAACATTCCTGGGCCCCTCTATGGGACCCTGAAGTCCTCTGTTCTCTCCCATCTGTTCCTCTCCTGCAGGCTTCTCAGGGTGGTCCTCCCTTGTCCTTTCCCCGTGATGTGGCATGACCTCACTGCCAGTCATGGGGCCTGTATTCTTTGTGGTCATTTGGGATGGCTCTTCAGGCCCTTCAGCCCCTAAAGCCATGGCAGGCTCTGGGATTCTGCCATTACGAAGAGGGGACATGATGCCCGTCTTCACTCTGGATTCAGGCTCTTTGTTCCCACTAGTGGGAAGCAAGGGACCCATGGTTCCAGTACCTTGAGCTCTTTTTTCTCTGTGTCCTTTGCTTGTTAGGACCTCAGGCTCATTGGAGCCTTTGTTTTGGAAGTAGAAGCTCCCTGAGCTTGGACCGCGCTTTCCATCTTTGACCTGTGGAAGACAGCAGGCAGGAATGTAGCAGTGCCAGTCAGTCCTACCATGCTTTAGGCATTAGTGGATTTAGGTTTGAATTTCTCTTCTAGGAGGAATTGGTGTCTACATTTCAGCTCTTGCCACTGGGCTTCCTCAGCTCTACTGCTCCATTTCTCTCTCTCTCTTTTAAACCCTTACTTTTCATCTTAGAATTAATACTGTGTGTTGATTTCAAGGCAGAAGAGGTAAGGGCTGGGCAATGGAGATCAAGTGACTTGCCCAAGGACAGCCAGGAAGAGTATGAAGCTAGATTTGAATCTAGAACCTCCTGTCTCCAGAGCTGGCTCTCAATTCACTGCGTCACCTAGCTGCACCCTGTTCTCTCTTTATCCATACCAATTCTCACTTCAGAAGAAAGCTACAAATACCAAGTCCTTCTATTGACTCTGTTAGTTTGCAATGGGCCAGTGGGAGGAAAGGCCCCAGAAAAGAATCTTATCTTTCTTTTTCACCCTCGGTGGGTGCACAAACCTCAGAGGCAGCAACCGAGGCACAAAAATGACTTGACCTTGCAATATCAAATGAGGCAAGGACCAATGCATCTTTCTGTCTGCTGCTCTTAACCCTTAGGAGACCTAAGCCAGGGAGAACTGGCAGGTGGTGGTATCAAATATTTCCCTTCTCTGGTATCAAATGGGATCATAGAACATGTGCCCACTAAAGGTTTTCCTGGGAAATGAGACCCAGAGAAAGTTGAGACCCAGTCCATTTAACTCTATCTTAAGTTAGTCAGTAGACATTTATTGAGCACCTACCATGTACAGATGTATTGCACTAAGCACTTACAGTACTTGGCATCTGCTAAATATTCTGTCTCTCTAGAAAGCACCCTCATATATATATATATGTATATATATATATATATATATATATATAATCTTCTCATAAGCCTTGTGAAGCAGGAAGGATAAGTATTGTTCCCATTATATAGATGAAGAAAGTGAGAGGTTAAAACAACTTGCCCAAGATCACTTAGCTAGTTAGTGGCAGAGGTAGGACTAGAACCCAACCTCAAATTCCTAGATCAGGGTTCTTTCCATCATCACTATTGCTTGTTATTAACAACTTATATTTATATAGCGCATGGAGGTTAGGGTACTCCCACCTTACCATCATCTCTTAGGACCTGCTTTTTCTTCCAAACTCATCCCCCTTCTATATGAAAGGGCCCCCCTCTATATGAAACCTTTCCTGAGTCTTCTAGATGATAGCATCTCTCTCCCACTGAGTTATATCATATTTATTTTGTATGTATTTTATACATATTTACATATGTATCTTCCTCCCTAAAGAGTAAGGTTCTTGAGGAAAGGAACCTTTTGTCTTGTTCCACAAACAAACACTCATCACTTGGCTTTGGGCATTTTCTCTGATTGTCTCCTCTACCTGGAATTCTCTCCTCATCTTCACCTATTGGCTTCCTTTAAGACCCAGCTAAAATCTCATCTCCTAAAGAGCTTTTAACTCCCTCTTATTCCTAGTGCCATCTTTTTCTTTAAAATGTCCCCCTATTTATCCTGTGTGTTTGTCATCTCCCAGATTAGATTGTGAGCTCCTTAAAGGCAGGGATTGCCTTTTGCCTCTTTTTGTATCTTGAGCACTAAGTGCAGGGTCTGGCATATAGTAGGTGATTAATAAATGCTTGATTGATTAGTGGAGGCTTAGGAGGATAAAATCTCCTTAGCCTTGAAAAGAGCAAATTTAGGAAATTATTTTGAAACTCCCAGTTAAGAATGTTTTGAGTATCTGTTGGGATTAATTAAGTTTTAGGAGTAGAGGAGCAGGTAGAAATAGAAAACAGATATGGTGGGCATTCTTCTCCAGTGGAGTTGGTCTGACAGTCTTCTCCCCTGTTCTGACAGTGTTCTAGTCATTTTCTCTTTGGGAATGTGAGATAAGTCCCTGGTACCTTTTTTCTTTTTTGTCTCCCAATAGTGATGGGTGAGGGGGTTGGGAAACAAGATTCTTAGGGTGCCAGAGGATAGAATCCAT
>NC_058134.1:123141717-123240535 GCF_016433145.1 Gracilinanus agilis
AGGAGGAGGAGGAGGAGGAGGAGGAGGAGGAAGGAGGAAGGAAGAAGGAGGAGGAAGGAGGAAGGAAGGAGGAAGGAAGGAAGGAGGAGGAAGGAAGAAGAAGAGAGGAGGAGGAGGAGTCGTCAGCAGCCAGGGCCTCCTTTACCAGAGAAGGAGACTTGCCTACTCACCACATTGGGATGCTTCTCTTCAGCCAGGGCTGTCTGCTTGGAGGATCCCTGGTGCTGTTGCCACCTTCTCAGTGCCCAAACACTCAGACCAAATCCAGTCCCCAGAAGCAGCACTGCCAAGATCAGACTGACCACTATTATCACCCAGTTGGCCACACTTGGGGGTGAGGACAACCCTGAAGGATCTGGAGGAACTGTGAGGGAGAAGATGTAAGAAGGGAGCATCCAACCCAGCAACCCTCCTGGGGATCCCTCATCTTATCTTGATGAGTCTCTAGTCCTTCTACTGTTTCCCATGGCCCATCCACCCTCTCCCTAAGACCTTGCTATTATTACCTGACTGTCCCAAGGGCAGCACCTCCACGACAACAGTGGTGTTGGCCACCTCCCCAGATTCCTCATCCTGAGCGATCACCTAGAACCAGACCAGGGATATCAGGGAGGGAAAAACAGATCAGGAAGCATCTGGTTCAGTCTCGAAGGAGTTAACTAGGGATACTTCAGCTTCTTCTTCCCCTAACTTCTCCTTCCATCCACTCCCTCCATCCACACTCAATAAAAAGAAACCACACTGTTC
The DNA here is from genome assembly GCF_016433145.1 of Gracilinanus agilis. Classification (NCBI taxonomy): domain Eukaryota; kingdom Metazoa; phylum Chordata; class Mammalia; order Didelphimorphia; family Didelphidae; genus Gracilinanus; species Gracilinanus agilis. The sequence goes on from NC_058134.1 coordinate 123,142,465, forward strand.
TATTGTGGAACCATAGGAGTCACCCAGGATTGCCCAACAAGGTCAAGCTGGGAAGTGAACCCAGACATCCTGGGCCCCAGCTCTCCTCATGACAAGGGAGTCATACTCAGCTGCAATGACAAGTCAGAAGATCTGAACGAAGGAAGTTCTGAAGGGGAGTGGGGGAGAGAACAGAGAATTAATCTCCAGGTTTTTTACCTGCAGGAAGTATGTTTCCCATGCCTGGAGCCAGTTTGGTCTAGCTAGGAGCAGTCCATCCTTTGTGATAGAGAAGAGCTGGGAATGGTTGCTCTCAGGCAGAAGCTTGTACCAGAGTTTGGGGTTAACTCCCTGTTGGGGATAGACACTGCATGTATCTGGGAGGAAGTTAGTTGGGGGGGGTGTGTGTTTCCTGTAAATCCACATACAACTCTCGCCTTGCCCAGTAGCCGTCTCATTCCTCACTGGGGGCACCTGCCTCCCTAGCTGAGTATTCTAAGCCTTCATCAGGGCCCCTCAGTCCTTGGAACAGTGATGCTCTCCCCTCTCCCCTTCCTCTTTTAGAATTCCTGGCATCCTTCAAAACCGAGCTCAAACGCTCCCTCCTGAAGGAGGCCTTTCCCTGTCCCTGACAGCTGCTAGTAACGTCTCGTCTAAGGTTACCTTTCAGATTCTGTATCTGTCTTGTCCGGCATATACTTAATTATCTATGTGTTGCCCCTGTCATTAGAATGGAAGCTCTCTGAAGTCTGGGACTACTTTTGCCTTTCTTTGTATTTTTTTAGCCCTTAGAAGGGTACGTAGCCTGTAAAATCTATATCTGATGGTTTACTGTCTCAGGGAGAGGAGAAGGGTGGGTGGGAAGGAAGGAGAGAATTTGGAACACAAATTTGAAAAAAAAAAAGGAATGTTAACAAATTGTTTTTACACACAATGTAGAAAAGTAAAATGTTATTTTAAAAATAAATTATTTACTTCTAAATGAAAAAAAGAACAGTGTTTAGCATATAGTAAGAGTCAGTTAGTCAGTCAATAAACATTTGTGAAATGCCCACTAAGCTGGAGTTTTAAAGAAGGGCAAAAGAGAATTAAGGAGCTCACAGCCTAAAGAGGAAACAACATATGAACTACTATGTAGAAATTATATATTTATGTACATAGACAGAATAAATGGGAAATAATCAATAGGAGGAAGACATTCACGTTAAGGAAAGGCTTCTCTTAGAAGGTAGGATTTTAGCTGGGACATGAAGGAAGCCAGAGAAACTAGGAGTTGGAGATTTGGAGGGAGAGAATTCCAGGCTCGAGGAATGCCAGAGAGCATGCCAGAGGCCAAGAGATGGAGTGTCTTGTTCCTGGAACAGCAAAGAGCTTAATAAAGACTTATCAATTGATTGATGCCATCTCTCCGAGGACCCCCTCTTTAGTTGGCCGTGGTCTGGCTAATTATATCCCTTCTATAACATTCTTCTAAGGGTTAGAAAGAGAAATATCTCCCAAAGCCACAGAGGCCCCATTTGCTGGAAAAGGGATTACTCACATTGGGGAAGTCGGGATCCACTGCCTGGAGAGAAAGGACCTGCCCACCATAAGTGACCAGGAGGGCGGCCGTGTCTGGACCCTCAGACACAAAGGCAGCATGGTGGGGCAGGGAGAAGCGGGGCGGGTAGTGATTGGCAGCCACTATCCTCAGCAGCACCTCTGACACAGCATACTTTCTGGGGTCATCCACCTGGGCCGCCTGGAGGGGCAGGAGAAAGGGAAAGAAGAGCACGGTCAGAGCTATACGTTTATTCCCATTCCTGGGAAAAGAGCAAACACCCAAAAGTGTTCCCTAATTGATAAAAGGCCCAAAGACATTAACAAGCAACTTTCAAGGAAAGAAATCTAAGCCATCCACGTAGAGCCATGTGAAAAAATGCTCCGAATCATCAACTAGAGAAATGAAAATTAAAGTAAGAGATTCCATCTCACGTGCTGATAAAAAAAAACAAGCAAACACAAGAAAAGCAAAATGGCACATGTTGGAGGGACTTTGGGAAAATAGGACTTGGGAATGGGTTTAACCAATCAGGAAAGCAATTTGGAGCTATGCTCTGCCCCCCCCCCCCAAATTACTAAGCTGTGTATCGAATTTGACACAGCAAAGTTCCGGCCTCTGCGCCGAGGGGATCAAAGAAACATAAAAAAAAAGCCCTATATTCACACACAAAAATTTGTAATAGCTATTTTTGTAGTGGGAAGGAACTGAATGCCCATCAACTGAAAAATGGCTGAAAAAATTATAGTATATGAATGTAATGGAATATCATTATGCTGTAAAAAATAAAGAGTAAAAAGTTGTGGTAAGTACTTGTGGTTTCTGTTATTGGGAAAGCTGAGACTGGTAGATTGCTAGAGTTCAAGAGTTTTGTAGTGCTAAAATAGATTGGGGGGGCAGCTGGGTAGCTCAGTGGATTGAGATCCAGGCCTAGAGAAGGGAGGTCCTAGGTTCAAATCTGGCCTCAGACACTTCCCAGCTGTGTGACCCTGGGCAAGTCACTTGACCCCCATTGCCTAAAACAAACAAAAACAAATAAATAAACAAACAGACAGACAAACAAATAAAATAGATTGGTTTTCTGCACCAATATGGTGAGTGCCCAGAAAAGGAATGGGATACTATTAGGCTAACTAAGGAAAGGTAAACGGGTCCCAAGTTAGAAAGGGGGAGGAGAAGAAGGTGGGGAGGGGGAAATGGGAGGGGGAGGAGAAGGCATCAGAGAAACCTGGAAAGATTTATATGGATGGAGGCAGCTACATAGCATAGTGGATAAAATGCCAGGCCCGGAGTTGGGAGGTCCTGGGTTCAAATTGCACCTCAGACACTTCCTAGCTGTGTGTTCCTGGACAAGTCACTTAACCCCAGTTGCTTAGCCCTTACTTCTCTTCTGCCCTAGAATCGATTCTAAGATGAAAGGTAAGGGTGATTTACATGGATGGACTGATGCAGAGTGAAATGAGCAAAATAATTTTATATTATAACATTAACATTGTAAAAATGAATAATTTTAAAGGACTTAAAAATCTGATCAGCAATGGCTCTAGAGCACTATTGAAGAACACCACCCTCCCCCTGACAGATGCTGGACCAATATACAGATCAAGACATACATGTCTGGACTCAGTCAATATGGGAATTTGTTTTGTTTGGCAATGTTATCTATTAAAAGGATCATTTGTTTGGTTTTGTTCCCCTAACCTCAGTTAGGAGCAGGAAGAGGAGGAGTAAGAGAATGATAGAGACAGAAAAAATGCCTAATAATAATAAAAATTTTAAAGAAAAGAACTAAAACCCTGTCCTATCGATGGAAGTGTTATCTACTCATAGGACAGAGCACACCTGGTCCCCAGAGCATCTACAGTTCTGTCATCTTCCTTTTCTATAGGTAGAATCCACAGTAATGACTCCTGTGCCTATTATTAATACATCAATGCTTGAAGAGGGGGTAACCAAAGCAAGGAGAGGGAGGGATCATGACACTTCATAACCTGAAGTGTTAGCCCCATATTAGCACCATACTGGAGGGGGCTGCTCCCTTACCGCTATCCACTATGCCTGAGGACATTTTTCAAATCACCTGCCCCTCTGCCCAACAGCCCAATGGGAACACTTCCTCTCTCCTCTATATGGGCTAAGAAGTGGCTCACATGTGGTATAAGGGTGCAGTTTGGGCACTCAGTCTCTAAAAGGTTCACCATCACTGTCTTAGCCCAAAGTCAAGGTGTGGGTCTACTTCCTAGTCCCCAAACAGCCCAGCTGAGTTTTTGATTCAGAAATGCAAAAAAAAGGTCATTTCTCTAACCATCCCTTTGAAAGACCCAATGGGTTCAACTCTTCTGATCCTTTAAGACCATAAACTTATGGGATTTTAGAATTAGAAGGAATCTGAGAAATCATTTAGTCCAACCTGCTTTCATTTTATAGATGAGTAAATGGAGTAAGCCATAGAGTGAAGGTCACAGGATTCTAAAGCCTAACAACCCCACGTCTTCTTTCTATGCCAGCATGAAGCTTTCCCAGTCCATCTCCTCTTTCTCACTCCTCACCCCTACGGTTCATGGTAACTGCCATCGATACTCTAATTCCCCAAACCCTGACCATCTCACTTACTGATAACTGCAAGTCAAAAGACTAAATCTGTTGTGTGTGTGTGTGTGTGTGTGTGTGTGTGTGTGTGTGTGTGTGAATTAATTAACAACTAGGAAAATATCTTAATCTTTGGATCTTCTATTTCATCTGTTAAAGGAGAATAATAAAAACAGATATTTCCCTCTCTGGATTACTATGGAGAAAGCCCTTTGTAATCCTTTGTAACTTCACATCTACTCAAGTCCAGGCTGGTTTTGCAGAGGGAAAAAAATCCCTTATGCTGAGTGCTTTATAATCAGAGGGTTACTTCTGATGGCCAAGAGAACACGTCAGGATGCTGTGTTCCTGTGTGTTGTGTCTGACCCCGCTTTGGGCGGTTTTCTTGGCAAAGATACTGGAGTGGCTTGTTATCTTCTTCTCCAGCTCTTTTTACAGATGAGGAAACTGAGGCAGAGTTGTGACATGCCCAAGGTCACACAACTAGTAAGTATCTGAGGCCAGATTTGAACTCAGAAAGATGAGTCTTCCTGACTCTGTGCCCAGTACACTATCTGCTACGCTATCCAGTTGCCCCATGTACCTGAGCAAGGGACTTATTTTGGTTTGTTCCAAAGATGTGGGAGAGAAGTTTTGGAGACACACATGGAGAAAGGAGTTCTAGGGAGATGCTCAAGAGAAAGGCAGAAAGCCTTGGAGCTGTAAATAGGTATGGAAACAGTCCTTGACCTTGAGGGTTCCCATCTACCATCCAGAAGTTTTCCTCGCTTGACTGTCTCCCTAGGGCAATTCTCTCCACATGACTCCCAAGTCTCTCTCCCAAGACTAGAGTGCATCGCTTGGCCTGTTGTGAAGCATCTCACTCATTATTCTCATAAGATCAGAATTAGAATCTCTTCCCATCTTCTTTGGACTAGCCCAGAAGTTTGTAGGGACTTCTTCAGACTAACAGAAAGGCCCCAAGCTTCCGTCTTTGTTTCTCTTTATTGGGCCATACCATCACCGTGAGGTGGAAGGCTGAAGTGAGCTGGCTGTTAGGAGCCTCCTTTTGCATGGTCAGGGCCCCCGAGGTGTTATCCATATGGAAACGGCCACCATCTGCCCCTGCAAATTAAGATGGCAAGTGAGAGACCTTCATTCTCGCTTCTTCTCCTGTCCCCTAATCCCTCATCTCTTTCCCTCCTTGAAAGAACCTCACTTCAGCTTCTCTGAGGACTAAGCCCATGAAACTTCTTTCAAGAGGGGAAACAGCCAAGGGACTATTCTAGTGTTTTCCTCCAAAGGAATACTGACCAGGGCCAGTCTCTTTCCACTGGGACCCCTCGCTCCCTCTCCCCTTCCTGGCTCTATCTACTCTGCTTGGTCCCACAATGATACACTTCAAAATTAATCTGGCAGAAATACTATCGACCACCATCAAAGGAACTGCTGGAGTCTGAATGCAGATTGAGGCATGCTCTTCTCCACTTTATTTCCTTGAGCATTTTCTTGTATAACACGTGTCTTCTTTCACAACATGATGAACATGGGAATATGTATTGCATGATGGCACATGCATAGCCTATATCAGATTGCTTCCCACCTCCAGGAGGGGAGAAGGGAGGGAAGGAGGGGAAGAATTTGGATTGCAAGATGTCAGGAAATTAATGTTAAAAAATGTTTTCTGAACCCAGTGGAATTACTCGTTGGCTACAGGAGGTGGATGGGAGGAGGGGAGGGAAAGAACGTGAATCATGTAACCATAGGAAAATATTCTGAATTAATTAAATAAAAAACAAAACAAAAATGTTTTCTGCAGGCAATTGGAGAAAAAATATAATAAAAGCTTTGGGGGAAAATTTATCTGGCAGCTCTCTCTACAGTATGTATCAGAGATCCAGAATTCAAAGGAACCTTAGTGATCACCTCTAAGAGTTTTTAGCCTTTTTGTTGTCACGGAACCCTTTGGGAGTCTGGTTAAGCCTCTAGTCTCCTTCTTAGAATAAGTGCATGAAATATGATACATAGGATTACAAAAGAAACCAATTAAATGGAAATACAGATAGCAAAATATTTTTTAAAAAATTCACAGATCATAAATTAAGGATTGCTGATCTAATTCAATAACCTCATTTTTTAAGATGAGGATGCTGAGACCTAGAAAGGGGAAAGGGACTTGTCCAAGGCCACCAAGGAAATTAAGTAGCAAACTCAGAATTTGAGCATAGATTATCTGATTCTCAACCTGGCCCTCTTTCCACTATTTTGCCTTCTGAAAATAACATTGATGATGTCTGACATCTAACCCCATTGGAAGACAGAAGAGAGATGGTTTGTATGGATGGAGGCTGGGGATGAAAGACAGGAGCCTGATATTTGTTGGGGACCCATTCCCTCCTGGAGACCCAGTTTTCCCCTACCTGTGAGGATGGAATAGGAGATAGCAGCCTTGAGGTCATGGTCTCCATCCTCTGCATAGATAGGTCCAGGTTGAAAGTGTAGAGGACCTTCCTGGAGAGGGGAAGAAACCCAAGAATCATTGAAGATGGCCTCTGAAAGCTTGTCTGATTGAAGCCCAGAGGACCTAATTGGAGAAAGGAATTATGGGAACAGGGATTTGGATATTTGCCCAGTGACCTGAACTCTTTTGGGAAAAGAAGCAGTATGTGGTGCCTTGATCTTCCCCTCCCCATCCTTGTTCCCTCTCCTCTTTCCCCTTCGCCCCCTGGAAACTGGTATCCTGGGGTTTTGCCAAGGTTGCTTCAACTTGCTTGAACACCAAACTATTCCAATAGTTGTCTCAGAATTCAAGAACTCACCCAGATCTCTCCCTCCGTGACACTGGCTGTGTAAATGGGGCTAATACAGACATGGGAGTCCTGCGGACCCAGGGGGCGGCAGGGCAGGAAGCGTGGGTACTGGTCATCCCCATCCAGGACGTTGATATGGATAGTGATGCTGCACTTGTAGCGTTCTCTGGTACTTGTCTCCTGTTGGGGGAGACTAAGCTCAGCTTAGGAGGGGCAGGACCCTCATTCAAGACACAGAGCATGTTACCCCAACCTGAAGAGAAGGACAACTGCATTGCCAATGAAGTCTGCTAGACCTGCAGTCAGGAAGACCTGAATTCAAATTCTGCTTCAATTCCTTACCAACTGGTCACTGTTGGCAAGCTGCTTAACCTCTCCCAGGCTCAGTCTCCTCGTCTGTAAAATGGGGCTAAAAACAGCTTCTACCTCACAGGATGGTTGGGAGCACAGAGTGAGACATTTTATATGAAGCTTTTTGTGGACCTTAGAATGCTAGATAAATATAGATATTATCATTATTGTTGTTCAGTAATTTTTCAGTTGTGTCTGACTCTTTGTGACCCCACCAGGGGTTTTCTTGACAGAGATCTTGGAGCAGTTTGCCATTTCCTTCTCCAGCTCACTTTACAGATGAGGAAACTGAGGCAAAAAGAGTTAAGTGACTTGCCCAGGGTCTCACAGCTAGTAAGTGCCTAAGGCCAGTGAGGATGATTTTTCTAATCTAAGATGAGGGTAGGAAGGCAGATGTCCACCTCTTAGAAGGGCAGAATCAGTCAAAGGAACCCTAAGCATTCCTCCCACTGTGACTGATGCTTGAGGACAAACATACACTCCACCACAACGTGGGCCCAAAGTAATAATCGACCTGCCTTGCCTCCTGCAAATCCTTCAACTGGGTCAGTCTTGGGGGTTGGGGAATTTGTTCTGGGACTTCTAGCCTGATCCTATAAAGGGCAGCAGAGACCAGCTGCAAATTGAAGCACTCAAAGCAATGAGAAAAGGGATTGGGGCCAGCCAGAGCCATGGAGAGGGGCACCAGGGAGTGAGGGCTTAAGAACTGCTGAGTGGAATAGCTGAAATCTACCCTCCATTTCCTCTGGGGCTCTCAGCTCTCGCCTGGGAGGAGAGGGTGGGTCTCTGCTGGCTGGATCCTGGGATTGGAGGTTCACGGATCACAGATCCATGGTCTGTGACTTCCTACCATGGCATGGATCACCACTTCAAGTTGGCGTTTGGCCTCAAAGTCCAGCAGTTGTGCCAGGATCACCCTCCCACTGTTGGGCAGGTCAATTTGGAAGTGCATGGCATCAGGCTGAAATGAGAGGCATCAGAAAGTCACAGTCCCTTCCTTCTCTGGCCTCTGTTCCACACCTTGGGGTTTGTTTGGTTTTCTGTCTTGGAATCAATACTAAATACCAGTTCTGAGGCAGAAGAGCGGTAAGGACTAAGCAATTGGGGTTAAGTGACTTGCCCAGGGTCATACAACTAGGAAATGTCTGAGGCCAGATTTGAAAACAGGACCTCCTGACTCCAAGCCTGGCACTCTATCCACTGTGCTCCCTAGCTGTCCCTGCCTTGGGCTTATCTATTGTGCTGGCCACAGCTCTGTTCTGAAGCACAGTGCCATTGTGTAGAGAGCACTGTCTCTGCAGTCAGAGGACTTGGGTTCAAACCCTACCTCTGATGCTCAGTATCTGTGTGACCTTGGATAAGTCACAAGCACCCTAGGTCTGAGTTTCCACCTCTGGAAAACGAGAGATTGGACAAGGTGACCTCTAAGAACTTCCCAACTCTATGATCCCATGGTCTTTCCTTCCTGATTTGCAGAGGTCCCTTTGGGAATCCCGATTCCTTCTGGAAAGGGTGAATGGAATTTGGAGAGGGCTGACCATAAAGACACTGGCTTAATCTTGAGCGTGCATGGGGTCCCTCTGGAGAACCATCCCTGTGCCCTGATACCAGTCGCTTTGCAGAGACTCACAGAGGTGTTGTCGATGGAATATATGAGGGAGTCCCCATCGCCATCTTGCGCCTGTGCTGCAAACACCATGGAGTGAAGGGGGGCCAGCTGTGAGGAGACAAGGAGGAGCCCTGGGCATGCCTGCCAGCTAGCTACCCACTCCTGTTATCCAGACCCGACGCCGCCACCCCCTCCCCTGACCCTCCCCCTCCCTGGGCTGGGCCTTACCTCACTGATGTTCTGGGTAACGAGGGGCTCTCCTGGGAAGTGGGGCCGGTGATCATTCTCATTCAGCACCTGTATCATGACCCTGTACTCCACCTGAGGAGCAGAGGGGAGGAGGAAGAAGTCATGGGATGCAGAAGGAAGCCCACCACACAGAGGAAGGTACCCCAAGTGGGGCTGAGACAGAAGAGGGGAAGGGGCAGTCCAGTGGCTTACCGTGGGGAGGCCGTCTTCCGAACAGAACAGGGCCACTACCAGAACAGGAGGGTTCAAGGCCTATGGGGTTGGACAGGGAAGCTGGTATTAGTGTTGGCTTCTCTTCAGCCCAAGCTATCCAAAACAGCCTGGACAGAGAGGTGCCTTGAGGGCTAGGATGGGGCTCATGGGAGGAGCAAGGGAAATCTAGGGCCAGATAACTCCTTTCCGTGGCCATTGCTGCTACCCAAAGATGGGGAGGTCCAGCTGGCTTCCACAGATAGATACTGGGAACTTTATCTTCCTCGGAGGCATACAGAAGATGAGCTAAAATAATTTAAGATGCCCCCAAGACTGCGGACAGCTAGGAGGCTCAGTGGATAGCAAGCCAGACCTGGAGATGGGAGGTCCTGGGTTCAAATCTGATCTCAGGCACTTCTTAGCTGGGTGACCCTGGGCTAGTCAGCTCACCTCCATTACCGTAGCTCTTCTGCCTTAGCACCGATGCCTACTATCAATTCTAAGACAAAAGGTAAAGGTTTAAAAAAGAAAAAAAAAAAGGATGTCCCCAAAGTCTTAGTCCAGTCTTAGGCTGTTAAAGCTAAGATCTTAGAGATCCAGCATGGCCATAGCAGGTCCCACAGAAAACATACTTTGGCCAGACTATCCAGGGTCATGGTGGCTTTTGATGCTCTCCAAATCCCTCCCAAACTATTGTTCTCAGGGCCAGCCCTTACCCACCACCCACTATCCTCTTCCTACCTGTCCCTACCAGGTAGACTCCATCCAGAAAGCTGAACTTAGAGGCAGGAATTCTTGGGTTCATACCTTCACTCAGAAACATGTAAACCTGGGCAAATTACTTAACCTCCCAGTCTCCATTTCCTTATCTGTGAAATGGGTATGATAATAACAATAGTGCTAAACCTCACAGAGTTTTATGGGACTTGAATGAGATTATATATTCAAAGAATGTTATAAACCGTAACATGCCAAGCACTAGTATTGTGATTGTTATTGCCATTGTGGTTGTTGCTGTTTTTTCCATTGCCATGGCCCATTTTACTTTAAGGCTCTTCTTCATCGCCATTGTCACGAAGGCCACTGACAGGTCACCAAGGGGAGACCAAATCCAGCAGCATTCGTAGGAAAGGAGAGTGGACCATTGTCTTCCTCTATCTGGCCCAAGTTCTCTCTGGAGAGGGCTGAGACATCAAACTTTGTACACTCGCTATATCAGTTTTTTGCTTGTTGTCCCCAGAATCAGTCTCATGGATTGTTAGGACCATAAAGGATCGTTTGGTTCAACTCTTTCATTTTCTAGATGAAGAAACTAGAGCCTGGGGGTGGGGTGGGTGGCGGATGACTTGGCCAAGGTTCTATAACTGATTACTAGCAAATCTGAATCTAGAACCTAGGTTTCTAGACTCTGAGCATAGTGCTTTGTTTGGTTTTAGTTTTGGATGAGGGATTCCATCATGACAGCGAGGAACCCTGCCTAGGGAGGAAACTCCCTCAATTCCCTGAAACTTGTAGTCTAGAGCTGCCAATTTTAATTGAAGGCAGCTAGGTAGCACCAGGCTTGTTGGGAGCATCTGGTTTCAAATATGAACTCCGATATTCCCTAGCTGTGTGATCCTGGGCAAGTCACTTAACCCTGATTGCCTCACCTTTGCCACTCTTCCATCTTAGAACTGATACTAAGACAGACAGAAGGTAAGGGTTTTATGAAAGAAAGAAAGAAAGAAAGAAAGAAAGAAAGAAAGAAAGAAAGAAAGAAAGAAAGAAAAAAGGAAGGAAGAAAGAAAGAAAAGGAAGGAAGGAAAGAAGGAAGAAAGAAAGAAAGAAGGGAAGGAGGGAAGGAAGAAAGAAAGGAAGGAAGGAAAGAAAGAAAAATTAATTGATTTGCAGAGGCACACAGCCTATATGTGACTTCTCCACTCTTTTCATTAGGTTGCATTAAATCCATCTCCCTTTGTAATCCTGTTCCCTGAGCCCCTACTTCCCCCAGAGCCCTCCTTCCATGCCACAGACCTTCCCCAGAGGTCTGCCCCTACCTCTCGGTCCAGGACCTTCTCTCTGGAAACATTCAGACGAATTGTCTTCCCTTCCAGGTACAACCAGTGGGCGTCAGGGCCACTTAGGCAGAGCTGCAGGCCTCCGGTCAGTGGGTCCCCAAAGCTTGTCAGGTTGGCCACGAAGGAGCCACTGGGGCTGTTCTCTGGGAGTTCTGTGAAGATGTTGCTGCCCCCCAAGCACTGGTTTGCACCAGCTGAAGATACACAGACAGGTATAGGCCAGACTATTGAAATTGCTCTCTTAAAGGTCACCAAGGGTATCTTAATCTCCAAATTCAGTCACCTGTGCTCATCAGCCCATTCTCCTGGCCCTTTCTGTAATGTCTGGCACTGCTGACCATCCCTTCCCTTTTGGAATACTCTTCTCTCTAAGCCTTTTGGGACACCACACAGTCTACTTCTCTAAGACTCTTCTCTGGTTTATCTCTCGTATCTCCTAAACAGAGCCATAACCAGTAAGGAGTAAAAAGGACTTGGGCCCCGGGTGTTCACATTATGGGGCTAACAGGTAGGGTGCTCCCTCTCCAAAAGGATCATCATCCTTATGCCTCTCTCTGTGGTCCTTCAATGGACCCCTCAGCACTACCACCAGGGACCCTCCAGCACAGATATACTTTGCTAGGTTTTGGGGGGCAGCTAGTTGGGGCAGGGGATAGAGTGCTGGGCATGGAGTCAGAAAGACTCCTCTTCCTAAATTCAAATCTGGCCTCAGACACTTACTAGCTGTGTGACCCTAGGCATTTCATTTAACCCTGTTGGCTTCAGTTTCCTCATCTGTAAAATGAGCTGGAGAGGAAATGGCAAACCACTCTAGTATCTTTGCCAAGAAAACATCAGATAGGATCATGAAGAATCAGGCAGGAAATAGCAATCACCACTCAGCAAAAGATGTAATAAAGTATCTTTTCCTCTTCTTCTGGAAAATATGGAAAGATGTGGACTAGACTATGATATAATTAGAAGGATCTAGAATTGCATGGGTGGCAGTCCTAGAAAGACTATGAATAGTTTTATTCATTTATTTTATTAATACATTTAAAATATTTAATATGTCAATATAGAACATATTTTATTGATAGCTTAATGTCAACTTGGCAGTAGCTTTTCAGTGGAATACTTAAGGGATCTATGCTTGAACCCATTTAACATTTTTTCAGAGGCTTGGCTAGAGGCATAGATAACTGCTTATTAAATTTGCAGATGATGGGAATCTGAGAAGAGTGGCTATCATACTGGATTACAAAATCAGGATGCAAAAAGATCTGGGCAGTCTAGAGCCCTGGGCTTGCAGCTGATACAATCTGATACTACCTTCCACCTCTCCAGACTGTTGCCAACTCTTGCCATTTGTACCTTCACCACATCTCTGGTATACATTCCCTGTTCTGCCCTCAGTTACTCTCACCATTCCATGTTTAGACTATTGCCACATTCTTCTGAATGGTGTCTCTCTTCCATCCATTGGCCTCCCACCTCTCAAAAAATTTTCCTAAAGTACAGATCTGACCACATTCCTCCTCCTGAATAATAAACTACAATGGCTCCCTATTACCTCTGGGATCAAATATAAAATCTTACGTTTGGTGTTTAAAGCCCTTACTACCTCTGCTGTCTTCTTACACTTTTGTTATTGTTGTTCAATCATGTCCAACTCTTCATGATGCCATTTGGGATTTTTTGGGCAAAGATAGTAGAGTGGGGGGGCTCAGAAGATAGAGAGCCAGGTCTAGAGAAGGAAGGTCCTGGGTTCAAATTTGACCTCGACTTAAATAATTCCCTACTATAGTTCTGTTCCTCAATGTAGGCACATCCTCAAACTGCCTCAGCCCTCTGGTCTATCTATATCAGAAATTCGGAGCCTATTCTTGTGCATCAGTAAGTCATTCAGTCAGTCAATTATCTTTATTACTGCTATAGGGGTATACATATAGCCTCCTATAGGGGTAGCTAAGTAGCACAGTGGATAGAGCACCAGGCTTGGAGTCAGGAGGACCTGGGTTCAAATTTGACCTCAAATACTTTCTAGCAGTGTGACTATGGGCAAATCACTTAACTCTAATTTGCCTAGTCCTTGCCTCACTTCTGTCTTGGAATTTATATTAAGAGAGAAGGTAGGAATTTGAAGAAAGAGCCTACTATGTTCTAGGTACTGTGTCATGGACCCCTTTGGCCATTTAGTGAAGCCTCAGAACCCCTTCTTGGAAAAATGTTTTTTAAATACTTGAAGGAAATACAAAATTTCAGTTAGAGATGATTAAAAATAAAGATGCAATTTCCCTTTCATTCTAGTTCACAAGCCCCTGACATCTATCTAGGGACTTCAGGGCTCCGTGGATCTAGATTAAAGACCCCTGTTCTATATGATCCCCTTGAAATAGCAATATTTTGCACATAGTAAGTCTTAATAAATGTCTAGCTGATCAAATGATATGAACTGAAAAACTTCTGCCCCTGAATTCCAAAATATTTTATTCGCCTTTTGAAATCTCGATTAGATGACAAATGAATAGGTCAAGATTCTGGTGCCATAGTGCAGGTTTGAGCTAGGAGCCTAGGTTGGGGGTAGCAACCCCAGCCCTAAACCATACCCCGTTCTAGGGAGGTTTCTCACTGTGCTCCTCTCTCCTACACTCTAACCTTCCAGACACTGACCAACTTCCCTGGTGGCCATAATCCTAAAGGACTACTGGCCAAAGGAGTTATGGAAAAGGGAGCTGCTAGCTTCATCCCGATACCTGTATTTAGGTAGAAGGTCAAAACTGCAGTGAGCAGCGAGTGCCATGTCAACCTTATCTTGGCCATTCCAGCCTCCAGAGCGCGCGTCTCTGCGTTGCCCACTGGGGGAGAAAGAAGGTGGTATCTCTCCCTATTTTGTTTCCATTGGTAGAGTCTGACACTAAGTCCTTGAGATCTCCAGGCCCTTGAATCTACCGATCTCCTGGGCTTGGTTCCAGCACATGGGACCCCCCCCCCTTCCCTCCATCCCCAACTCATCTCCAACTTCTTCCCACCCATAGAGGAGGGAGAGGGCAGACGTGGAGCATACCCCGTGTTTCTTGGTGGGCTAAGTGGCCTAAGCCCAGAGCTCCTGCCACATCAGAGGGAGGGAGGTGAGGCATGCTCCAGTCCTACCTTTCTGTAGTGACTCTCCCTGTAATAAAAGAGAGGAATCCAAGAAGAGAGAGAAATAGAGGCAGATGGAGGACAAAGATGGTGCCCTCATAGCAGGGTGGATTTGGGACCCTTATCTTAGCTTTCTTTCTGAATATGTTGCCTGTGCTTTTTAATGTGGTTCCAAATCCCCACCCACCCACCCACCCAAAAAGGGCTTGTCCTGCATCAAAATGAAGGGGATGGGATGTAGGCCTGGGAGGATCGGCAGAGTTAGCAGTGAAACTGGAGGCAACAAGCAGGAAAGGGGAAAACAGGCAGAAGAACATAGTAGTCTGTCCCACAGATGGTCAGAAGCACAACTTAGACATTCGGCCCCTTAAGCAAGGGCTCAGTTTAGGAATTCTTAAACCCTTAGCAGGACTGTGTTCTTTAACCTCTCTCAACCTCAGTCAATTAGACAAAGAATTGTGGAATAAGGTTGAGGGAATGAGCCCCTTTGCCTTATCCAGATGCCCAACTTCTCCTTCCTGAATTCCTGAAGGCAACTGCTTCCTGCAGGGACTTTTAGCCATCAGAAACCCTTCTGTTTTTTCTAACTTTTTACTTTTTGGACATCATGGACTAGAAGTCTGGGGAATATTCTGGTCTCTGATTTCCTGGCTAACCCTGTGGGTCCTAATCTTTCATCCATATCCTAAATTTCTCTAGATGCTTTAGGACTTTCCTCTTAGTGGCAAACATGGAGCGAACCCTTACCTTTCAAAAGGAAACCCAGGAACCTGCTGTATGCCTGGATACCTGAGTCCTCCCAGTGTCTCTGACTGAGCTTGCCAACCCTTCCTCCACCCCCACCCCCCAACTCTTACCTGGAGGGACAAGCAGTTTTCCTCATTTCTGAGTGCCCCTGCCCACAGTTCCATCAGTCCCCAAACTGAGGGGTCAGGAAGCTCATGGTGCTGAAGTCTGGATCACCTTGTGAGTACCCCTTTCCTGCTCCCAGGTGCAGAACTCCAGATGGGACAATGCCCGGGTACCAGTAGAGTAGAAAGACTAGTCAGCTCAGAGCCAAAGGGATATGGGTTAAGATGGTGGCAGCGGGTACACTGGGCTAACCTTCCACCCCCCCCCTTAGGTCTAAGAAAGGAGCTGATAATACCCTTAGAGGCAGTTCTTCCTTCTACCCCACCCCCACCTCATCCCTCTGCACAGAAGCTAATAAGATTATCTCATTTCATTCTGCACACCATCCAGTTCCCACATGAATTCCAGAACAGAGAAACTGGTATTGAAGAGAAAAGAAATCACAGAACCACAAAATCTCACTGTCATGGGAAGCTATCAAGTGACCCTTTCCCTTATCTTCCAAATACCCGCTGTCCCTCCCCCCCATTAGATAAGCATTTTTCGGGGCCATTCTTTGAATCCCTAGCACTTAAACCGTGCTGTGCACACAGCAGGCATTTAATAAATGCTTACTGACTTGACTTCCCATGAAGCTGAGCATATGTGGAGATGGGTCAGGGGGCATCCCATGGGGCATGCATGGAGCTGAATCAACACTCTGCCTCTTTTCAAAGGCACAATCACTCTGGCCCCTCGCTTAAAGGGCTCTTTCTTAGTCCCCATGAAGGGACTGAGATGGGATGGTTGAAGATGATTAGTAGCTGAATCTGAAGAAGTTGCCACTCCATAGATCTTAAAAGGAACCATAATGTATGATGGTTAACTGTGATTGATGTAACTATTATCAACAAGGCAAGGACCACCCAGTATAACTCCAGGTGACTCCTGAGAAAAAGGCTATCCGGCCACCATAGATGGACAGATGGAGTCCAAATGCGGACAGAAACATAGCATTCTTCACTGTATTTCCCCCATGAGTTTTTCTCTATGTGTAAGCAATATGTGTCTTCTTTCACAACATGATGAATGGGGAAATATATGTTATATGATAATATCTGTACAACTTATCATATTACCTGACTTCTGGGGAGAGGGAAGGAGAAGGCATGAAATGTAAAATGTCAGCAAATGAGTATTAAAAATTATGTTAACAAGTAATCTGAATAAAAATAAAAAATTTAAATAAAAAAGAGGAATGACTGTTCTCTCTAGAAAGAAGAAGGAAGAGGAGGAGGAGGAGAAGAGGAAGAAAGAAAGAAAGAAAGAAAGAAAGAAAGGAAGAAAGAAAGAAAGAAAGAAAGAAAGAAAGAAAGAAAGAAAGAAAGAAAGAAAGAAAGAAAGAAAGAAAGAAAGAAAGGAAGAAAGAAAGAAAGAAAGGAAAGAAGGAAGGAAGGAAGGAAGGAAGGAAGGAAGGAAGGAAGGAAGGAAGGAAGGAAGGAAGCTAACATTTATATAGCACCTACCATATTCCAGGAACATGATCATGAGTTTGTGAAATTGGGGAGTTTTGGGGTGCTGATTCACAGAAGGAGGCCATTTTTGCAACAGCTTTATAGAGGAGATGACCTCTCCTCTGAAGATAAGCCCATGAATGGCCAGAAGATAAGGACCTGAGTGAGTTGTTCAGACAATGAAGGTTAAAGGGTGGAAGTGAAATGTGTGTTCTTCAAGTCCTACAAGTTGTCTAATGTTTTAAGCATCAGTCTTTCCAGGAAAGCATTGTGACATATTTTAAATATTTGTCAATGAATGTTTAGGAGTATTTTTTGATAGAATAAATCTCTTGCATATGGTCTACTTGGTTTATTGAACACTTTTCTAGTTACTCAGTCCTTTTTGTAGGAAATGCTAGACATGACCAATACCTAAGCTTTTCATTTAAAAAATGTTTTGATGGATATTGTCTGTCACTTAATGTCATCACAGTTATGCCCAGGATCTTTATCATTCCCATTTCAGAGAGTCATCCCAGCCAACAAATGGTGTTTTTTAAAATAATATTTTCTTTTTTCTCAAGTTATATGTAAAAACAGTTTTAAACATTCATTGATCCACTAAAGACCCTTGTTTTTCCCCCATAAGAGCTAGAAGGGATGTGTCCATATGGTTCTAACCATACATCCCTCATCTTGTACGTGTGAAGTGAATATTTTGAATGCAAGTTTAGAAGTTTACGTTATCTCTGTAGCCTGATGCCTCTGCTTGTCTGTCTCTTTGGAGACCCCGAGGGACCTCAAGAGTGCTCTGGATGAAAAAGGACTGCCACTCCTCTCTCATTAGGAATCATGGTGGCCCGCTCTTTAGAGTGGGGGTCTTTAACCTTTTCTGGGACCTGGACCCGAGGGCATACCTATAAGCCAATCTATAAACATGATAAGTGCTTACTATGTGGCAGGCACCATGCTAAATGATGAGGATGCAAAAAGAGGCAAAAGATAGTCTTGATCCAACAGGGAGCTGGCAATGGAAGGTCACACTACCTAGGTAGGAGAGCAGGGAAAATGGAGTGAATCGAGAAGCAGGAGACGAGGAGAGAGCTATGGTAAACACTTTCATGCTTATGGCTCCAGTACAGTTTCCAAAGGACCCTTTTGCCCTGGGTTATTTATTTATCGCATATAGGTTCTTGAGCTACTCTTCCAACTGGTCCTGAGGAGTCAGGTCAGCAGAGTGTGGTTACTATGTGACCCTTGGACTCAAAGAACCTGAGGGGTAGGAAGGTTGATTGTTTGCCTAATGCTATAGCTCCTAAACCCCCACAAGCTCCCCTGATTATCAGCTGTTATCAATTGGTTAATCGGGCAGTGAGTTTTTAGAAAAGGGTATTTATATCTTCAGTATAGTAAGATCTGTTAGGAAATGCCAATTAAAATCCCACCCCCTAGAGAAAACTTTTCCAACTCTTGGATTCTAGTACCTTCCCCCTGCTTTCCCTCAGTGCCTTCCTATTCTATAGGGATGTATGAGTGATCCAGGAAGACTAATACCACTGGTGTAAAGGCCTGCTGAGCTCTTTTCAGGGTTTCTTTCCTCCTCTGGTGTATGTTTTTCAACCAACTCTTACCTGTTCCAAGAAGCTGTAGCATGCACAGTGGCCACATCCCAGCAAACCGACCAACTGAGTTGAGTTAAACCAGGTTGAGAGTAACCAACAGGCATCGAACCCATTGGTGAGTTAGAGAGTTGTCTCCCCCGGAAACGCATGAAGACTTGTGACAAGGTGGACAATGGAGGAACACGGAACCTGCCCACTAGAATCCCCCAATCTTGCACATGCTCCTTATTCCCTATGGCAACAAATCCCAAAATGTACCTCCACCTGAGTTTAGAAAGGGAGATGCTAAGTGGCCAGACCCCCCAAAATAGGCCAACTCTGATCCACAGGGCATGGAAGCTTCTGCCATGAAAGCGGCAGATGAGAACAATTTGGTCCGACAACCATAAAGGGGGTGGAAGCAGGCGCAGTGGAGCACTCAGAGCTCGGTCAGACATGGAAGTTGCCAAGGTCATCCACTTCCTCACCAGCCATCACTCATCTTCTTAACTTTCGTCTTGCCACTGGACTTGGATGACTCTGGAAGAGAGAGTGAGGCTGACTACTTTATGCAACTCTGCCTCACTTAAATCTAATTTATGTTCCAGTCAAGAGACATCACTGATGAAGTTATTTTGGTCCACTTTGAGTATGAAGGACAACAGATGTGGGAGAAACACACCCAAGTCTGTAGCTAGCAGGGTCTGGCCCCAAGAATGGAAAACTCAAACATGGTTCAGTCTAAAAGAAAAGAATTTTATTTGAAGAAGTGCTGCTTTATGATGATCTATGAGTGGGTGGAATAGTCTGGGGACTAACCAGGTAGCCCCAGGGTGAAGTGGTAGCTTCCATACCCTGTGGATCGGGGTTGGCCTATTTTGGGGGGTCTGGCCACTTGGCATCTCCCTTTCTAAACTCAGGTGGAGGTACGTTTTGGGATTTGTTGCCATAGGGAATAAGGAGCATGCGCAAGATTGGGGGATTCTAGTGGGCAGGTTCCATGTTCCTCCATTGTCCACCTTGTCATCATTTGTCAGGGAGAGGTCTTGCTGCCCTTCCAGAGGGGATACGGTACATTGGAGGATCACAATGGGTAATTAATTATTCCTAAGAATAATATAAGCAATTAATAAAACAGAACAAGTACAAAGCTGATGCCTAGCATAGAATGTTACCAACCTGGTACACAGAGTGGGTAACTGAACAACCTACAATTCACGTTTGATTAATGCTGAAACTACAGGTGTGGCAGTTGATGTTTAACTAGTGCTAACTAGTGAGAAATGCAAGATCTCAGAGTACGAGGGTCCCGTTCCCATGACTGCCCCTCACTGCCCACTGCCAGCCCACATGGCAACCAGCCTTCCTTCGGTCAATTAATTCCTACTTATCCAGTATGTAGCATACTATGGAGAGATTTGTTTGCATGTTGCTTCCTCTATTAGGTCATAAGCCCTTTGAGGGTGGAGATTGTTTTTTGTCCCTTTTTGTATCCCTGGGATTTAGCACATTGCCTGGCACATAGTAGGTGCTCAATACCTATTTATTGATTGATTATAAACACCCCCCCCCAAAGTCTGTGACATGCTTTTCTGCCAATACATCCAGATTATAAGGAAAAGTGGTCTCGAACTTGGAGGCCAAAGGAGTAACTCACTGTTCTTTGAGACTGAAAGTCCCTTTCACTGCATTGTGGAGAATTTGTGAACTAGGGAGCTTAGCAGGATTCCCCTTAGTAGTTTTTCTGCTGGGTTCTTTGTAGAGTCTTAAATGGATTTTCCTTAACTCATACAGGCTGTCCTGTCCTTCCAGGAAGGCTACTGAGACACCAAGAGAAGACAGAAGTCCAAATTCTCCGAGCTTCCCCAAGTCTCCCACTAACTGAGGCAGGTGAAAGGAGATTGAGACCATGCTCAGACTCTCCATTTCTCCCCCATCTAACTGCTGGTTTTATAAAGTCACCAAAGGACCAGACCACGTCCCTCAGCCAATATGTACAGATTTCCCATGGAATCTAGGGAAGTGTCTGCACCTTGCTCATACCTAGTGAATAATGGAGATAGATGCTCATCTGATAAGCAGAGCAGGTCCAAGTTTATTTTTAAAAAGTTAATTGGTGGGACAGCTGGGTGGCTCAGTAGATTGAGAGCCAGGTCTAGAGACAGAAGGTCTCAGCTTCAAATTTGGCCTCAGATACTCACTTGACCGCCATTGCCTAGCCCTTACCACTCTTCTATCTTGGAATCAATGCACCGTATTGATTCTAAGATGGAAGGTCAGGGGTTAAAAAAAAAAAAAGTTAATCTTCCAAAGGTGCCAGCACTAAAGAGACTGACCTTTCCTGGGGGGGAAGCTTCTGGGGTCTGAAGACTGAGGGGAGTTTAAAAGAAAAAGAGCTTTGATGGGCAGAGATGAGCCCGGTAGAGGTGGGAGGGACCGTGGATTTAGTGCCAGAAGGGACCTCAGAGGCCATCTAGTCTAACCTCAAATTTTGCCCAATAAGGGACTGAGGCTCAGGGTCACAGAAGTGGCCGCTCTCAGAGGGAGGCTTTGAACCTGGCTCCCTTGGACTTTCCATTGGCCTGAGGTCTCTCTGCAGGGCAAGAGGAGGAGGGACACTAGACTGTCTGAACAAAGGCAAGAGAGGCAGCCTTGATGTTTCTCTCCCCACCCGCCCCCTGTCCGGCCCCAGCCTCCCCACTCCCCCCCCTCCACCACCCAGCCCCTGGCTCTCTCCCTGAGTCCTAGAGAGCTGCCTTCAGCTCTGTGACTCAGGAAGCGCCAGGGAGAGGAGCATGGCCTTTCCGGGAGGCCCCTGGACTCTCTTCGCAGCTGTTTTCCCCCTCTTCCTCCTGGCCCTGGCACTCCCCAAGCAGGGATTAAACTTGCCCAAAGCAGAGGAGAATGGTAAGAGCCGGCTGGGGTTCCAGGCTGGAGGCGGGAGGCTGCCTGGGCCCCTTCTGCTCCAAAGCGGGAAGGGGCTGGGGCTCACTGTACTGGCTTCTGCCTTCCCTGGGCTCCGATCTGACTCGATTGCTCCCACTGTCTGTCTACCAGCCTTTAAAAAAAATGGGAGGGGGCCATTGTTTGTTTCAGGGAGGGGAAGGGGCAGAAGGCACTTGGGGGATGGCTGAACCCAGGACCCGGTGGGGAAGTAGAGGAGGGCATCTAGGAACGTCCTGAAAGGAAGTCAGAGAATTGCAGTGGAGAGGAAGCTCCCTTGGAATCTGGGAATCTGAAGTTAATTATGCTGAGTGTGGGGAAGGGGGAGGGAGAAAGAGGCAAGAACAGGAGCCCAGATCTAATGCCTTTGTGCTCTGGGTGCCTGCTCCTTCCCTGCTGGCTGGGAGGCAGAGGCTGGGAGGGATCGGGAAAAGGGCCAAGGAGGCTCCCAGACAGACCCAGAGACACTGAGAGAAGGAGAGAGAGAGGCAGAAACTGGGATCTGGAGGAGGTGAGGGCAGGGAGAGGTGAAGAACTGAAGACTGGAGATGGAACCAAGGCGCAGCTGACTAGGCTTCTTCTCTGTAGGGTCTCCCCAAGCCTGGGACACTCTGTTATAGCCGGGTGACCTCGAAGGCTCCCCTCCCCATTCTGGTGGTGCCTCTCCGGGAACCAGGGGCCAAGGTCTAGAAGGAGATTCCGAGGGTGGGGGTGGGGTCTTAGTGGAGAAGCTACACTTAGTTGAGGGTAAAATCTGGTAACTGAGGTTAACTAAGGCTCAGGGAGAAGAGTCGAGGCTGGGCTCTGGAGCTGAAGATAATTGGATGGTCCTGGTGCCAAGACCTT
This sequence comes from Gracilinanus agilis, assembly GCF_016433145.1. Taxonomy (NCBI): domain Eukaryota; kingdom Metazoa; phylum Chordata; class Mammalia; order Didelphimorphia; family Didelphidae; genus Gracilinanus; species Gracilinanus agilis. The sequence goes on from NC_058134.1 coordinate 123,164,660, forward strand.
TTTCTTTTTCCCGGTGAATTGATCTCCTTGATATCTCTCAGCCAACATTTCATCTCCGCCTGGGTGCCTTTGTCCACTCTTTCCCCTGTGTCAAGGGTGAATCCACCTTTCTATCTCTTCCAATCTCCTACTTTCTTTGAAATCTCAGCTCAAATACCACCTTCTCCATGAATGAAGCCTTTCCTGATCCTCAACTATCACTTATTGTTGTTCAGTGATGTCACTCTTGCTGACCCCATTTAGGGTTTTCTTGGAAGAAATACTGAAGTGGTTTGCCATTTCCTTCTCCAGCTCATTCTATAGATGAGAAAACCGAGGCCAACAGGGCGAAGTGACTTGCCCATGGTCACAAAACTAGGAAGTTTCTGAGTCTGGATTTGAACTCAGGTCTTCCTGACTTCACATTCTATCCACCATGCCACCTAGCTGTACATGGGGTACACATGCCTCCTCCAATTTACTTTATTTTGCCTTTACTCCTATGGCTTCCTGTTGTTCCTCTAACAGTGATTCCCAAAGTGGGCGCTACCACCCCCTTGTGGGTCCTGCAGCGATCCAAGAAGGCGGTAATGGCCACAGATGCATTTATCTTTCTTATTAATTGCTATTAAAATTAAAAAAATTAATTTCCATGGAGCTATGTAATATTTTTTCTGGAAAGGGGGGAAGTAGGCCAAAAAAGTTTGGGAACCGCTGATCTAATAGAATATAAGCTCCTCAAGGGCAAAGATGGTTTCATTTCTCCCTTTAGTATCCTAAGTTCACATAGTAGGTACTTAATAAATGTTTGTTGATTAACTGACTTATTGTCTGTTTCATCAACTGAACCCCTAAAAGAGAAGGATGAGGGGAAGGGGAAAGTGGGACACAGATGAGAGATTTAGAGCCTCTTTGGGGATGACTGTCTCCTGTTCTGCTAATTTTCTAGTTCTGGATCAGCTGGAAGCTTTGACCATCAATCCCCTGGTGGGTAAATGCCAAGGGAATCAGGTACTGGAACCTGAGCCAGGGATGGCTGCCTAGAAGTGGAAATTCCAGATACCTCCTCTTATCCTCCAGCCCTAGCCTGGGATTTTTTCTCCCCCCCCCCCTTTTTTTTCAATTATATGTAGAAACCATCTTTGACAATTGTTATCTGATGTTTTGGGATTTAGATTCATTCCCTCTCTCCTTTCCCTCTTCCCTTGAGGTGGTAAATAATCTGATACAGGTTATGCCAGTGCTTTCATGCAATACATATCTCCACATTCCTCATGCCCTGAAAGAAGACACGTATCACACATACAGTAAAAAGCTCCTGAGGAAATAAAGTGAAAGATGGCATGCTTTGATATGCAGACTCCAACAGTTCCTTCTTTGGCTGAGAATAGCATTTTTTATCATGAGTCCTTTGGGTTTATCTTGGAAACTTACTTTGCTGATAATAGTTAATCCTTCACAGTTGATCGTTGTATAATATTTGTTACTGTATACATTGTTTTCCTGTTTCTGCTCACTTCACTTTGTATCAGTTCATATAAGTCTTTCCAGATTTTTCTGAAAGCATCCTGTTCATCATTCCTTATGAAGCAATAATGTTCCATTACAACTATATACCACAGCAGGCAGCTTGGTAGCTCAGTGGATTGAGAGCCAGGTCTGGAGACAGGAGGTTCTAGATTCAAATTTGATCTCAGACACTTCCTAGTTGTGTGACCCTGGGCAAGTCACTTAATCCCCTTTGCCTAACCCTTATCACCCTTCTGCCTTAGAACCAATACACTGTATTGATTCTAAGACAAGGAGGTAAGGATTTAAAAAAAACAACTATATAACACAACTTATTCAGTTATTCCCCAATTGATGGACATCTTTTCAGTTTCCAATCCTTTGCCATTACAAAAAGAGCTGCTATAAATATTTTTGTACAAGTAGGTCCTTTCCCCCTAACTCTGATCTTCTTAAATTATAGATCCAATAGTGGTCTACTGGGTTAAAGAGTATGGGCAGTGTAGGACTCCAACTGCAGAAGCATCAAGGTTCTAGATTGAGTCCATGCAGATTGGTCCATTGGTACAAGTGGTCACTACTTTGGGCTGCTGTTAGTGATATGAATAAGCAGGAGTTGGATGATGGAACCAAGCTATTTATAAGCCACTTTATCCTGTTTGCCTCAGTTTCTTCATCTGTAAAGTGAACTGGAGATGTAAACAATAAACTCTTCTAGTATCTCTGCCAAGAAAACCCCAAATGGGGTCCCAAAGAGACTGAACAACAACTAGTAGCTACCATTTGCTGCTTCTAGTAGTTTTGGAAAAATGAAGAAGTCATTGGCCAGGTTCTCTTGTCTTGATTGCCAGACTCCCATGACTGGACACCCACCCCAGGGCCTTTGAGCCTCAGTCAGGTCTCTAAATTATAGCCGCCCATGCATCTGGATGTGCCCTTTGCCAATGCACCCAAGGAAACTGGCCTCCCAATTCCTGTTGTGATTCCTTTTCCCATCTCTATCTTTGACAGCCCAGGAGCTGGGGAATGGTACGAGTCAACAGAAGAGTGAGGGATCAAATGTAAATCTATTCCAGAGCCAGTGCAGTACTCTGAGAAGTGTCCTTCTTACAGGACTCCTGGCACCGGCAGGACCTGCAGGGTTAGAAATAATTGTCCTCTCCTCCCCTGATTCTGGGGTGAAAATGTTGGAGTTGAGCATCCCACCAAGTCCTACCCAGATCTCTTCAACTCTATTTTCTCTGCTCATTCTGCTCCTTATGCTTTGTAGACACTGCAGCACTGGACCCAGGACAGCCAGCCATCCACGATGACATCGGTCACTACCAACAGCTGGCACTTGTTGACTCACCTCCCCTCTGTGGGCCTTTGGAAGAACAGTTGCAAAAAATGATAAAGCAGCTATGGGAGCTGGGAGCCAGGGTGGCAGAACTTAGGGAGCAGGTAGGGATGGGGCTATGGACATATGGGGAGTGAGGGCACAGGGTTCTAGGGGCCAGATGAGGGGAAGTGGGCAAGGGTAAAAATGGGAGAGGACTCACAAAAGGACAATGAATAGAACTTTAGAGATGGAAGAGGCTTCGGAGACCAGCTAATATCACTATTTGGTTCTGCTCTAAAGGCGGCACGTGCCCCTTCTCCACTTTCCCACGTGGCCGGGGCTCCATGAGGGGGAGGAGGTGAGAAAGGGGAGCAGCACGTCCAGATGATCATCCGTATCCTTGCCGCTCTCCCAGAATCTGGACCTGTGGGCGAGGGTGAAGCAGCTGGAGTCCTGCGAGTGCCGCAGACCTCCTTGTGCCTGGCAGGGGCAGGAGTGGCCAGTGGGAACCCGCTGGGAGCCGGATGCCTGCACTCGCTGTGTCTGCATGGAAGGGGAGGTTCGGTGCTCCCTCATCAGGGAGGTGGCCCACTGCCTCGGTGAGTTCTACAACGATCCCGTGGCACGGCGGGAGACGGGGCCCACCAGGCACTGCCTCGTGCCCTGTGACCCTCAGAGGCTGCCGTCTTAGGGACTGGGGGTCACCTACAATGACTGTTCTGTGTTTGGGGTCAGGCTGCAGCCACGAGGGCCGGACCTATGGCAGCGGGGAGACCTTCTCTCCTGATGCCTGCACCACCTGTCGCTGTCTGGTAAGCCCTGGAGTTTTCGGATGCCACCCCCTCTCTCTCCATCATCTTTCTCACACCTGCTCTTCCTCTCTCCTTCCCTCTCAGTGCAGGACAGTTTGGGGTTCTCTGAAGAGCCCAAACTGAGATTAGTGTAGATGGGCTGAAGGGAGACAGAGATACCACCAAGATTCCAGCTGGTCCTTCTTCCTCTGCAGCCCCGACTCCCGCCAGGGCTGCTTTCTTGCTTTGGATCCCTAGTTTCCTAGAGGCACGGCTGCCCTACGTTCTTCTCCCTCTCCCCGGCAGGAAGGAAAGGTGACATGCAGCCAGCCGCTGTGCTCGTGGAAGCCCTGCCTAGACCTCAGGAGGTGCTGCCAGGGCTGTGAGCCAGGTCAGTCTCTTGCCTAGCCCCTCTCCTCCCAGACCGCCTCAGGTCCTGACTGGGGCATCTCACTCCCGATGCTCATGCCGGGTGGGCATTCAACCAGGGCTCCTTGTCCTACTACCCTGTCAAAAAACTGTTGTACAGGGGGCAGCTGGGTGGCTCAATGGATGGAGAGCCAGGCTTAGAGACAGGAGATCTGGGATTCAAATGTGGCCTCAGACACTTCCTAGCTATGTGACCCTGGGCAAGTCACTTAATCCCATTTGCCTATCCTTTGTCTTTCTGTCTTAGTTGTTACTGAGACAGAAAGTAAGGATTGTTTAAAAAAAAAAAGAGTGGATGAGATGGCCAAGCAAGAGGATGAAAGAATGAACAAATGCACGGATGATAGCATTTATTAAACATTTACCATTTGTGGGAAGAGAGATAATAAACACACATTAATGTGTAGGGAAACAGAGGCACCCACTCTTGCCTCTCTCCCTTTGTATCTTTGGTCTCAGAGCCTGAAGGCTACATAATCTGCCCCGAGAACCGAAAAACCGGAGAAATGTGGTATCCGGAGCCCTGTGTCAGCTGCACCTGCCAGGTAAAGGTCTGGCCCTGCCCTGGCCAGGGGTGGTGCCCAAGGCTGCCACAGCTGTTGGTGATGAGAAGATTTCTGCAGGGAGGGCCCTTGGGATTATGGAGGTCTGTGCTTAGGGGGAGGCCAGAGAACAGGACTTTCTCTCCTCTCCCACAGGATGGGACTGTTCAGTGCATGGAGGCCTCGTGTCCAGAGCTCAGCTGCCTGGAGAGTTACATCCCACCGGGGCAGTGCTGTCCTGTCTGTAGGCCAGGTGACCTCCTCCTCCCGGATGGTTAGCAGCCCTGCCTCCACAGAGCAGCATCCTTACTCCCCAGGACCGGGAACCCACTGGCCCTCGGGTAGCCCAGGCCCTCGTCTCCATCACGCCAGACCCAGGAGGCCCAGGCCTGCTAAATTATCCCTGCGCCCTACCAGGGACAAAATCCAACTGCCTTCCTCAGTCCCCACACAGACCCCAGGCCAGTGCTCCATTCATGGTGCTTCCTGCCCGCATCCCCCACCTTCCCCCCAATTTCTTCCTCTCCCCATGTTTTACCCTCCTCTCCCTCCTTCCCTTGCCTGGAGCTGCCTCTGGAGGGGGAACGGGTTCCTGCCGTGAGCCACCTCTCCCTTCTTCCCAGGCTGTGAGTATGAGGGTCAGCATCAGGAGGAGGGGGCAGCCTTCCTGTCCAGCTCCAACCCTTGCCTTAGCTGCACCTGCCTGGTGAGTGAGGCCCCCTGCCTGCAGCTCTGCTTCTGAGCAGCAGACTTTGGGACGCTTGTGCTCTTGGAGGCTCGCTTGTGAGATTCTCCACCATTCCACCATTCTCCGGGGTTGTGCCCTTGGCTCCACTCTTGGCCTCTATGTGCTGCCTCATGCCCTCCATTACCCCGTGTCTGGGGGCAGGAGGTTGGCTCTTTGCCTCCCAGCCCTTCCCCACTAGGATTGGGTTCTGCTGCATGCCAGTGTCTTTCCTTTTTCCCTCCCCATCCTGAAGCTCTCTGGCCTGCCTTGCCACATCACTTCACCTCTCTTGGTCTCAGTATCTTCATCTGTCATGGTAGGGGGTTGGACTTGAAGGCCCCCAAGCCTCATCCGGCTCTCATCCTATGATCCTAGGAGTCCGTCATCTTCTGCCTGTGTGTCCTACCTCTTTATGTCTTGTAGAAGAGCCTGGTTCGCTGTGTGCCTGTGCAATGCCCACCTAACCCCTGTCCTAACCCGGTCTCAAGGCCTGGACACTGCTGCCCAAGCTGCCAAGGTGAGAGCCTCTGCCTGCTAACCTCTATCCCTCCTCAGCCAGGTCTGAGCCCTATTTATGGATGGAGACCAGGTCTCCTAGGATCCTTGCAACCTGGGTAATTTTCCTTCCAAATGGAGCCTTTGGATGATCTGCTTGGCAGTCGATAGAGAGTCAAAAAGACCCAAATTTAAATCCAATCTCAGACACTTGTTAGTTGTGTGACCCTAGATAAGTCATTTAACCTCTATCTGCTTCAGTTTCTACAACTATAGAATAAGGATAATGATAGCACCTATCTCCCAGGGTTGTTGTGAGGATAATATTAGTAAAACCCTTAAGGCAGTGCCTGACACATTGTGGGTACTTTAATGTTTCTTTTTTTCCTAGACATAGGATCAAAGGAACCCTAAAATCAAACAAAATACAAGAGAATATTAGAACTTCCTGGGCAAGTCATTTAATCTCCATTGCCTAGCCCTTTCTGTTCCCTTCTGCCTTGAAACTATTACACAGTATTGATTCTAAAATGGAAAGTAAGGGATAAAAAACAAAACAAAACTAGAATTGATAAGCTCTTTCAGAGAGGGCAGAAATCTTTTTCTAATCCAATCTGCTTCACTTGGGGTCTTGGCCTGAAAGAGCATTGCCACTTCCATCACTCAAGCTCAACCCAAAATTGGCAGAAAAAAGAGCAATGGCTCGGTCTTGCCAGTTTTAAGGATAAAGGCCACTAATTAAAGGAAGATACCCCCAGCCATGTGGTAGGGGGTAGAGGATACAGAGGACTCCAGGTTAGGCAAACCAGGCATACTCAAAAGGTCCCCTCAATGGCATCTCCATTTTAGAACTGGCATGCCCAGAAGCCCAGATTATAATAAATATTAGCAATCATTATTATTGGTGCTGGTTCTACCCTTGAGGAAAAGAAGGCTTCTTCACTTCTAACTAGCATCTTAACCTAATGGGATTATGGGAATCAGGACTTGAAAGAATTTTAGAGATCTCTTCCAATGCTATCATTTTACAGATGAGAAAACTGAGACAGATGGGGGAGATAACCTGTCTCAGATAGTAAGTGGATTCAAATCCAGCTCTCCTAATTCCAAATCCAAGGTTCTTCCTACTCGACCACACTGCCTTCCATTGTTGTTCAGTCTTTTCAGCTGTGTCCAACTCTTCATGACTCCATTTGAAATTTCCTTGGCAAAGATCCTGGAGTAGTTTGCCATTTTCTTCTCTAGCTGGTCTTGACCCCTAGTGGATGCTCTGAGTCTGCCCCAAGAATGACTGCTCAAGGCAAGAGCTCTAGCCTACCTAACTGGCTCTGCCATCTAAAAATCTCTACCCTTTTTTGAGTCTCTCACTACATTATTTCTTAGTCTAGGGGCCGGAGAAGGTCTTTCCTTTTCTCTCCTCTCCTCCAGTGCCTCCTCTGAGATGATGAGCTCTCATTGACCGATGGACTGGTCACACATTTTCACAGCCCACTCTATCCACTTCATGCACTTCCATTGACAGCTCCTTCTCAGGCATCCCCAGGACAGAAGTCTTCTAGAATCCCGGGCTATGGTTAGAGGCAGGGCATTTCAATAGAAAGGAGACTGGACTCAGAAAGAGACAGTCTGACTTTACAAGAGAAGACAGGACTAGATCCCTTTCAAGGTGTTTTCCTGCTGTATGATTTCGTAGCTGAAAATATCACAAATCCCTCACACACGAGGCAAATGGACACAATTCACCCAAAGTAGGAAAGTCATTCATCATGGGATGGGTACAATATCCCCAGTTGCCATGGTGATGGACCAGTACCTTCTCTGTGTGCCCGTGCAGTGTGTGTGTTCAATGGAGAGGAGTTTGCCGATGGGGTACAGTGGCAGCCAGAAGGGCAGCCCTGCACTACCTGCTCCTGTCAACAGGGGATTCCCGTGTGTGAGGCTGTGCCCTGCACCCCACCTCCTTGCCAGCATCCCACTCAGTTCCCAGGTGAGTGCCCTGTTACCCGGATCCTTCCCCTTAGAGTACAAGGATAACCTCTGCTCAAGCCACATGTGGTGCCTGATCCACTGACTGAGCATCCCCAGATGACCTGGCTTCTCCAAGAGATACCCCTTCTTCCTCTTCCTTGGCTCTGGCCTCGCTCACCCAGCCCTTCCCAGGTGCCTGCTGCCCTGGGTGTGAGAGCTGTACGTACCAGGGACACATCTATGCCAACGGACAGAACTTCACCGACCCCAGCCACCCATGTCACACCTGCCACTGTGAGGTACTTCCCACTAATGCTGCCTCCTGAACCATAGCCCCCACATAAGTGTGTGAGACCAAAACAGAGTCCCCACAGCAGGGGATTTCCCCCTACTGCCTTAAAAAATGTCTTATTGTTGCTCTTAAGAATAAACCCCTGACCCTTCCCATTGATTTCTCCATCTTTAAATCTGACACTTACTAGCTGTGTGACACTGAGCAAGTCACTTAACTGCTGTCTGCCTCAGTTTCCTTATCTGTAAAATGCAGATAATAATAGCATTTGCCTCCCAATGTTGTTGTGAAGATCAAATGAGATAATATTTAAAGCTTAGCCCATAGTTGGTGCTTAATAAACGCTTGTTCCCTTCTCTTTTCCCCAGTTTTCCCCTAACCAAAAAAGAGAACCCTTCTTGGTAACAGAGACATACAGTTAAAAAAAACCAAAGCATCAGCCATGTCTAACATTCTTTTTGCATCTTAGTCCATCCCCTCTGCACAAGAATTCTTTGCTACTCAAAAATCAGTAGAGTAACAATATTTTTGTAAGAGTGGAACCTTTCCCTCTCCCAGTATTTACTGTCTTCTCCTTCCTCCCAGGATGGGACAGTCCTGTGCGCTCCAACTGATTGTCCACCCACAACCTGTGACAGGCCCCAGAAAGCACCGGGCCAGTGCTGCCCTAAGTGTCCAGGTATGTGTGTATTCAGTGCCGACCTGCCTGGATCAGTCTTCCCCAGCCCCCATCTCCCCCTAAATAGAGGCTGGTCCAGCTGCTCTGCCCCCTGTCCCCATATTTACTGAAACTGTCCTGCTCCTCACTACATCCTTTGCAAGCCTTTTCCACCTTCCCCATTCTCTCCTCTGGGATAGCCCAGGGCTTCAACCCTTTGAATTTCCCAGCATTCAAAACATAGGAGGGGAGCAGGGATAGTAGGGATCTTGCAAAGCTTCTCATATCTTCTAGCCAGCCATTAGACCAGCCACTATTCACTTGTACTCCTGCTCTCAGGCTCACTCACAAATGTTTTCTTGTACTCTAGAGCTGTAACTACTTTGGGGTGTTCCATGAGGGAGGGGAGCTTCTCCCTCAGTTTATAGTACGTTGGGGTTTGCCCACTCTCGGGATCCCATCACTGTTGTGCCCCTCTCCCAGGACTCACCTTTTCCCTCTCTCCCACCCTTAATCAGACTTCAACACACTAAATTGTTTTTGCCCCGGGGGGGGGGGGGGAGTCTTACTTTGGCTCTGTTGGGCACACCTAGATTTTTGTTGTTTAGTTGTTCTCAGTCATGTCCGACTTTTCATGACCCCATTTGGGATTTTCTTGGCAGAGATACTGGAGTGGTTTGCCATTTCCTTCTCCAGTTCATTTTACAGATGAGGGATGAGGCAAACACGGTTAAGAGACTGGCCCAATGTCTGAGGCTGGATTTGTATCAGGTCTTCCTAACTCCATGTCCAATAGTTTATCCACTACACCCCCTAGATGTGAACCTAGGAACATGAATCCATTTCTCTTCTATGGTTCTCACATCCATATTATCTCTGGCCCAAATTGGTGCAATGCCCTCCCCTGGGTAGGACCTAAACAACTGTGTGTGGAATTGGGATGGTAAATGGGAATGTGGACATCCAGGATGTAAGGACCTCTTCCTCCTCTGAGGCCCCAGCTGCTAGTACCTTTCCTCCCAGACTCCCTCTTTACCCTGTATGTATCTTGTATGCCCATAGGTGTTGGCATGTAGTCTCCCTCATTAGAATGGAAGCTCCTTGAGGGCAGGGATTGTTTTTGCCTTTATTGGGATCTCCAGCATTTAGCACAGTGCCTGGAACATAGCAAGTACTTAATAAAGGTCTGTTGATTGACTAACTGACTCTGGCTGAAAGGGTGTCAGTCATGGTCCCTGCTTGACTCCTTCGACATCTCCATTATGTTTCTTGTATCCCTTCCCTACCCATTACCCTGATCCACTGGCATAGACTGTGTACTGGAGAATCGGGTATTTGTGGATGGTGAGAGCTTCCTTCATCCCCGGGATCCATGCCAAGAATGCCAGTGCCAGGGCGGCTGGGCTCGATGCCAGGCCCGTGCTTGCCCAGTGCCCCTCTGTGCCCACCCACTTCCTGGCCCCTGCTGCAAGAGCAGATGCGATGGTGAGGTGTGAGGGGATTGGGTTGAGAGGGGCAGTGTGATCAGCATCCCAGCAACATGTGGGATCTCTCAGGATCTGACAGGGCTCTTGGGATGCCTGGGGGCGTGGAGAGGTTGAAGAGGGCTTTCTGAAGAGTCGGGAGCTGGAGTTGAGAGCCAAAGTAGATTTGGGAAGTGTGGGAAGTCTACATTTATCCCTTTGATGCTCCCTTCAGGCTGTGACTTTGGGGGGAAAGAGTATCCCAATGGAGCTGACTTCCCCCATCCTACGGATCCATGCAGGGTCTGCCACTGTATTGTGAGTCTGAGCCCTGGGGATTTTGGAAAGGAACGGGCGTCCTCAATAACCCAAAGTTAGGAGACGGAAGGAAGGCAGGTGGGAGAGCTTTGGGGGAAGAACTCGGGCAGCCCCTCTCTATCCCCTGCCTCCTCCGACTGGGCTTGTTTGAAGTTAGGAAGGCTCCTAGAAGGGTGGGTGAGGGTACTAGAATTAGTTAGAAGTATTCTCCTGATCCCGAGGGTGTCTGTCTATCCCTTTGTCTTATCTCTCTGGTTACAGAATGGGAATGTGCAGTGCCTGACCCAACGGTGCCTGCCACTGCCTTGCCCAGAGCCTTTCTTACCTCTTGGAGAGTGTTGTCCACAGTGTCCAGGTACAGAGCCATCACCTCCTCTACTCATCCTCTGGTCCCCTATTTCTTCCATCCTTTGGGTCATGTTCCTCTCTCCTCTTTTCCACCCCTAGAGAGGAGGGCTGAGCAAGTGGGCCATAGACAAGCAGGTCAGGGTGGAGGTCGGGAGCTCCCCTGAGCCAATAGAAAGCCAACTCCAATGGTTACCCAGTCCCAGCCTTCCTTGGGGCTCAGGATCTCCCATGGAAGTGGGTTGCTGTTAAGTCATTTTCCAGTCATATCCAAAGATACTGGAATGGCTTGCCATTGTCTTTTCCAATTCATTTAATAGATGAGGAAACTGAGTTAAGTGATTTGTCTATGGTCATCCTGCTAGAAAATATCTGAGGCTAGACTTGAACTCAGGTCTTCTTGACTTTAGGCTTGGCACTCTATCCACTCTGCCACCTAGCTATCCTAAGTGGATCATTGGATTGTAGATTTAGAGTAGAAAGAGATCTTTAAGTTCATCTAATCTAACCCCTTGTTTTACATACGAGGGTTATTGAGGTCCAGGAAGATGACTGATCCCAGGTCATATGGTTAAGCTGCATAGTCAGAATTTGAACTCAAGTCCCTCTGACTCCAAATAGGTTTTTTTTTTTTTAATTGTACTTTAGGATTTAGGACAGGGAAGGACCTTAAGGATTATCTAGTTCAATCCTTTTTACATACAGATTCAATATCCAGAGAGATCAATTCAAGTTGAACCACTGGGCATACATTATGTTCCTAGGCACAGTGCTGAGCATTGGATTTACTCAAGTAAAGTGATCTACCCAGGGACACACAGGGTGTAAGGAGAGCCTAGTATTTGAACCCAAGTTCTCTGACTCCAATCCAGTGCTCCCATTATGTTTATGTCTCTGCATGTGTCTCAGCTCTTCCTGCACCATGTTTTATTCCCTTAGTGCCCCCAGCTGATTGCTTAGTCCCTGGGATGCCCTCTGCCCATCACCAACAACACTTCTCCCCACCCGGGGACCCATGTCGCCGATGCCTCTGTCTCAATGGTTCCATCTCCTGCCAGAGACTGCCTTGTGCCCCAGCAGTCTGCACTCACCCCCTTCAGGGGGGCTGTTGCCCCTCTTGTGATGGTAATATTCCTATGTGTCTGGGGAGGGGTGGTAAGGAAATGGGGGGGGGTGGGAAGAGAAAGCTGACTTCTGGGAAACTCTTCTGACCTTCTCTTCCTGCCTCCCCAGGCTGCTTATATGATGGAAAGGAGCTGCCCAATGGGGAACAGTTCACTTCTCCAACATCCTCTTGTCAAATCTGCCTCTGCTGGGAAGGAAGTGTCACCTGCGAGCCAAAGTCCTGTGCCCCTGCCCAGTGCCCCTTCCCTGCCCAAGGGTCCTGCTGCCCAGTCTGTGATGGTGAGTACACCAGGGGGCAGAGTGGGGGTCAGCTACAGAATAGAGGGAGGAGACTGGTGGACATTGGGTCCTCCTTGATTTTTTTTTATCATGATAGAGGATCTAATTCTAAAGGCTCTTATGGTGGTATGGAAAGAAGCTCATAGCAGCTGAGAAACTGTCCGCTTGGGTCAATCTCAGCTTTGTTACTTATCAGTCAAGAAGTCAGCCACAAGCATTTGTTCAGCGTTTACTATGTGCCAAGCATTGTGCTAAAAGTTAGTTAGGAACCCAGAGAAAGAGAAACACCTAGTTCTTGCCCTTGAGAAACGTAAATTCTTGGGCAGCTTGGTGGTTTGGTGGATAGAGCACCCGGCCTGGAGATGGGAGGTCCTGGGATCTAATCTGACCTCAGATACTCCCTAGCTGTGTGACCCTGGGCAAGTCACTTAACCTCAGTGGCCTATCTCTTGATGCTCTTCTGCCTTGGAGCAAATACTTATACGATTCTAAGACAGAAGGAAAAGATTTTTTTAAGCATACATTCTAATGGGAGGGACAACATTAATAATACATAGGTATATACATGTGTGTGATAATGAAAGCAACTAAAAGGAAGGCACTTAGGTAGGAGATGGAAGGACCCGGGTTTGACTGTGGCCTCAGACACTTCCTCGATGTATGACCCTGGGCAAGTCACTTAACCCCAATTGCCTAGCCCTTACCACTCTTCAGCCTTGGAACCAATATTGATTCTTAGACAGAAGGGAAGGATTTAAAAAATAATGAAAAGGCAAAATTATTAATTGTATAACTCTGTAGATCTCTCTGATTCTCAATTTCCCATGTATAAAATGAGTAGGATTGGACACTAGATGTACTCTCCACTCCAGTTCTTTTTCTAAAGATGTATTCAATTGAAGGGTGATTGCAGTAGGATGCAACTCGCTAGCTGTGTGACCCTGGGCAGGTTACTTAACCCTATTGGCCTCAGTTTCCTCATCTGTGAAATGAACTGGAGAACGTAGTAACAAACCATTCCAGAATCTTTGCCAAGAAAACCCCAAATGAGGTCCTGAAGTCAGGCATGACCAAAGACTGCCTGAAGAACAACAGAATGTGAGCTCCTATAGTCAGGGACCGTTTCATTTTGTCTTTTGTCTTTATGCCTCCAAGGCTTAGCACTGTGTCATGTCAAGGTGCTTAATAATGCTTGTAGAAGTGGGACTTTGGCTCCTGCTCAGGATTTACGGTGGGGGTGGGGGTGGTATTAATTTAATTAGTGAATATTAATAGCTATTTATCAATAATTAATCACAATTTAAAATGCATTAATTATTCACAATGATTGTTAATATTTAATATTTAGTATTAATTGCTAAACTGGCATTCTACCTCTTCAGATCTCTACCTTCTCACTCATTCCCTGGATGGGCAACGGCTTCTCTGAAGGAGGCACAGGATACATGGAAGGAACAAGTTCTCCTTCTTCCCTGACTTCCTCCTTTTCTTTATTCGCCCCTGATTCTCCCTAGGATGTGAGTACCTGGGGCAGTCGTACCTGAGTGGCCAAGAATTCCCAGAGCCTGAAGAACCATGTAGCCACTGTACCTGCACTGGGGGCTTTGTCTCCTGTGGCCGGAGACCCTGTGACCAGCCAAGCTGCAGCCATCCACTCACCTTGCCTGGGCACTGCTGCCCAACCTGCGATGGTAAACATCCTCCAGGACCAGCTTTCCCAAGGGTTCCATGCTGTGGCTCCCGTTCTTCCTCAGAATGAACCTGCTGGCAGGACGTTCTTCACGGATCCCTACATTTCCAATGTTTCTTCCAGAAGGGAAATATTTAACACCCTCCTAGTTAGCAAGTCAAGTCTGCAAGCTTTTATTGAGTTATTAAATACCAGGCATTGAGCTCAGATACAAAGATGTAACAGTGCTTTCCTTCAAGGAGCTCCCATTCTAATGGGGAGGCAGTGTGTCAGCCTGGATATATATTGGATAAATTGGAGATGATCACAGAGGGAAGGGACCAGCATTAAAGGAGGCCAGAGAAGAGACTTCTTTTTTTTCCCAAACCCTTACCTTCTGAGATATTGGTTCCAAGGTAGAAAAGCAGTAAGGGCTAGTCAATGGGGGTTAAAGGATTTGCCTAGGATGGAAGAGTGAGGAAGTGTCTGAGTTCAGATTTGAATCCAGGACTTCCCATCTCCAGGCCTGGTGCCCTATCTGCTATGTTACCTAGCTGCAATCCCCTTGACTAATTTTTTTAAGCCTTTACTTTCTGTCTTAGAATTGATAGTAGGAATTAGTTCCAAAGCAGAAGAGCAGTAAGGGATAGGCAGCTGGGGCTAAGTAATTTGCCCAAGACCACTTAGCTAGGGAGCATCTAAGGCCAGATTTGAAGGAAGGGGTCTCTCAGAGAAGGTAGGATTGGAGCCAAGTCTTGAAGGAAGCCAGAGAGGCCAGAATGGGGAAGTGATGAGGGAGAACATTCTAGACTTGAGAGACAACAATCAAAAGGCATCAAGAGTGGAGTTATGGGGGGGGGTGCTGACACAAAGGCTAGTGTCTCTGGATCACTGAGTATTTGGAAGGGATTAAAGTGTAGGAAGACTGGAAAGGTACAGAGAGGCCAGGTTGTGAAGGACTTTGAAAGCCAAATAGAAGATTTTCTATTTGATAGAAATATAAGGGAGCCATTGTTGAGTTTATTGACCAGGAGGGTGAGACAGGAGAGCCAGGAGGTTGACATGGTCAGCCCTGCATTTGAAGAAGATCTCTGATGGCTTAGCAGAGAATGGACTGGAGTAGGGAGTAACTCGAGGTAGGGAGGACAACTAGCAGGCATCATTTGGACAGGGGAAGATGAGGACCTGCAACAGGGTCAGAGAGAAGAGGCATGCATATATGGGAGATGTTTCAAAGACAGAGTTGATAGGAAAAGCAACAGATTGGATGGGAGTAGGGTGAGGGAGAGGGAGAAGTGGAAGACAGCACTGAAGTTGCAAGCCTTTGAGAGTTATAGGCAATTTCAGAAAAGGAGAAGGTCTGGAAGGGAGTTTATGATGCCAGTGGGATATCCAGTTCACATGTCTTGAGAAATGACGAGCTTCCCTCACTTTATCCCTTTCAATTTATCCAGCCTAATTTTTGTATAGACCTAGTTGTTTGCATATTTTCTCCCCATTAGAATGGAAGCTCCCTGAAGGCAGCCTTTCTTTGTATCCCCAGCACCTTTAATTAAGGCTTTATCCTTCCAGTTAGTCCTCTCTACTTCTGGACATTCCTTTGTCAAAACTTCATGTCCCTTTTCTGGTTGCCTTTCTGGGTAGGAGTTATCAGATTCCAAGGGGAATGTAGGATCCTTGAGGGCAGGAACTGTTTCATTTTTGTCTATATCTCCATCACTTAAAAGATGCTTCATAAATATATGCCCAGTTGTGTTGAATGACTGAAAAACTGGGTTGAGGAGGGAGTATATTAATCTCATAATATTATTTTCCCACTATTCTATAGCTCAGGGGTTGGCAATGTATGGCTCTTGAGCCATATCTGGCTCTTTTGAGGGCCAGATATGGCTCTTTCTGCAGGAGCCATAAAGTCAATTTTTTCCAGGCGCTTTTACAGGAGCGCACACTGTGAGCGCTGTATGGCTCTCAAGAAATTACATTTTAAAAAAATGTGGCCTTTATGGCTCTCATGGCCAAAAAGGTTGCTGACCCCTGCTATAGCTCTATTTACATTGATTTCAGCCTCTTACAGTTTCCCCTTTGGAATGCCCTCCATCTTCCCTCTGCCTACCCAATTCTTCCCCATCCTTCAAAGCCCAGCTGAAGTTCCATTTCTTCCATTAAACTTTCCTTTGTTACTTCACCCACATGGATCTCTCCCTTCCCATCTGTACCCTGACTTAGGACTTGAGTCTATTTTCCTGTGTATTTTTTATTCCTCCACCTAAATGGTAAACTATCTTCATGCCAACCAAGACCATGTCTTACATTTCTATTGAGATGGGCACTTAGTAGGACTCCATGAATATCAGTTGATTCAATTGCCTTTGGTTCCTCTCTCACTGTTTCTCACTCCTGATCCTTTAGGTTGCCTCTATAATGGAATCACTGCTGCTTTAGGAGAAACCTTCCCAGATCCCACTGACTCTGCTTGCTCCTTCTGTACCTGCCAAGTAAGTACCACCAGGCTTAAGGGACCATCCTTCCCTGGGACAAGTTGGTCATCACATGTTTCTTTCCAGGTAGACTTTTTTGAATAGTAGTGGGAGCTTAGCTTAGGACTTGAAGAGCTCAGAGCAAGGAGAGGGGAAGTGTCCACTGAGGCACAGGAAGGGCTGGTATCTGCCTCAGGATGCCCAGGGAGAAAGAGACAGGATTTATATATTGTCACACCCATTAGGCTGTAAGCTCCCATAAAGGTAGGGAATATTTTTGCCTTTCTTAGAATCTCTAGCACTGAGCATGGTGCCTGGTATGTTTTTGTTTTTTGTTTTTTGTTTTTGTTTTTTTGGTAAGGGGAGGAGATAAAATAGAAGCATATTAATAAATGCTTATTGACTGTCTAATTGAGTAGAATCTAGGTCTGGTGACTGAGAGGAGGAAGATTGAGGGACCAGAAGGTGCCCAGATAAAGCTGTAATATGGGGTGTGGATGTGACAAAGGGTTTCTCTGAGGTGAGAAGCTTAAGAAGGTCGTGAGTGGATGGACTTGAAGTTAAAGAAGTCGGTGATGTTCTTTCTCCTCCAGGCAGGCTCTGTGCAGTGCCTGAAGAAGCCATGCCCACCGGCTCTTTGCTCTCACCCCACCCCAGGGCCCTGTTCCTGCCCTAATTGCCAAAGTGAGCTCTCTCCCCACCCCTACCCAGTCCCATACTCACACCTTTTCCTGCCGCGGGCAGAAGAGGGTTAGGTTGAAGGCGGAACCAGCTTTTAACCTAGCTAATGTCTG
The DNA here is from genome assembly GCF_016433145.1 of Gracilinanus agilis. Taxonomy (NCBI): domain Eukaryota; kingdom Metazoa; phylum Chordata; class Mammalia; order Didelphimorphia; family Didelphidae; genus Gracilinanus; species Gracilinanus agilis. Next base: position 123,181,841 of record NC_058134.1, read on the forward strand.
CCCCACAGGCTGCAGCTTTGAGGGGCATGAGCGCCAGGATGGAGAAGAGTTTGAAGGGCCAGTGGGCAGCTGTGAACAATGTCACTGTCAGGTACCCTCAGCTTTGGGAGGCCTGCTTTGGTTTGGGGAGTGAGGAGCCAAGCTATAAATAGGAATCAAAACATCTGAGAAAATTCAGTTGAGTGTAGAGGGGTACCTGGGGGGGATAGCTTGTGCCCCCACAGGAGTTGGTGGTGGGAGGAAGGCAATCTTCTAGATTATTCTGAATGCAGTTGTGGGGGAAGAAGAGACCACCACTCTTCCCCTTCTGCTAGCCCATGATCCTATTATCTCCTCCTCTCCCGCACCCCACTTTCTTCTACATCCTCTTTGAGGGCACAGGAAGAGAGAGGACCTTGAAGTGTGGGAATTAGTGTTCTTTGGACAATAGCAAGGAGAAAATGTGACTCCTCATCATGTCTGGTGCCTGGGAAAGCCTTGGCTTCTCCACCCTAGTCACAGCTCCCAAAAGGAGTTGGTATGGTGCTATTCAGTGAGTTGTTCTTAATTCTTCATCGAGGGAAGGAAGGGGAGAGAAAGGGAGAGGCTGATTCCTCATTTCCCACAGGCGGGGAATGTGTACTGTGAGAGGGTTCGATGCCCCTCGCTGCCCTGTGCCCTCCAAGTGGCAGACCCTGGGACCTGCTGCCCCCGCTGTAGAGGTACCAATCCCCATTTCCAGCTGCCCAAACTCCCTAACAATTAGATCTCTCCCAAAGTGGAAATGGGTTGGAAGTTTCCTTCTTCTTCCTAGAGGTCTTTAAGCAGAAGCTGGTTTTGCAGGGTGAGGTGAGAATTCTTTTTCAGGTAGGGGTTGCCCTTGATAGCCAATTGAGTCCTTTTCAACTCTTATTTTGTGAGTCTGATCCTCAGACTCCCGTCCCTTCTTTTGACTCAGGCTTCCTCCAGGACCTCCCAAACTCTCTTCTCTTTAGACTGGGAAGTTTTTTCAACTTCAGGATAGTTTCTGGGTTAATTTGGTCTCACACCAGGTTCTCCTACAACTGCCTACCTAGCCAGCACAATCTCTGCCTCAGTTCCCCTTTTTTTTCTCAAACCCAGGACCTTTGATGGGGATATGATTGGGGATGTAGACTCTAAACGATCACCCTAATGCAAATATTGATAATATGGAAATAGGCCTTGATCAATGACACATGTAAAACCCAGTGGAACTGCTTGTTGGCTATGGGAGGGGGTGGGAGGAGGGAAGGGAAAGAACGTGAATCATGGAACCTTGGAAACATTTTCTAAATTAATTAAATAAAAATTTTCAAAGCAAACCCAGGACCTTCCAATGGAAGAAATCAAGCTGAGATCAGGCAGGTACTAAGACGGCCCATCCCCTCATATTTTCCTGCAGGATGCCTGTCCCCAGATGGGGAGCACCCTGAGGGCAGCAGCTGGACCCCTCAGGAAACTCCCTGCTCCTCCTGCATGTGTCATGAGGGCATCATCACCTGTGCCACCATCCGCTGTGTCAGCTCCTGTGCCCATCCCCAGCAGGGGGCTACAGATTGCTGCCCGCTCTGTGATGGTACCCGAGCTCGGTTCAAGGCTAGGAGAGAATGGGTAGCAGGCTTGGTGAGGGTGGTGGCTGAGAGGAGGCTGAGACGCGGGACCCCTGCCTTCGTAGTAACCAGGGGCTTCACTCGCTTCTGCCTTGTAGTAGCTTGTCCCGGATTCTGGGCCTTAGTTTCCCTTTTGTCCCCAGCTTCTCATTTGGGTTGGGAGAGGTAGATGCTGTTGAACTTTCCTTCATCCCAGATTGTGTACACGAAGGCCAGACTTATAGGCCGGGGGACAGTTTCCAGCCAGGCAGCGACCCCTGTGAGGTCTGCATCTGTGAGGTAGGGGAGCACCTGGCTGGGCCATGCGGGGTGGTATATGTGTAGTTCAACACGCCAAGAGACGGACACACGTGTGAATGTTCCCTCGTCACCCCATCTCCTTGCAGCTGTCGGCAGAAGGCATCCCACGCCTGCGCTGCTACCGGAGACACTGCCCCAGCTTGGTGGGCTGCCCTCCCACTCAGCTCCTAGCCCCTGGCCCTCAGCATTGCTGTCCAACATGTGCCCGTGAGTCCCCCAAGGCGGGAAAGGGAAAACCAACATGGATGGGTGAGGCCGTGTGAAGGGACCATGGACCAGGACAGGTTGGGAGCTGCTCTGGCCTGCTGGTTCAGGGTTGGGGGAGCAGGGTGTAAGCCCCCAGGCCTAGCCTCTCTTGTGTCTGCCTCCACAGAAGCCCTGAGCAACTGCACTGCCGGCCTGCTGGGGAGTGAGCTGACCCCCCCAGACCCCTGTTACACCTGTCATTGTCAGGTGAGGCCCAAGACCGACCATCTCAGAGCTTGAGAGTGAAAGCTCTGTGGCCCAGCAGCTCCAAGGACAGAGCTCCCCTCCTCCTTTCTTACCTTTCTTCTGGAGGCTGAGTGGCTGAAGAGAAGAAGCACCGGATCTGAAATCAGATGGTCTGTCTTCAGATCTGCCCTCTGAGACTTACCACTTACGTTACCTCTTGGAACGTCAGGTTCTTCATCTATTAAAAAAAAAAAAATTGATGGGCCTCCAAGGTCACTTCCAGCAATGATCCTGTTGTACATCACTGGGGGTTTTCTTGGAGAATTCTAGTGGTTCCTCCACTCTCAAAGATGTTATCCAAGTCTCTTGAAGAAGACCCTCCAAGTCCTCTTCTCTCTTCTGACTCTGCCGCCATCTTGGTATAGGCCCTCATCACCTCAAGCCTTGATTACTGCAATAGCATGCTGGCGGATCTGCCTCCTCCCACTCCAAGCTATCCTTTATTTAGCCACCAAAGAGATTTTCCTAAAGGGCAGGGCTGACCATATCGCTCCTCTATGCAGTAAACTCCAGTGGCTCCCTACTGCCCCCAGGATCAAAAATAAAATCCTTTGTGAGGCATTCAAAGCCCTTTATAACCTGTCCCTCCTACCTTTCCAGTCTTCTTACAGTGGTTCCCAAACTTTTTTGGCCTACTGCCCCATTTCCAGAAAAAATATTACTTAGCCCCCTGGAAATTAATTTTTAAAAATTTTAATAGCAATTAATAGGAAAGATAAATGCACCTCTGGCCATCACCGCTCTCCTGGATTGCTGCAGCACCCACCAGGGGGCGGTGGCACCCACTTTGGGAATCACCTCATCCTCTCCATGTATTTGTTGAACCACTGACACTGATCTACTGGCCAGTTAGGGGGCAGCGAGGTGGGTGGCACAGAGAGTGCCAGGCCTGGAATCAGGAAAACCTGAATTCAAATCCAGCCTCAAACACTTACTTGTGTGATCCTGGAAAAATCATTTAATCTCTGTCTGCCTCAGCTTCTACATCTTTAAGTTGGGAATAATAATATTGCTTACCTCCTAGAGTTTTTGTAAGTGCTTGGCTTAATGCCTGGCCCGTAGTAAGCTCTATCTCAGTGATTCCCAAAGTGGGCACCGCTGCCCCTGGGGGTGCTGCAGTGATCCAGAGATCGGTGATGGCCACAGGTGCATTTATCTTTCCTATTAATTGCTATTAAAATTTAAAAAAAATTAATTTCCAGGAGGCTAAGTAATATTTTTTCTGGAAAGGGGGCAGTAATCCAAAAAAGTTTGGGAACTGCTCTATATAAATGTTGGCTATTATTATTATTATTATTATTATTATTATTATTATTTCCCCATGCCTGGAAAGCTCTTCCTCCTCAACCCTATTAACTTCTCTGGCTTCTTTTAAGTCTCAACTAAAATTCCATCTTCTCTAGGAAACCTTTCCTAACCTCGATTAGTTAGTGCTTTCCCTTTGTTACTTATTTCCTATTTATCTTGTATGGACCTTGTTTGTATTTATTTGTTTGCCTGTTGTCTCTCCCATTGGACTGGGAGCTCCTCGAGGGCAGGAACTATTTTTTGCTTCTTTGCATCCCCAGTGTTCAGCCCAGTGCTTGGCACATAGTAGGTACTTAGCAAATGTTTATTGACTGACAAGTCTCTTCTAAATTAGCTCCTTTCTCCCCCCTACCCCTCGTCCCTAATTTCAACTTCCATTCTCCATTGCTCACTCCACCCAGGACCTGACTTGGCTCTGTATTCACCGGACCTGCCCCCATCTCAGCTGCCCTCCTGCCGAGCACTACATTGTTCCAGGGACCTGCTGCCCTACTTGCCGTGGTAAGTGTCCAGCCTCCCATCTCAAGCTGCCAACCCCTCAGCAGGGTGGAAAGGTGAGTGGGCTGTCCAGCCTTTGGGCAGGAATAGGAGTTGAGACCTCCTTCTTCTCCTTTATAGAGTAGAAAGGACAGAGAAAAGAGAGGGAAATCGGACCCTCTGACATTTGGTTACGGTTTCAGAAGCCTTGAGAGGTGTCTGGGATAACTCAAAGCTCATCATTCTCCCAAGTCCACTGGGATTCTGTTCTACCTCCCTGGCTTGGATGAAGGGTCAGAAGCCCATAGTCTGAAGCCCAGCTCAGCTCTGTGCCTAGCACTGTGCTAAATGCTGTAAGGCCTTCATTCTTTAGGACAGATCCTGTGGTTCTTTCTGGGTCTCCTAATCCTTATCTAAAAAGTAAGAGGGTTGATCCTAGAGCTCTTCCAGCTCAGGACCAAACCTGAGCTAAGCAGGCCTCAGGGCTGATGATCAGAATCTCTGGACTACTGATGGTAATGAATATTTTTCTTAGTGCATTTAAGTTTAAAAAGTGTTTTCCTTGCAAAAAAAAATATTAGCTATTATTAGATATAGTATGTATTTCTATCCCTGTTTTACAGATGAAGAAACTGAGGCTTAGAGGTGAAATGATTTACCTAAGGCCACAAAAGCAGTAAGTAGGAGAGCTAGGACTTGAATCTAGATATTTTTTATTACAATTTCAGTAAACTTCCCACTATGCCAGCCATACTGGTCATGAGCAGGGGGAGAGGCATAGAGCTTGAGGAGGGTCAAAGTCAGCATTTTCTTGAAGGATCTCTTTAATTTGAGGACCTAGGATAAAGTAAGGGTATGAGAGAATACCTCTAGAACACCAGAATTCCCTGCAATCCCTGCAGAGGCAGCTAGGCAGTGCAGGATGGAGTGCTTGGGTCTGGAGTCAGGAATATTTGAATTAAAATCTGGCCTTAAACACTAACTTTGGATTATGCAAGTCACTTAATTTTGTCTTCCTCAGTTTTCTCAACTGTAAAACGAGGATAATAATAGCAGCAACTCCCAGGGCTGTTGAGAAGATTGAGATCACATTTGTCAAGTACTTAGCACAGTGCTTGGCATATACCAGGTGCTTCATAAGTGCTTGTTTCCTTCTTTCCTTTGTGTCTCTCCAGCCCCCAGCCCTTCCTGCTCCTATAAGGGTCATGCAGTGCCTTCAGGAGAGCACTGGGTGGTGGATGAATGCACCAGCTGCTCTTGCGTAGCAGGCACCGTGCAGTGCCACAGTCAGCACTGTTCCCTGATTACCTGTGACCCTGTGAGTGCCCGAGAATCTCTGGGCAAAAGAGAGGAAATGCCCTTTCTCAGACTAACACAACCCTCCTGGGAGGCTTTCAGTGGGAAGGACCCTAGGTGCTGGGGATCCTGACATGGGATATATAGCAGATTGATTTGGCAAAGCAGAGAGGGAGGGCGTCTGTCCGATGTGCCTGCCCTGCTCTTTGAGGGTGCCCGGGACATTGGAGGGGATGAAGTTCTCAGGCAGTCACTAAGTAGGTGACAGAATCCACACAGACTACCAAGACCATCCCTCCTTAGCTAGCCAAATACAGCCTGGGAGTCAGGAGCCTCTTGGAGATTCTGAGAGATTTTCCTGGAAAAACTGCAAGTTAACAAGCTTGGTTCCTAAAGAACAAGCTTGGGTCCTAGGGACAGAGCTCTGGAGGCACCAGCATATGTGCTCTGGGAGGGCACAGTGCCTTTTAGAAAGCATTTCCTTGGGGGCAGCTGGGTGGCTCAGTGGAGAGAGAGTCAGGCCTAGAGACAGGAAGTCTTGGGTTCAAATCTAGCCAAAACATGGTATTAAGCCTAAGAGAAAGGGAAGGGAAGGGAAGGGAAGGAAGCAAGGAAGCATTTTGTAGCTTCAAGTTCAAATCAATAGATGAGGTCCAGTTCCCGAGACCATGAACAATGAGGGTGGGCCACTGGACGCTGTCCATGGTCCCAGTCAGCTCTCAAGTGCTCTGGGTTTAGATGTACGATCTCTGTGAGTTGAGCTAGGAGGAAGCCCCCGTCCTGGATCCGGGTCGCTGCTGTCCCCGCTGCCTCCCCCGCCCGGCTTCCTGCCTGGCCTTTGGGGACCCGCACTACCGTACCTTCGACGGCCGCCTGCTGCACTTTCAGGGCTCCTGCAGTTACGTGCTGACCAAAGACTGCCACGGGGGAGACTTCAGGTGAGCTCCTGCTTAAGTCCTACTCCCACCTCCAACCCCACACCACGCTCCTCTCTCCCACAGAGGTTGGACTCTGTCTTCTGGCCCCAAGGCCCACCAGCCCCCACTGTCTTAGACCCGCCCCCCTTTGTACCCGCAGCATCCATGTGACCAACGATGACCGGGGTCGGAGAGGGGTGGCCTGGACCAAGGAGGTGACGGTGCTGTTCGGAGACTCCGTCATTCGGCTTCTGCAGGACCAAGTGGTCGTGGTGAGGGGCGGAGCTTGGCCAAGGGGCAGGGTCTTCCGAGGTCGCAAAGGGAGCCGAGAAGGTGGGGAAGTGAACGTTCCACTGCTACCAAGGCTCCACTTGACGCTTCTCCCAACTCCTCCCTAGGTGGATGGACATACGGTATCCCTGCCCTTCCTGAAGGAGCCCCTGCTCTATGTGGAACTGAGAGGAGGCACCGTGTTTCTGCATGCCCAGCTGGGGCTTAAGGTTGGGAGGAGGGAGACGAGACTAAGTCAGCAAGGGACTGAGTCTGAAGGGGTGGAGTTTTGGGGGTTGGTGCGGAACAGGAGGGTAGTGGGATAGCCTTGGAGATTCGGGTTCCCTTTCAGTCTTTCACCACCCCCACCAAATACCTCCATCCATCCATCCCTAAGCTGTATAGCCAAGGCATCTTGCCTGTGTGTGCCTGTTTCCCCATCTGTAAAATGAAGTCTTGCATAGATGACTCTGAGTCTCTTCCACCTCTAGATCTATAAGTAAAACTCTTTCCCATGCCCCAAGGACCAGAGTAGGTGAAAACAGGTTTAACTTTCCAGAAATGTGTAGAAAATCTGTTTGAATTTCTAGAAAGGGGTTTGTGCCATTTGATAGTTAAGACCCAGATTCAGGGGATTCTATCACATTCATGGGCTAAGGCTGCTTCTCCTCTGGAATAGAAGCTTCAGGAACATAAACGCATCCCTGATATAGGAACTTGCACGTTCTCCTTCTCTGGGGTTGTTGCTCTTACATCCTGACATTAATATGATTACTGTTTGATGTCACTCATAAGGACCCTCTAGAGTTCATCTTCTTCAGGTCTCAGGACTTCTCCCCACTACCTGTTGCCCATTGTTGCTGTAGAAACCCTCCTCTTCCCTCCCCTTCTTCGCCACAGGTGCTGTGGAATGGGCAGTCCCAGGTGGAGGTCACCTTGCCAGGTTCATACCGAGGTCGAACCTGTGGGCTCTGTGGGAACTTTAATGGCTTCACACAGGATGAGCTGCAGGGCCCCTCCGGGCTGCTCCTGCCCTCTGAGGCTGCCTTTGGCAATAGCTGGCAGGTGAGTGGATTAACCCCAAGAGCCTGGCTAATGGGGAGTGAACACATAGGCAGAGATGGCAAATCTTTTAGAGATGGAGTGCTGGGCCTTGCCCCCACCCCCAGACCAAATGCTGTGCTGCCCCCCCTCCCCAGAGACCATGGGTGTTCTCCCCCCTTTACCCCACACAGATGAGGAAGTGTTCCCATTGTGCTGCTGGGCAAAGGGGTGGGTGATGTGAGAAATGTCCTCAGCGCAGGTGAAGGAGAGGGAAGTGGCCTGAACTCTCTGCTCCCCTCCAGCTCTGCCACCTGTGAGCCTCCCACCTTACCCACTGTATGCTCCCAGTGGGCTGCTCGGCAGAGGGGTGAGGATGTGAAAAAATGTCATCAGTCATGGTGGAGAGGAGGAAGGGAGCAGCTCCACCTGAGTCCCTCTGCCTTTCTAGTAACAAACTGGGGGGGGGGGCTGCCAAGTGCCCACAGAGAGCCTCTGAGTGCCATCTTTGGCACCTGTGCCATAGGTTTGCCATCACTGACATAGGGCAAGCCCCATGCAGAAGCAACAAGTCCTAGTGGAAAGAGCATTGTGTAGAATAAGCAACAGAACTCCATTCAAATACCAGCAATGTTAGTTCTGGCTAGCAAAGTTCAAGGACTAAATACCTCCTGCTAACATGATAAATGAGCCCTTTTTCAGGGATTGGGCTTTGTAGGGGGTATTTATTGTGTCCAAACTAAATATATCAATAAATATGGGACAGGAGTAAGGAGTGAAGCTGGCCTGTAACTTTATCGATTTAGGGAGTTCTTGGTGAGAAATATCCTGTTTCAATGCAGACTTATTGACTGATTCTCAGCAACTAGTCTTAGATAGCTGGGGCATTAAGAGGTTAAGGGACTTGTTTAGGGTCACACAAACAGTATGGGTCAAAAGAAAGCCTTGAACACAAGTCTTCCTGACTCAGAGGCTTATTCTCTATCCATAACATTATGCTGATGAAAAGTAACTGGGAATAAAAAAAAAAATTTAAAAGAAAAACTCGGCCCCTGCTTTTAAGGAGTTTATAATCTAATAGGCCAGATACAGTATGTGCACAAATAAGTTATGATATATGGTAGAGTGTGATGGGGTAGAAGTGAGGTCTAGCCAAAGGTTCTTTGGAAATCTGAGCAGCCAAGGATCACATTCAGCTGAAGAGATCTGAGGGGGCTTCACAATGGATGCAGCACCTGAATGGAGTCTTGGAGGTCTAGAAAGAGGATTCAGTAGACAGAAATGAGAAGGAAAAGGATCCCAGGGATAGGGGATGGCTTTTGTGAATGCATGGTCCCATAGAGGACAAGATAAGGGAATAAGCTATAGTCCGTTGTGGCTGGAACTTAAGAATGTAAAAGATAGTAATGTGAAAAAAGGTTTGAAAGGTGGATGGAACAAGACTATGCAGCACCTCAAATTGCAGGCTGGAGAGTTTGTATTTTATTCTGGAGACACTAGGGAGCCATGGAAGGTTTTGTTTTGTTTTCAAACCCTTGCTTTCTGTCTTAGTAACAACTCTAAGACAGAAAAACAAGGGGCTAAACAAATGAGGTTAAGTGAATTGCCCAGGGTCACACAGGTGGAAGTGTCTGAGGTCAGATTTGAATCCAGGTATTCCTAACTCCAGGTCTGGTGCTCTACTAGCTGTTCCCATGGAAGGTTTTCAAACAAGGAAATGACAAGACTAATGCAGTCTTGTGCATCAGATCTAATTTGGACACTGGAGTTTGTGGGCAAAGAGATCCTTTATAAGGCTATCAGGTGATGGCTGAAGTATGTATGGAGAGAAAGGGGCAGAGGTGACAGGGACCATGAAAGTAAAGTTGTCAAAATGTAGTAGGTAGGGTGGAGTTTGGGTGAGGGAGAGGAAGAGTCCAAGATGACTGAGGCTTCCAGCCTGGATCACTAGATGGTGATACTCAGAGTCACAGAGGTAGGAAGTGTCTGGGGCCAGGTTTGAACCCTGATCCTCCTGGAAAACAAAAGGTTGAGAGGAAAGGCACATTTAAGGGGGAAGATTTTAAGTTTAGTTTTAGAAATGCTCCATTTGATACATCAAAGAACTTTCATGTGGAGATATTGAGCAAGTAGTTGAAGATATGAGTCTGGAACTCAAGGAAGATTTGATGGTTGAACATAAAGATTTATGGATTCTATATATTAGCTATAGAGTCTGCAGCAAGGCCATGCATGAATGGATGAGATCACTAAGGGGAGGATTGAAGAGAAAGAAGATAGGAACTTGGATGTAGCACTGAAGGACATCTACATTTGGTAGGTCAGAAGACAATGAACTGGGGAAGTAAGTCATCTAACATGAGTCTCAGTTTCCTTACATGGAAAATGGTGATACAGGCCTACCTGTCATAAAACAATATTTGGAAGACAAAATTTGAAAAAGCAATGGAAAGAACATTTATTAAGAATCAATTATGTGTGGGGTGGGACAGCTGGTTGGCTCAGGGGATTGAGAGCCAAGCCTAGAGATGGGAGATCCTGGGTTCAAATCTGTTCTTAGACACTTCCTAGCTGTGTGACCCTGGGCAAGTCACTTAACCCCCATTGCCTAGTCTTTACCACTCTTCTGCTTTAGAACCAATACAGTGTAATGATTTGAAGATGGAAGGTAAAGGTTTAAATTAAAAAAAAAAAAAGAATCAATGATGTGGGGCAGCTCTTGGTAGCACAGTGGATAGAGCACCAGGCCTGGAGTCGGGAGGATCTGCATTTAAATGTGGCCTCAGACAATTCCTAGCTTTGTAACCCTGGGCAGGTCACTTAACCCCATTTGCCCAGCCCTTGTCCTTCTGTCTGTTGACAGAACAGTCCTTCTGTCTGAGTTGTTTCTAAGACAGAAAGTAAGAGTTTAAAGAAAAAAAGCATCTACTATGTGCCCAGAACAATTCTTGCCACCAAGGAGCTTCTCTTTCATTGGATGTGGTCATCTCTTGGGGTTCCATCACCCTGGAATTTCCTTCTGTAGATCCCAGAAGGACCTGGGCTCAGCCATCCATGTGCCCCAGGTCGAGAAGTCGATCCATGCCGTGTGGCAGGCTATCGAGCCCGGCGTGAGGCCAATTCTCGGTGTGCCGTGCTGAAGTCATCAGCATTCCAGCTGTGCCACAAGGCTGTGCCCCCTGAGCCCTTCTTTGCTGCTTGTGTCTATGACCTGTGTGCCTGTGGCACTGGTGCTGCTGCCGATGGCTGCCTCTGTGATGCCCTGGAAGCCTATGCCACCCGCTGCCGCCGGGCAGGCGTCACTCCCGTCTGGAGAGGCCCCACGCTCTGCGGTAAGTCTGGATGGACACTAGAGATGGTTAGCCTGGAGAAGACGAAGGGAGGGGGCTCAAGGAGGGAAGAGCTGCCTTTGGCGGTCTGAGGGGCTCTCACAGGAAAAGAATATCCGGCTTAGGCTGCCTGGCCCCGGAGGACCCAACAAACAGGCATTAGTTGCAGACGTCAGTTTAGGCTCCCTAACCAGGAGAGCTGTCCAGAATTGGAATGGGTTACCTCTGGCAGTGCCCCATCAGTAGGTCTTCGGTAAAAGGCTGGATGACCCGTCCAGTTAAACTGAAGAGGAAACTCCCGGTCAGGTGGTTGGACAAGATCATAGAAACAGAACCACCAGGCTGGACGTAAGGATCCCCACCGCCACATATTGACTTCAAAAACCATGTGCCAATCTCATCTGTGTTTTATTGCACTTTTATTTATTTTGCAAAGCATTTCCAGTTGCATTCTAATCTGGTTGGCAGCTAGGAGTGTGAGGTCCCCGGCCTCATGTTTGGCTCTCTGAGGTCACTTTCCCCTCCGAGTTCCTCTCAGAGGACCCCGCGGGCTTAGAGTAGGGCTTGTGGGGAGGCAGGAAGGCACCCGGCTGATCCCCGGCTCTGAGAATGTCTACTTTCCCCGCAGTGGTGGGCTGCCCCTTGGACCGAGGCTTCCTCTTTGATGAATGTGGCCCTCCCTGCCCCCGGACCTGCTACAACCGACATGTACCTCTGGGTGAACTAGAAGCCCACTGCATAAGGCCTTGTGTGCCTGGCTGCCGGTGCCCAGCGGGGCTGGTGGAGCACGAAGCTCGCTGCATCCCTCCCGAGGCCTGCCCTGCTGTCCTGCTCACCGAGGACCCGGAGCCTCCCTCTGGGGGACACCTCCAAAGGAAAAACTGAGGGTTGTGGGGGAGTGGGCTTGGAACTGGGGGGCTCTCCTCCCAATTCCAGGCACTCCCCACCCTGACATTATTCCTCTGGAGTCCAGTCTCTCATGGACCGATGGGCCATCACCTTCTACTCAGCTCCAACAGCATTCGCCATCCATCTCCCTCCTTAAAGTGGCCCAGGGAGAGGGGCCGCTCGCATGCACAAGGGCCTTGCTGGGTTGGCCCAGGTGCTGCTCATCTTGGCCTAGAGAAATGAAAAGAGGGAGCTGGGGAAGTGTGCCCTACCCAGGGACAAGGAAGAGGGCGGCCAGACCCCAAGGGAGCCTGTTGCCTTTGTTTGAAACATTAAATGCTTCCTGGGCCCTTCTTTGCAGCTGCCATGCATCTCTCCGTGAAGGTCCCCGGGCTTTGCAGTGTGCCTGGGAGTGTGGAGAGGTCCAGGCCTCCACTATCCCAGGCTACCCAGAGTAGACCCTTTCTCCTGAAGGAAGGCCCTAGAGATACTGAAAGCAGAAGGAGGAAGTACCTGCAAAGAGCTCCTTTCCTCCAGGAACGCTCTGGGCTACGTACGCCCTGGTGCTGATGGGGAACACTGAAGCTAAGCTAGCGAGGTAGAAGAGGACTTAGCCTCTAAGCCCCCAGCCCCACCTACAGATGAAGGTAGAATGTGTAACCAGTGCAGGGTCCAGTGTGGAGCCTTCGGCCTCACGGGCCCCAGAGGTGGTGTGGACAGCGGAAAGAGTGTTAGCCTTGGAGTCAAGAAGCGAGGAGTTCAAATTCTACCTCTTAAACTGTCTGAGTGTGGTTAAGCCATCATCTTGATTGTCTTTCATTTCCAAGTCATTCATCATCATCTCCTCCTTCTCCTTCTTCCCCTTACCTTCTGCCTTAGTATTCATTCTAAGACAGAAGAGCAGCAAAGGCTAGGCAACTGGGCTTACCCAGAGTCACACAGCAAGGAAGTGGTAGAGATCAGATTTGAACCCAGGTCCTCCCAACTCTTGGCCTGGTGCTCTATCCACTGGGCTACTTAGCTGTCCTTAACTGCTATTTCAGTTCAGCTCAGCCACCCTAACAAAGGTATCTGCCTTCTCTTCCCCTACCTGTGAGTCTGCAGAAAGGAACAGCCAGTCTCTGGGCGAGTCGTCCCTAAGCTAGTCCTCAGCCTGTGACTGTGGAGCAAAGCCCGAGGGAGAGAAGGAGAGCAGGAGGGCTAGGTGGAACCTCAGTGTGGTCGGGCAGCTCTGGTGCACTCCGAGCAGAGTCTGGCTGGTGACCTTGGCTCCCCCAGTCCCTGGATCATTGCATCACTGCCAAGCCGAAGCCTCTGGGAGAGTGTCTGTCTAGGGGCTATGCTGTAGGCTGCCAGGTCTGCGGCACAAAATCACACACCAGAGGGCCAATGGTCATGATTTTGGCATCACATTCTTCACAATGCCTTCTTTAAAAAATATTTTTTAATTCCTTACCATCTGTCTTAAAATCAGTACTAAGTATTGGTTCCAAGGCAGAAGAACAGTAAGAGCCAAGCAATTGGGGTTAAGGGACTTGCCCAGGGTCACACAGCTGGGAAGTGTCTGAGGCCAGTTTTGAATCCATTCTTGGCTCTCTATCCCCTGAGCTACCTAGCTGCCCCCACAATAGCCTCTGAGTCCTTTTCTGTTCTCTCTGCTGTATTAGAGGCCACAGTACCCTAACCCTACAACACAAGGTCCTCTTTTCAGAGTCAAGTCAAAGAACACTGCCTTCAGCCTTCACTTACTCTGAAATTCAAAGTCAATTCAAAGTGAACATTCACAAGTTAATCTTCAAGTATGAAGTCTGTAACTGTATGCAACATTCTCTTGGTTCTACTTGTTTCATTCTTCATTATCTCATGTAGTTCTTTCCAAGTTAAAAAATTAATCTGTGGGGCAGCTGGGTAGCTCAGTGGAGTGAGAGTCAGGTCTAGAGCTGGGAGGTCCTAGGTTCAAATCTGGCCTCAGCCACTTCCCAGCTGTGTGACCCTGGGCAAGTCACTTGACCCCCATTGCCCACCCTTACCACTCTTCCACCTATGAGACAATACACCGAAGTACAAGGGTTTTAAAAAAAATTAATCTGTTCATTGTTTCTCATGGCTCAGTAGTATTCCATTACAGTTATATGTTAGGGGCAGCGGAGTGGTTCAGTGGATAGAGAGCCAGACCTGAAGCCAGGAGGTCTTTGGTTCAAATATGGCCTCAGATACTTCTTAGCTATGTAACCCTGGGCAAGTCACTTACCCCTCATTGCCCAGCCCTTATTGCTCTTCTGCCTCGGTATTGATTTTAAGGCAGAAGAGAAAGGTTAAAAAAAAAGTTATGTCTACCATACCTCCAGGATGACCCAGAGGCACACATTCACTCCTCTTCCTGATGGGGAGTTGTTGTCTGGCTACTGGTGAGAGATGAGTCAGAGACAAGGGGGCTTAGCCTGTTCTGACTTACCAACTCTCCTCCAGCACTAGGGGAAGGAAATGTTCCAGAAGTCAAGAGACCTCCCATCCTGCATTCCTGCCTCCTCGATGGCCCAAGAGGGCTTTCCTCTCCTCTCCTTTCACTATTTCTCAATAGTTTCTAGTCTGTGCAACACTGCAGATTTGTGGAAGCCCACAAAGAGAATAGAGGGATGGAAGGAAGGAGAGAAAAGCAACTGTAATGGGGGAGGTATAATAGCAGAAGCACTAGCTAAGAAGCCATGGAATCTCAGAAGGACCCTCCAGAGCTTCCCTAAATAAGAATCCCTTCTGTAGCATACCTAAACAGTCATCATCCAGCCTTTCCTTGAAAAACCCCTACCAAGAGGCTGGACCATAACTAGAAATTCTGACACCTTGGACAAGCAGCATGAAAAAAAAATTCCTCAAATTACCTTCATGAGACAAATTTAAAGAAAGAGCTGGTGGACCTCAGTAAGAAACCTCATGCCTTGGGACATAAGACTCAATTGGCCAGGAAAGGGTGAAGGTGGGAGTGAGTGACAGAAGCAACTCTGGCACTCAAGGTCCTGGGTGGAGACAGTCCCAAAGCTGCTGGGAGAAACACTGTCCCAAGGGAGGGAGTAAGGCAGAGCAGGACAGAGGTGGGAAGGAGCTCGCCTTGTTCATGGCTGCCTGCCGAGGAGACAAACTCTCTGGTAACTTCCTATTTTAATCATTTTCTTACTAATTAGTAGAATCAGTGTTTCCACCTGCCAGAGTACAAGTGCTGTTTGTGCCCTCTAAATTTCAGGGCCCTGGAGCAAAGTCCTGTCCCTGATCCTTATTTCATTAGGACCAGACAGGACTCCCAAGAGCAGCCCATTCCACTTTGGGGTAGCTCTAATTTTTTGGAAATGTTTTCTTATGAACCCTAAACCTACCTCTTTGCAATTTCCACCCATTTCTCCTACTTTGATTGGGGTTCTAATCTGCCTCCCACTACTTGTAGTATGTGTAATATTGGGCAAATCACCCCACTCCTATGGGCCTCAGTTTTCTCATATGCAAAATGAAGGGGTCAGGCTAGAAACTAAATGATCTTTGAGGTCCCTTCTGACTAGCTAAGGCGTAGCTACAAATAATCACACATAGAAACACATTTTTTTTTCTGACCTCCGAATTCATCAGCAACTCATTTTTTTTTTTACATTTATTTTTTTTATTTTTTTTAAACCCTTAACTTCTGTGTATTGGCTCCTAGGTGGAAGAGTGGAAAGGGTGGGCAATGGGGGTCAAGTGACTTGCCCAGGGTCACACAGCTGGGAAGTGTCTGAGGTCGGATTTGAACCTAATCCACTGAGCTACCCAGCTGCCCCCAGCAACTCATTTTTTTAACCAAACACTGGCAAAGTATTGGGAAACCTAGTCTTTCTCAGCATAAACATTTCATAAAACAGGGCTGTGACGCATGACACTGTCAAGTGGGGTTCATCTTTCCCTGCCCTAACAGGTGTGTCTCCAGTAGGTCAGCTCAGGTGTCCGAGACCTCTGCATTATTGAGGGGAATGAATTGTCCCTTCCTTTCTGCTTGCTTCTCCCGCTCACCATTATTCCACCACTGCTAAGGGCCATGGAGGAGGCTTTGGAAGGAGGACTCCCCTAGGGAGAAGGAGTCCCCTCTTCTAGCTTCAGATGCACGACCGTACAGAAGAGGGGGTTCTTAAGGAATCTTTGGGGAGCGGTTGGGAGGTGGGGGGGCAGCTGTGTTTGTGTCCTCAGGTTTCACAGAGGGCAGGCCTCACTTACTCCATGGAGTCAGATGCAGGGTTCCAGGATTCTCAGCTCCCCTGCTCCTCAAGGCAGGTACTAGCTCTCTACCAGCAGCTTTTCCAGTTTCCTGCCAGGCTTGATGAGCTCCTGATAGCTGTGCAACAGGTAGGCAGGGGTGGGGAAGGAAGACAAAGTGCCAGCAGAGAGGCCAGGGATAGGGCCTGACCACCCCCACACCCCCATTGGGAACTCTTAGGTATGCCAGGCTGACTGCCCTCAGGAACTGAGGCTACCTTTGGTCCTGATGGAGATGGAGCGGAGAAGACTCAAGCAGGAACAGGTATGGGGCACTAAGGAAGGGTCCAATCCTGTCTCCCAGCATAGGCATCTTTCCCTTGTACCCCTCCATCTTTCACCTTCTCTCAGGTTCTATGGGACTTGGAACTGTTAACCAGGGCTGGTCTCAGCCTTTTCTGGCCACGCTGGGCACAGCCTAGGGGACCTTGGGATGAATCCAGGAGCTCGCAGAGCCATAACCAGGAACCTTCTACCTGGGCTGGTGAAGAGGAGCTGGTGAGTTGGGGGTGAGAAGAGAAGAGATAGGTCAAGGAGAAGGAGGTGGTAGTCATAGAAGAGGGACAGGGTAGGTTAGTGGGACAAGACCTAGGTCAGAAAAGGAAGACTAAGTCTTGAAGTCTCCCATGGAGATGGGTAGTAAAAATTCAGATGCCAGGCTTGCATCTCCTTGAAGCCCCATTTCTCTACTCATCTGGACCAGGAGCCAGAAGGTCCTGTCCTGTACCCGTCTTCCTTAAGCTCTTACCAGGTCTAATGCCATAGGTGGTGATTGGTCATTTGCGGAGATAATGTAGACCATTTCAGAGTAGAGCTCAGAACTATAGTAGGAGTGGCTATTGATCCAGACATCTTTCTTATTTGGAACAGGCTTTCCCAAAAAGGATCATATAAGGATTTGGGATATACTCTGACCTGGGAGTCGGGAGACCTGGGTTTTAGTCCTAGTTTTTTCATCACAGTCAACAAGGGGTAGGGACTAGATAAGCCTTGATACAGTTACATAAAAAAAAAGTTGTTAAAAAGTTTTTATCTCCAATTCTGGGATTCTATAGTTTTGTCACTTTCCCCAAGGATGGCTGGAAAAGCTTAGGGGAAAATCAGCCTCTCCCCTTAGGCTTTTTTTTTTCCAGGAGAGATCTACAGCTAAATGGAGGAGGCAAGAAAATGGGGATAGGGTAAAAATCTGATTTCTAGGGTGGAATGTGGTCTTTAGCCTCCTTCAACATCTCCTCCCCAGCTTCCTAGGTACTGGTCTCTGCCCTGGGAGAGGGACATCCAGAAGCGAGACCAACAGCTTTTGGAAAAGTGAGTCCTTTTTAATGGTTTCCTGCATTCCTCTACCCCCTTCTCCTCCCCACAGCAGAGCACCTAGACCCTTTTCCTCTTCCTTTTATTCTCAGCACCATCTTAAAGCCTTATCATATACTCAGGACTCCTCCCTGTCACCCTCACTTTCTCACATACAGATGCCTTGAGATGCCCTCCTCAAAGCAGAGGAATCCAGAGGAACCCAGGTATCAAATCTTTTGAGCAAAGATGCTATTTTTGAGAGGTAATGCAATGTAGCAGAAAGAAACTGGGCTAGGAGGCAGGATACTTATATTCCAGTCCCAAGCTCTGGTACTAACTAGGTAGGTGAACTTGGGCAAGTTATTTCATTTTCCTAGGCCTCAGTTTCCTCATATGTAAAATGAAGGGGTTGGACTCAATGCTTCAGTCTCATTTTGGATTTTAAGCTTTCATTCTCTTTAAATTTGATCTCAGTTCTGGCTTCTCCTTGTCCCATACTTCTCTGTTTGAGAGGCCAATGCAGACTTGACCTGTTTCATAGGAGATGGATCAGACAGAACCTATTATAACCTCAAGTCAGGATGACAGAAGGGAAGGCATACTTGCCCCGAGCCCCAAATCCTCTCTGTGTGTGTGTGTGTGTGTGTGTGTGTGTGTGTGTGTGTGTGTGTGTGTTAGACAGACAGATAGAGAGACAGACTGACAGAATGTAGCTGACTACATTCAAGGGACAGATAATCAGGGATGGCAAAACCCGGAGAGGGGGTGGTCAATATTGCCCTCCCAATCCTCCCATTTCATTCCATCTTTCCAAAGTCTCCCATCAGGTCACCCACAGTGTTCTGGTTTGACTTTAGATGGCAGGCTGAAGGCCTTGCAGTGATGCTGGGTGTAGCCAGAGTTGAAAGTGGCACAGAGCCAGATCAGACATTTGGGAGCCCTGGAATGCCAGGATGGGCAACAGTTGGTAAGTTGCCAGACCCAATGGAAGAAGAGGGTAGCTGTGGGTCTTCCATTAACCGTGGGTTACTTCCTCTTTCCTCAAAGGGCCAGAGACTGAGACTGGGACTTCACTCAAGGCTGATACCTGGGAGCTAGAAGGTATGCCTGAGAAAAACCAGAGAGAACTGCCTGGGGAAGAGGAGCAAGGTAAATACTTTCAGAACCCAGAACTCTCTCCACTCTCCATTCTAGAACAGGACAAGAGAAGGGAGAAGGCCCCTGAATTCAGAACCAGGGATAAACAACAGTTCAAAGACCCAGGGCATATGCCCCAGCAAAAAAGTCCTTTACACTCTTATCCTTGGGGCCAATCTCATTCTGTTTTAAAGCTGAGGAGAGGCAGCAGTAGGGTCCTATGGGAAAAACTGTAAGGCTATCACAATTAGGGATAGCCTGGACCAAGGCAGGCATAAGTCACCCTATCTTTCTTCAAGTTCTAGGGATGATGCCTTTCTCCTTCCCCATCATTGTGGGCAATCAAACTTCCCTATGATTCTGTGATTCAATGGCCCCATATATCCCAGGGTAAAGGGGAGAAACTGGTCCTTGGGGAGGGGAGAGGAACTGGCATAAATGGAAAGCCTAACCACCCCCCTCCCTTCCCTTTTTTCCTTCAGGGTATACACCAGAACCTGTCTTTACAGCTGAGAACATCTCCAGGGACCAGGGAAGCCCAGGCAGAAAAAAAAATTAAAAGGGGGAGAGCACTGCAGGGGTTCTCATTCATAATGGGGCTGGGGGAAGATGAGGGTGAGGGGGTCTCAGCACCATTTGTTCTCCATGAGAAGGAGGAATCATTGGGAATGTGGTGGGTCATCACCTGAGCTAGTGTTCTTTTAGGCCCAGGGTAATCATTGAGAAAGTGGGGGAAACAGGAAATGTCAGGAAGGGATGCAAGCAGAGATTTCCTATTATACCTTCTAAAATGGAAATTCTTTTTTAAGGATCAAGACAAAAATCTGGGAGAGAGCAGGACAGCTAGTGTGGAAATAGAGATCTGTTTCATAGAACTTAGTCTGCCCTTAACCTTCCTTCCAAGTCTTCTAGGGATATTGGTCCCTGACTTGAGGGCCCAGTCTCACTTTGGATGGCTGTAAACAAGCCAGGTTCCAATATATATATATGTCTTCTTCCCAGGACCCAGGCCAAGGAGTAGAGAGGAGTCTGCCAGAATTCAGGGCCCCAGGGCCCCAACAGCCACCATCATGGATTCTATGTTCTCTGAGGCAGAGGACAAACTTGGCTCCAGAAATTCTCAAGCCAGGGGATCTGGGGCCCCTCCCTGAACTGGAAAACTTACAGAAGAGGGCTAACCCAAAGCAGGAAAGGGCAGAAACTGAGCTACTAGTAGAGAGAGAGACCCCAAGGGACCATAATGGGGAAAATCCTCAGTGTTGGAAGGGAGACACCTCAAAGGTCCTGAGAAGAGAGTCCCCAAAGGAAAGGCCTCAGATTCAGAACCAAAATATCCAGAGGGAAGGTACCTCAAGGATTCAGGGAGAGGAGATTCCCCAGTCTCAGACAGAAGAGACCCCAAAGCTACAAAGAGGGGAGATTCTTTGGGCCCAGAGGAATGAGAGCCCAAGGGTTCAGGGAGAGGAGATTCCCCAACCCCAGATAGAAGAGACCCTAAGTTTACAAAGAGGGGAGAGCTCTTGGATCCAAAAAAATGAGACCCTAGGGGCTTGGGGAGAGGAGATTCCTCAGCCCCAGAGAGAAAACACCCCAAAGTTACAAGAAGGGAAGATTCTCTGGGCCCAAAAGAATGAGACCATAAGTGTCCAAGAAGAGGAAATTCTGTGGACCCAGAAAGAAGAGATTACTCAGGCTCAAAGAGACGATACCCCCAAAACCCCAAGAAGGGACATTTCTCAGACCCAAAAAGAGACCTCAAAATTACAAAGAGAGATTTCCCAAGCTCAGAGGGAAGAGACCCCAAAGGGCCAGAGGGAACTTTCAAAAGCTCACAAAAGGAAGACTCCCCAAATCCTAAGAGAAGAGACTGCTGAGGCTCAGCAAGGGGATACCTGCCAGGCCCAGCATGAGAAAATCTCACAGATTCAGGAAAGAAAGAAACAGGTTGATAGGCAGATTTTTCAGTCTCAGGGAAATCAGTTCTTATATTCCCTAGAAGGGGAGTATTTGCAGCTCCATGAAGGAGAGGACTCACAGTTCCAGAAAGAGGAGATTCCCAAATTTTTGGAAAAGGAGACCCCTCAGCCACAAGGAAGGGCTCTCTTTCCATTTCATAGAGAGGAGACTAGACAGTCCTCAAAAGAGAATACCCCGCTGTGCCAGAGAAAGGAGTACCCACAGTCTCCAGAAAAGGCAATCCTGCAACTCCAGAGAAATAAGATCCCACAAGGTCAAGGAAAGGAAATTGCATACCCCTGGGGAAGAGAAATCCCATGTTTCCTGGGAAAGGCCACTCCACAGCTCTGGAGCCAGGGGAGGCAGAGGGCTAGACCAGGAGGGCAGTGGCTCCCAAGTCAGGAAACCAAACTCTTTAAGACCCCAGCACAGAGAAGACTCAGGGAACAAAAAGTATTCAAGCTGGGGGCACTCAGGTTGCAGAGCCAGCAGGTCCTGGGAGCTGCTGTGAAACAGGAGGGACCAAGTCTAGGTGTGAGCAGACCAAAGGACATGAAGGATGGCTTGCTTCAACCACCATCCTTATTGCCAAATCATGGGGCTGTAGAGCTCCAGGTAAGGATGATGGTGATGAACAAGGATGAAACTACCTAAGCATGGAGGAGGAAAACTGGTTCGGTCCTATTGGTGGGCCACAGGGGTAGATAGAGTAGTTCTCTGTTCTTTTTTTACATTGCAGCCATGTCACCCCAATCCCCCCAGCAGAGAGTTGGTTTTCCTGGGTCTCACTCCAAGCCAGCATGAGAATACACTGAAAAGGCTTTTGGAGCTACAGGGGAAGGCTGGGAGAAGGCACCAGAGGAACCGAGAACAACAAAGGCTTAGGGTAAAAGAGCTTGTTCATCATAAGAGGGGTGTGAGATGCTATGGAGAAAAAGTACATGCCTAGAATTTAGAAGGGAGGAGATGCCCTATGGCCTTGGAGGCTATCTCTTAGGACCTTAGCTTCTGGGATAATGCCCTCATCCACCCTCAGGTCCAGGAGCTCCTGCGCATCACCAGAAACCGGCGCTCAGGGGCAGACCCTCCGGAGTTCTCACCCACAACCACCCAGCTCTGGATGCAAGGAAGACTCTGGGGAGGGGAGGTAAGGAAGGAAAGGGAAGGAGACAGGTCAAGATCTCAACTCATTCTTGGTGGCCAGCTATGGGGAAGGTGGCTGATGGAGGGAGGAGTACTCTGGTGCTGCTACCTGTACCTGGGTGTCCTAGTTTGACTCACTCAGGCCCTAACCCATCAGGGCAATGTGGCCCAACAGAGGCATGCCTTGCAGCAGCAGCTGGAGCAACAGCGTAAGGTCAGGACAGAATTATTGCGGGCTCAACGGGAGAGGTAAGAGGTGGGGTTGGAGCTCAGTAAGTCTCTCCTGGCTGTGGGAAAGGTCTGTTGGCCTATGCGTTCACAGTGGCTGTCTCTCCCCCAGGAATACTCAAAATTTCCAGGAGCTACTGCGGCCCCAAGTGGTTAGGGGGAACCCACCCTTCCCAGCTCTGTTCCAGCCCTCTTGGGCTCTAAGGAGAGTCAGTGGGGAGAAAGGCAACGAAAAGTTCCATGGGGGTCAGAAATGAGAGGTCTGTGCTGGCCAGCACTACAGAAAGACTAATTTTACCCAATCCCAAAGGCCCAGGAGACCCAGACACACATACCCACCACATAGGGAGCCAGCTTTGCCCCACCTAAGGGCATATAATCTCCATTTCCCTGCTATCCCTTCCCACCCTCCCCCCAGCCCACGGTCAGAGGGCTACATCCTTGGGGTCGAGTAGAGCAAATGCCCCATTCTTGCGGAAGAAGGTTTCTATCCGGCACATCTTACAGGAGACCATCTTTCGTTCCACTGGGGGGCCTGGGAGAAGAGAGGGCAAAAGCTGGGGATGGGCTCCTGGGAGAGGAACTTAGGGGGCAAGCAGGGGAGGGGAATGGGGAATGCTTGCTCTGTGAGTCACCTGGGGCTCCCATTTCATAGCTATTAATAAAAAAAAAAAGTGGGAGTTTTGAATGGCTATAGGACTCGTGTGTATAAGGGGACTGAGCACAATGACATGGATAATTAAAGTGGAGGTGCACACAGCCTAGTGCCAGCCACAAACCTTCGGGGGAAGAATCCCTTCACTGGTGGTAGCAGAAGCTCTATTTGGTGCTGGGGGTAGAGATGGTGAGAATGAATGGGAAGATGCAATTCAGAGACAGCCAATTAGCTTCCTTTCCTTTTCACCTGGCTTTGTACCCTTATCTGAACCTCAGCAGTAACACTATAAGGTGAAAGCCTGAAAATGGGGAGGCAAGGGGCCACGGTGTGGTTTAGGAGATGGAGGGAGGGTGATCTGTGACTTTTCTAGGGATATGGCCTTACCCAACTGCCAGCCATATGTGAAGTTGGTAGTGACTGGAAAGAGGTACCGCTCATCTGGCTTGGCAAGCTGGCGTTTTTCCAAGTAGTTAAAGCGACCCTGGAAATCATGAGAGATGCCCTGGTACAGGAGTGCCCGGGTCTCAGGGGGTACTGGGTACATTTCCGCCACTTCGGTAGCTTCCTTAAGGGGAGCAGGGGGTTTAGGAGGCTCCTTTGGTGGAGGTGGAGGTGGAGGAGAAGGTGGGGCCTTGGGGCCCAAAACAGGCAGTTTGAAGGCCTTTCTTGCAGCATCCCTGGCCACCTGCTTGGCTTTCACCTTTGCCGCATACTTTCGGTGCCAATCACAACGCAACATTATTTCCTTCAGATATTCTTCCTTCCAGAAGTTTTGTCGTTGCGCATCCATATTGATATGGCGAGCCATGGTGCCTGAGGGAGAAGAGCTATCTGGGTGTGGCAACTAAGGGGGTGAACACACACCTAAGAGGTTATGGCAACAACTTCAGAGACATCAGTTACCTTGGCAACCAGGCCTCACCTCATACAGTCTCAGAGATTCTATATGCTGCCTTCACTCTGGCCAGGGAGAATTCAGATTCCTTTACCTTCCTAGAAGCCTCTTGGGCATGGAGGAACACTCTAGTGAATATCCCAGAGCCTAATGGAGGTGCCATCTTTGGCCCTGGGAACAAGGTTCATTTTCTTTCTTTTAATTTTGTACGGTGATTCTGATTCTCTAATAAGACCTTTGCTACAGAGCCTTCTGTGGAATCTAGGCTGTGTGACTTGCGTGACCTTAGGCAATGGGCTGCCACATCTCTCTGGGCCCGTTTCCTCACCTGTAAAATGAGTTGGGTAGACCAAATGACCTCTAAGGTTCAGGGTTAGAATGAGGAGTCTCTGATCCTCATCCCAAAACCACTTTGAGTGTCTTAATTTAGCTACGTTAACTTGCTCACATGTTTCTGAGCCTTTGGCCTCTCTTTCCTAAGCAAATGCACCCTTTTCAAGTCCCCAAACCCAAAGAAAAAGATATTCAGGGAAATGAACTTTAATTTAGTATCAACATAGACAAAAACAGCACAAAATCATTCCAGAGAATGGAAGGAGAGGGACACATTTGAGGAAGTGGGCTTTATGTTTTCCAGTCTTCATTCTGAGGCTTTACTTCAGGGCCCAATAAATAGCAAGTACTGTGAGCCCTTCCCCTTTCATTTCAGTAGTGGAATATGACATGTTCAGGGAAGGGTGATGTGGAGTGTTCCTTAGTGTTCTTCGGCAGTGAACATGGTTCGGGCACGCCGTATGATGTAGTCCTTGGCTGCATCATAGGGATGTTCCTTGGAAGGGATCTCCAAAATGGCCGGCACTGAGTGTGTGTAGGAATCCAATATATGCCGTATCATCTCTGCGATATATTGGTTGATGAGGATGATACCAATGTCTTCTCGTTGTAGAAACTGCCTGTGGAGGGGGATTGGCAAGGAGAAAGTTCAAGGAACTTATGCAGGCTAATCTATTTCCACTCCTAAAATTGTGAGATAGATGGAGGATTCTGAAAATGTATGTGAAACATACTGATTGTTGGCTATGATAGAACTCAGACAAAAAAATTGGAGAAGAGGAAGCTGCATTAGGAAAAAGGAGGTAGTGGATGCTTCTTAGAAGTGACTCAGTTCTAGTTCCACTGGGGAAAAAGTGAACTAAAAACTCCTAAGTTCTCCTTGAACTGATTTTTCATTGCTAGAGAAGCAAAGGAAACTTTTCCTGCAGAAGGAGAACTAAACTAGATTTGGAACCCAGGAGTCTAGAACTCACAGAAAAATAATGGGTATACATAGGGATCTGGTGAGAAAAGTGTCCCTTCTCAAGGCTATTTTGCCCCAAGGATTTGCCTTCTGATGCTCATAGCATTTAAGAATCTCACCCTATAGCAGTTGCAGTGAGGTAGGGTTGGGCCTAGCAGGGCCTAAGTAGCAAAAACCAGTCAGAGCCGGAAACAAATGGGACTTGGTTGTTTGGGGCAAAACAAAGGCACAATACCAAGGAAAGGCTATGAAGAAGGAATGAAGAGACATGGGCAGGGCTAGAGACCTTATACAAGTAAAACTGGTCACAACACTGCCTAGGGATCTGAGGAAGGAGTGACCCATTACTATCTGGTCTTTCAACAATGGGATATCATTGTGGAATTTGGCCCTAATTATAAGTAAAAAAAAGAATAGATTTGGAGGTAGAGAATGCTGTTTGAATTTAGGCTCTGCTAGTCATTAATGATGGTGTCCTTGGCAAGTTACTACCTAACTTTTTTTTTAAAACCCTTATCTTTGATTGACCTCGAGAGAGCAGTAAGGACTGGGCAATTGGGGGTTAAGTGACTTGCCCAGGGTCACATGACTAGGAAGTGTCTGAGGCCATATTTGAACCCAGGTCCTTCCTTCTCCAAGGCTGGCTCTCAATGCACTGAGAAACCCAGCTTCCCCTTTACTAATATTGTTAAAGCACCTACTTCAAGGTGAGGTACTATGGGCTGGAGACAACAAAAAGAAGTAAGGGGTGTACAAGGTTCCTCATTTGAAAAGCAAACGGGCTGGATTGGAAAGGCAGAATGGTAAGAGTGGATACAGTCCAGGACTTGGAGTTCAGATGCGGATTCCGCCACATATTACCGTTGGCACATTAACTAACCTTTGGGGGACTCAAGTTTCCTTCTCTGTAAAAAGAGAGGGTTGGACCAGCTGACCTCGGAGGTTCTTCCAGCCTCTACTGGAAAGCAGAGGAATGATAACCAAGGTGGTAATCAGGTAGGTGGGGAGGGAAGGGCGGAGGATGACTGAAACCTCCTGCCGGGGAGTAAGTGCTAGGTGCCGAGCCCAGTGCTTGGGACGGACAGGGCCGTATCCTAGTCCTCGAGGAGCTGGGGCGGGGGCGTGGGGGAAGGTAGGAATAAGAATGGCTCTCGGGGGTTCACTATTAGATCTGCCGCGTAGACAGAGCGGACGCCGAGTCAACATAGAGGGACCCCTGGGGCAGGGGTTAAGCCGGCCCCTTAATCTCCGACGCAGTCAGGTGATGGAGAGGTGGGGGAAGGGGGCCTGCCTGGACCTCAGCCTCAGGGAGCTGGGGGTCTCCTTGTAGAAGGGGACTCGGAAAGGGCAAAGCCTCCCCACTCCCCAGCAGCCCGGCTCCCATCTCGCCCTCCCTCAGGGGCTGGATACGAGCGGGGAGGACCTCACGGACCACCGTACCGAAAGGTGTCCTCGATTTCGTTGATGGTCGTGTCCTTCTCCACCACCAGGAAATTCGGACGGCGGTTCTTGTTGAGCTCCCCGATGCCACCCAGCAGGAAACCGGTAACAGTGTCCTCGTCTCCGATCACAGCGATCAGCTTCCCCCGTGCCGCCATGGTGGACGATGCTAGTCTCTCACGGGACCGAAGAGCTCCTCCTAACGTTTAACTCCTCCCACCACCCTCCCTGGTAGTTCTCTGGTGTTCTGGGGGCGGCGACCTTCCCCCTCTAGACATGCGCAGTTGGTTGGGGCTGGCTGGTCTTGACCGTCTCCTTCTTCCTACCCTTGCTGTGAATATGCATCTCAGCTTTCGAAGCGCCGCCTCGCCCGCACCGAATCAAACAGTTGTCTAAGTAAAACTACCATTCCCAGGGTGCCCTGCGTCTCAAATACCCTTCCTAGAGTTCTCTGCGGTCCGACTACCATTCCCAGAGCACCCTGCGGCCCAGCTATCTTCCCAGATCTCCCTGCGGCCCGGCAAACCTCGGTAGATCCTGTACTTCTGTATTCGGCTACGCTGTCGAAGGTTACTGGAGACTGTGATCAAGCCCTTGGTAGATTCCCAAAATCTCAAATATATGGCTCCAGAGGCCTTAGACCGGTCACTTCATTCTACAAAGGAGGAAACTGAGACATCCAGGCTGAGACAGGGCTCTTTTCCCCACATAGTTCTGGTAGATTTGAGGGGATAGATATTTCAAGGACCTTGAAGTGACACTTGGGCTGGGAGGAGAGAACCCCCCCAAATGCAGGAAGGCGTCAGGGATGGTGCAAGACAAGTGATTGACCTTGTTTATTTTTATTTATATCTTAAACCCTTACGTTTTGTCTTAAAATGAATACCGTGTATTGGTCCCAGGGCAGAAGAGTGGTAAGGGCTAGGCCAGTGATGGGCAACCTTTTGAGCTTGGCGTGTCAAAATTCGCCAAAAAACCGAGCATAACTCGGGTGGTGTGTCACTTGGAGAAAAAAACCACAATTTCGTGATATTTGCAATTTAAGTAACAAAAATGGGGATGATGGGGATATGATTTGGCATGTAGACTCTAAAGACCACCCCAGTGCAACTATCACTAATACGGAAATGGGCCTTGATCAATGACACATATAAAACCCAGTGGAAATTGAAAAGATAAATTTGCTCACTGGGGTTTACAGAGGGTGAAGGGAATGAAGGAAGAATGAATGAGTGAAAAGGGATAACAAATAAAAATGGGGAATCACCCCCACACCCACAAACACAAGGCTTGGCAATGGGTTGTCACAGTTTGAGTGGCAGTTGAGATCCAACTGACTCTCAGACTTCATCAGCCATGGATACCTGCTTACTATGTTGAGTTCATTGGGTTGAGAAGAAACAACAGGAAGTTAAAAGTAACAGTTTAATACTAAGTTTAAAAAAGGTAAGGTTATGGGGAAATGGTCACTCTAACACTTGGTCTAGGAAATGAGTCCAAGGGCTGGTAGTTGGGAAAGAACTACACTGACCCTAACTTCAGGCTGACAGGGCCAGCCTGTAAGGTCAAGGGATTAGATGTCTCACAGCATGGTTTTCCACTGATCCAGCGATGTTCAGAGATGTTCAGATGTCCAGGTGTCTTAGTAAGTAAATCCAAAGGGCAAAGCCAAGGAGCTAAACTAGTTTGATATGTCCACCAACCAAACCAGATTTCACTGCTCCACTTGAACTTTCCCAGGGTAGATGGGTTTTACAGGAGACCAATATTTTCTAGGCTCTTCACCTCCAGCAGCTAAGGAAAAGTTCCTAACTGTCAGCACTTGCATCCAGAGAGAGTCCTCTGTGTGATGTCCCTTGCTGAATTCCAAGTTTGGAATGTTTGGAATGACAGCTCCTGTCAGCCTGCCTGGCTAAATCTGCTTTCCTATTTCCCTATTACAAAATGCATATCGGCTATGGGGGGTGGGAGGGAGGGGTTTGGTGGGGAGAGAAAAAAAATGAATCATGTAACCATGGAAAAATTTTCTAAAAAATAAAAAAATGGAAAAAATAACAAAAATGTATAATTGTAATATATAACTTTATTTAATAAACCAAAATAAGTAAATTAATATAGGTAGAATTGTCATCTCTAGGCCTGACTCTCAATCAACTGAGCCACCTAAATGCCCCTGCTTTTATTTTTGTAACATCTTTTTTATTTTTGTTGATATCCTTTGTATTTTTATATCACTAATTCTTACCCCCTAAGTATCCCTCCTCCCTGTCATAAGGAGCCATTCTATATGAAAAATAACTTTTTTAAGATTAATTTTTTTCCAAAAAAAGATATGATTTATCTTGCCTTCCCTTCATTCCCTTCTCCGCTGAGAAAGCAAGAAAAACAAAACCCCTGTTAAAATATGTGGAGTATAACACCAGGCAACCTCCCACCTCTGCAAAGGGATGCATTGGAGAGGTTTATACTTTGTACTTTTGCAAAATTTACTTTTGATTGTTTTGTGATTATTCTTTACATTTACTTTGTTGTAGTCATTGTATGGGCCACTTAGGGTGGTGCAGAGGCATGGAATGAGGAAGACTCATCTTGATTTCAAATTTGGCCTGTTTCCTCATTTCATCTGTGAAATGAGCTGGAGAAGGAATGGCAAACCATTCCAGTATCTTTGTCAAGAAAATTCCAGATAGAGCCACAAAGAGATTGACACAACCAACAACAAAAATATTCCATTACATTCTTTTACCACAATTTGTTGAGCCATTCCTTAATTGATGGGCGTCTACTTTTTTTCCAGTTC
The DNA here is from genome assembly GCF_016433145.1 of Gracilinanus agilis. NCBI lineage: Eukaryota > Metazoa > Chordata > Mammalia > Didelphimorphia > Didelphidae > Gracilinanus > Gracilinanus agilis. Next base: position 123,210,888 of record NC_058134.1, read on the forward strand.
TTTGCTATAACAAAAGATGCCATTATAAATATTTTGATTCTATAACATATAATCTAATATTAGACATATTATGTAATATTTGCCACTCTCTTTAAAGTGGGGAGACCCCAAAAAGAGCCACATTTTTTATTGCTGTCAGGCCTAGGGAGCCTGTTCCCTTCAGAGTGCTTGAATATTGGACAGTATCAATTCTTCCTTCCTGGGAAAGTTTCCCTGAAATCTGCATAAGACAAGACAACTTTCTTCTTCCTCTGCTCTCTCTCTTAGTAATAAGCTGGCAAGCCTCCATTCCTACCATTTGCCCAGCCTCAAAGGAACATAGACTTATTTGTTTATTTTTATGCTGAAAAATATCCCAAAAAGATGATTTTCAAATACACAGCCAGATACAAAAGAAGGGTTATATATGAAATTAGTATCATAGGTTTATATCTGGGAACAAAATGGAATTAGCATTTAAAAAAAGCAAAACCCTTACCGTCTGTCTTTGAATAAATATTATGTATTGATTCCAAGGCAGAAGAGGCTAGATAGTGAGGGGTCAAGTGACTTGTCCAGGGACATATAGCTAGGAAGTGTCTGAATTCAGATTTCAATTCAGGACTTCCAGGCTTCAAATCTGGCTCCCTAACTACTAGCTGCCCCCTGGGTTGGCATTTATTAAGTGCCTCCTGTGGCACTATATCACACACTTTACAAATATTATCTAATTTGATCTCTCCAACAAGGCTGAGTGTTGTTGTGAACAACCCTGAGAAGTTGGTGCTGCTATTTTCTCCATTTTATAGTTGAGGAAACTGAGATTAAGTCACTTGCTTATAGTCATACAGCTGAGGGTGAATTTGACTGAGGTTTTCCCGACTCCAGGAGCAATCCTGGACTGGGTCACCTAGTGGCCTTCTGGTCCAACCCCTTCATTTTACAGATGAGGAAGTTGAAAATCAAAGGGGAAATGGCTTGACAGAATTTCTTCCTAGACTCTGTACAAACTCTCCCAGATGGAAGAGACCTCGAAGACTAGTCAAAGATCTAGTCCTACACATATCTAACAAGAATTCCCCTAAAACATACCTGACAAATAGCCTTTCAGCCTCTTCTTTAAGGTATCCTGTGAGTGTCCTGAGGCAGCCCTATACCACTTTAGGATAACTAGTGATTCAGAAATGTTTCCTTCTATTGAACAGAAATCTATAGTATAGGATCGTAGATTTAGAGCTGAAAGATATCCTTTTTTTTTTTTATAAAAAAGTATTTATTGTTTGCTATATATAAAGGACTGTACTTGGCATTGGGGATACAAATGGAAAAGGAACACAGTCTCTGTTCTCAAGGAGTTCACATTCTAAAGGAAGAAACAACACATATAGAAGGTTTCAACTGCACTTCACAGTGTAAAAACAGAGGTAAGTGATGGACAGGACAGGCTTTGTACTACATTATAGAGATTACAAGGAGAACTCCAAGCTGAAAGAGATCTTAAAGGCCACTGAGTCTAAACCCTCTGATTTTACAGATAGAGAGATTGAGGCTAAGATGTAAAGTGTTTTGGCTCTGGTTAAAGGCTCCCTAAGTATCTTGGGAAAGGATTATAACTCAGATCTTCATGATTCCCACACCTAGCACTTTATCCGCTGTGCCATTTAGTTGCTTCTCATCCTGCCCTCTGGGGCTATACTGAGCTAATAGAATTCTTTTTCCAAGTGTCAGAAGGGAGCCACCATACTCCTTCTAAGTCTTCTCCAGGCTAAATATCCCATAGCTCCTTCATTCCTTGGGTGAAAAGAACACCAGTGAGATCTGGGCTGCACTAAGGGAGCCCTGATAATCCCCCTGCACTCTAACCTTACCAGACCTCATCTGGGGGTATTGGGAATGATATTGAGAAGCAGAAGGGCATGGGGCTATGATACATGAGAATGTTGAGACTAGGGATGTTTAGTTTGGAGCAAAGAAGACCCAAGGAGCCTCCAAAGTAGTTGAAGGTTTGCTGCCTGAAGGAGGTATTAGGCTTGTTCTATTTGGCAACAAAGGGTAGAGATAGCAACAAGTAGAAAGTTACCAAAAAAAGCCAATTTAGATTAGATATCAGGGGAAAAATTCCTAACAAAGCTGTCTAAAAGTGTAATAGGCTGCTTTGGGAGGTAAGGATATCTCCGGCTCAGTGGAGACTAAGCTGGTTGACCCCTTGTTTGATATGTGAATGGGGACTCCTTTTTGAGTATGGATTGACTAGACAGCCACCAGAGCATGACCCTTCCAACACAAAAATTCTGTTATTCTAATCCTTGGTTACTTTGCTTTCTAGAAGCAACCTAGTATGATGGAAAAGAATCCTGGCCTTGGTGTTAGGAGAGATCTGAGAGGTAGCTGGTAATGCAAAGGATAGAGCTCCAGGAAGATTTGAGGTCAAAGTTGGCCCACTGGGGCCCTGGCCCACCTATGGGAGTAGGACTTGGGGAGAATGATCCCTAGGTGGAGGGAGGCTACACAAAAGGAAATCTACAGCCTATAACTCCCACCCTTTATTGATTCCATCAGCCTTGTTCTCCACTCCATCAATACCCTCTCATTGGAGGGTAGGACCATGAGCTCCAAATCCACATGAGGAGGAATCTCAGCTCGGAATATCTCCTTGCTTCTCACCAAGCTGCTTTACTTTGTAGTTACCTGACTTCCAAGAGGTCCTGAGTACCTCCCTCCCTCCTCCTCTCTTGTTTATCAGCTTTCTTTTGTGCATTTCCTTATCATGGAGGTCAGGAATGATCTTTCTTTTTTTGTATTTGTATCCCCAGAGTTTAGCACAGAGCTTGGTTCATAGTAGGAATTTGATAAATATTTTCCAATTGTTGCTGATTTGTTCTTCAGTGCAACATAGAATAAATATCCTATTTTATCAGCCCCTTGGATGTTAGAAGACAGTGGTTAATTTCTTCTACCCCAGAATCTCTCTCTCTTTTCAGACTTTCATGTTCTACTTTGCATATTTATGTATGCATCTTTTTCCTTTTATAAGATATTCCTTCTGAAGAGAGTATTCAATGTCAATTCACCTTTACACTCGCCTCAATGTCTAATATAATGTCTTGCCCCTAGTAAGGGCTCAATAATTGAATACTTGTTCATTCAATTACAATTTATTAAGTCCCTACCATATTCAGAGCACCATGCTTGGCTCTAAGGGAAGATTCAAAGTTTAGATAGGACACAACCTTTGTCCTCATGGGACTTAGAGTCTGGAAGAGGGGTAAGAGACAAACATAGATAGCTGATACCCAATAACGAATTATAAATGCATTAGAGAGGAGATCCAAAACATAGTGCTCTGTGAGGTTGAAGGGGAAAGGTCATTAGCACCGGAGGGGGACAAGTGAAGAAAGTTTCATAGAGGATGCAGCATCTGAGGAGGATATTAAAAAGTGGACAGGAATTCTTCAGGCAAATAGCATTCCAAGCATGGGAAAGAATATGAAAAAAGGCACAGAAATGGATATAAGTCTGTGTTTAGAGGACAGAGAGTAATTCAGTTTGGCTGGAGTATAGAATGGGTGCCTGATAGAAAAATGAGAAGAATCTGGAAAGGTAAGGTGGTTGTGTCATGCCATGGAGGGCCTTAAATATCAGGTGAAAGAATTTGAACTTTACTGAAAGTGACATGAGATGCCAAAAAATATGATCATTTTGGCACTGGTATGAAGGCCTGGAGATGAGAAAAGGCAGAGGCAGGAAGACCTGTTTGGATTCCATTGTAATAATTCTGTCTGGTAGTAATGGAGGCCTGTATTAGGGTGTTGGCAGAGAAGGAAATGCACATGAGGGATGTTCAGAGGTAGAATCAATAGGATTTTGACTGCAGTGGATAACTTTATTTACAACTCAGGACAGCAAGGTAGCTCAGTGGATAGACAGCCAGGCCTGAAGTCTAGAGGACCTGCATTCAATTTTGGCATCAGACACTAGCAGTGAAACTCAGGGCAAATCACTTAATCCCAATTGCCTAGCCTTTACCAGTGCTTTGGAACTGATACACAGTATTGATTCTAAGAAAGAAGGTGAGGTTGGTTTTTTTTTTTTTTAATTCACATTGCTCTCCCTTCCCTGTCCATTCTTCACACTGCTGTGGTTCTGTCTGAACCACAAATCTGATCACGTCACTCTCCTTCTCTATTGGGATAAACACCTCAGCTTGTCTTCTAAAGTCCTTCACAGTCTGGTCTCAGCCTGCATCCAGGCTAACTTCTCTCTAATCTCCTTTCAGGGATTCTTCTATTGGTTTGTTAAACTGCCTTCTTGCTCTCCCTACTTCCAGGCATTTATTTGTATGGAATATCCCCAACACCTAGCCATGTTGGTGAAGATGTGGCACGCATGCCCCAGTGTGCCAGAGGGGGGTCGCTCTGTTTCCCTTCTCTGAGCACCCAACCCACCACCCAGCCACCCAATGCAAGCACTTCCTCCAGCTCCTCTGCTGTCTGGGGTAATGTGGGGTGGGGGGTGGGGGCTCACAGCTCAAAGGTGCAGCTTGAGCAAACACTGACCTAGAGTGTGCCCCCTCCTCACAGCTACCCCTTAGAATCCTTGGCTTTCTTTCTGACCTCAGCACAGGTGCCAGCTCTTATTAGTGCTTCTATCTTACCTGTTCCCTACTAGAATGTAGTGCTAGAAGGCAGAGACTGGTTTTCATTTTTTCTTTATGTCCTTAGCACCGTGGACATAGGAAGTTATCTATATATTTGTTTAACTAAAATGAAGGGTGTCCCTAAAATAGAGTAGATAAGGATAGGGCTGAGTAGGACAGAGAGGGAAAGGACATTTCCATATAAAATCCCTGTGCTACTCAACTTGGCCTATGGGCCCAGGGGAGAAATGAATGGAAGCCATACACTGTGGCTCAGGGGGTAAAGAAACACAGAGAAACCCCATGGAAGGAAGAGTCAGAGCCTCTGAAACAGGCCACACTTTATTTGGGCTTGTTTGATGATTTTTTTTACCCAAGTAGCTCCATGCTGGGCTTCTCGAAGTGTACAAAAGGCCCTCCTTGGGGCAGAGCTGTGCAACAATTAAAAATAACAACAGGAAAAAAAAACCAGGCCCCCAGAAAGCTGGGCTTGGCAAAGTGTACAAAACCCTCCGAGTCCAAGACCAGCCAAGGTGCTGTTATTGTTCCATCTGCACTCTTCTCCAGATGGTTTTTCTTTTCTTCTTTAGCTTGTCAGAGTCCTTAGCACCACTGACTAGTGGCCACCAGAGGGGCAAGGCACAGTCTTCAGGGTGTTGAGGGAAGAGTTCTTGAAAAGACTGGAGAGGGGAGGCAGGGGGAGCTGTCCCAGGGTCTTAGTTATCAGTGCACTTTGGGGCAATCACACACACAATCACACACATGCACCCCCTGAATCCCCCCAGCTCAGCAAATATGTGTGGGATCCCTGGCTCTTTCCCACTATTCCTCTGGTCCTGGTTAGGGGTGAGGAGGAGGGGGTCTCCACCCTTCTTTTTAACACCCTACCAAGATCACATTCTAGGGCATAGACAATGTCTTCAATCAGCAGACAAGGTTCCCTTACTCTCCCAGAGGGGTCAGTGGAAAAATCTGTTCATTTCACTCTCTTAGTCCAAGTACAGGCCTTTTCCTCAAGCCAGATGTTTCATGTATGTGGGTGTGTGTGCATCTGCACATGTCGGTGTTGGAAATATGTGTGTGTTGTGTGTCTGTATCTGGAGTCAGCCAGGGAGGTTGAGGGGCTGGGGAGGCAGCTTTGGGGTTCAGGGCACATTGACCTTGAAGGGACTTCCTGGGACACTTTCATCTCCCCACTTGACAATGAGGATGTAGTCTCCCTTTTCCTTGACAGTGTAGGTGACGTTGTACACTCGGTTTCCCATGTGCTTCACATATACTTCCTCACAGGGAGTCTTGGGCCCATGCACACCCACCATCATCATGTTAGTGCCTGGATAAGAAAAGAAAAGGAAAGAGCTCACACCCAGAACCCCCATTTTCTATCTTTTAGGCAACTCTCTAACCCCATCCCCTCTACACCCTTTAACTCCACTCTTCCCTCCTAGCCTCCCAGGATTGCCCACTCCCCAGTCCTACCTGCTTTGCTACAGTCCACTGTGAAGGAGTTCTTCTGGCCTATGAAGGCCTTGGTCAGCCCGGGGCCCCTGGTCACCACCTTGCTAGCATCGGAGGAAAACTTGGGGATGGAGCTGTAGCTGGAACCACGGCTGGAGGATGACTTGGTCACTGTCTCCACCAGCACCGTGGAGGTTTCATGAAGACTATGGCCTCCTGACAGCCGAGGCCCTGGAAATGAGATTTTAAAATATATATGAAAAACTATTAACTTCTTTAGGGATTTTTTTATTGATAACTTAAAAAATAATTTACTATCACTTCTTAATTATTGTCACCTACCATTTCCCACCCTCCCAACAGAACTCTCTCTCAGAATGAACAAAGGCCATGTCTGAAAATTTCTACCTTCTATTGCAGCTGTAGCCCACCATCTCTTTGCCAAAGGGCAAGAGGCATACTTTATGCTCAAGTCTTCTGAAGCTCCAATTGTCTAATCCCCTCATTTTACAGACAGGAGAAAATACTCCATTGCCCTCCCAGGCAAATGGCCTACCATTGCCCCACTTTCTTTTGGTAAGTTCTTAAGGTCATATCTCTAGTAATGGAGATGCTTTCGTACCATGCCATCCCTCTGGTCCAAGAATAAGAGCAACTCCAGTTTCTGTAGTGCCAGACTCTTGGCTGGAATATGAATCTTATTTTATATAAATCTGTATTTGCATATTGCATCCCTAAGCTTCTAACAAAGCTATGCAGATAAGACCTGGTTCGTGGCTTCCTAAGTACCTAAAGACAGCATTACCTTACAGAAAGATTCTTGCTTTACAAAAAGATGTACCCAAGATGCCCTTGCTTTACTTGCTGAACCTAACTTGTTTGTGCATCTCAGAAAAGATAGAAAATGAAAAATGCAAGGCTAGCTAAGGTATTGCAAAAGGAAGACCAATCAGTAGGAAGAAGGGGGTGGAACTGGTTATCCAAGGAGCAGAGCTGGAACTCTCTCTCTGCCATCTATTACAGTGACCCTTCTGCAGCAATCTCTGCTCCCTTGTCCATGAAATGAGGGAATTTGACTAGGTGACCTCAGAAATCCTTTCCCCAGTTCTCTAAAATAGCTCAGAAGACAATGGGCAAACAGTGAACTTTTACAAACCACTCTTCAAGAATATGTTTGCTCTATAAAGGGAGGCACATTTGTAGTCTGAACAGTTAACAGATTAAATGTGGACAAATACATCTGCCAGATTGGCTTAATCCTATCCTGATTTAGGGGAAGAAATTATAAATACAGAGAACACCCAACAGCAACACCCTTGCTTCTCCTAAGATCAACCTAGACTAGCAGGATGATTTGAGATCCCAGGATGGAAAAATCTCTCACCTGTAACCTTAGCCTTGAAGGGGCTGCCCACAATGTGCTGAGGGCCGCCATATTTGATGGCAATGAGGTAGTTGCCTGGGGCCATGGGAGTATAGGTGACCACATGGCCTTCTGGGCATTCTCGACAGTCCAGCTGCACCTTGGAGGGGCCATCAATGGTGACCGATAGGGCCCCTGAGCCTGCATTCAAGGTGTTCACAATGAACTCAGAGGATACACCTGTGGAAAGAACAAGTGGACATGTAGAACTATCTATGGTCATGGGATGGGGTTCTGGACTTTTCTATCATTTTCTAGCTCCTCTTCTTCCCTTAAAGGGCTCGATTGATTAGCCCCCAGGCTCAACAATGGCGCTTACCAGTAGTGCCTCCCTCAAGCCCAGGACCATAGGCTGAGACCAGCCCTGGATCTCCAGCTTGGCTTTGCTCTCCAACTCGAATCTTGAAGGGACTCCCAGGGATGTGAGAACCATTGAATTTGACATCTATAGAATGGACTCCATTCTCATGAGGGATGAAGCGGATGGTGTGCTTGTCTGTAGAGGAAAAAGGATCAGCAGATGAGTCCTCCCTAATTCCTACCTGTTCAGAGGAGGTAGTTAGACAGCGCCAGGATGGTGGGGCCTGATTGTTTCCATTTTGAGAAGTTGAATGAAGTCTCCAGAGTCCATACCTCAAGGAACAGACAATATTACTAGACAATAACAGGTAAACGAGGAAGGAACTCATGCCCAGAACCCCGATTCTCCATCTCCTATGGGGTGAGATGACCATCTCTTAATTTAGAAGGGCAGGGTTTGGAAACCCAGAGCATGAGCGTGTGGAATTGGGGCAAGAACAATGTCTATCCTTACCACTGTCCAGCTCAGAGACATAACACTCCTCCACTGCCCCTGAGGGGGTGTGGACCCTGGCATCGATCACACCTCGGGCACCATTCAGCTGTACTGCGAAGGAAGCTGGCTGATTCACCTTCAGCCCAGTCTCCTGCAATGAAACAGAAACATAAGCCGACAGGAAAAATAAGCCAGAGACCTCCATTTCAACATTTACTAAACCTTCCTGACACTCAGAAGTAGCCAGGACCTAGGCAGGGTCCCAGCCTAGGATGCCTTCCTCACTTCCCTCGACTCCCCAGGCTCTAGTTCCTTCTCTGCTATACCATTCCTCCCCTGCTGAGCTCAAAAGGAGCCCTGCCTCATTTGGCAGCTTCACATCTAGCAGCAGGGGGCTGGCTAGCCCTCTTTGCATCTGCCCTGCTATGCTCTGTACATTGGGTGCCCAAGAAAGGCATCACCCCTGAAAGGTGATGGTGGGGATCAGTCCATTTTGGTGGGTGCCTACCTTCACATTCAGTGCTACTCCCACAGTGACATAGTAAGCTAAGAGGTGAACAAAGCTCTTTGAGGTTAGGAGTGTGGGTATATTTATCTTCCTTTTGCAGATGAGGAAACTGAGGCTCAGTGTGGTTATATGACTTGCCCAAGGTCTTACCATCAGGAAATATTAGACCTAGAACTTAGATCCAGTTTTTCTGTCTTCATGTTTTTTTTTTTTTTTTAACTCTTACCTTCGGTCTTAGAATCAATACTGTGTATTAGTTACTAAGCAGAAGAGTGAGAAGGTCTAGGCAATGCAGGTTAAATGACTTGCCCAGGGTCACACAGCTAGGAAGTGTCAGAGGCCAGATTTGAGCTCAGGATCTTCTGACTCCATACCTGGCACTCTATCCACTGAACTACCTAGCTGCTCCAAGCTCAGTATTTTTTTTAACCTCTTACCTTCCATCTTAGAATTAATACTGTGTATTGGTTCTAAGGCAGAAGAGTGATAAGAACTAGGCAATGGGGGTTAAGTGACTTGCCCAGGGTCACGCAGCTAGGAAATATCTGAGGCCAGATTTGAACCTAGGACCTCCCTCCTGTCTCTAGGCCTGGCTCCCAATCCACTGAGCCACCTAGCTGCCCCTCAAGTCCAGTATTCTGAACACCATACCTTCCTTCCCTCCCTCTCTCCTTCCCTCCCACCCCCTTACCTTCTGTCTTAGAATGAATATTTTTTATTGGTTCCAAGGCAAAAGAGTAGGAAATGTCTGAGGCCAGATTTAAACCCAGGACCAACTAACTCCAGGACTGGCTCTCAGTCCACTAAGCCACCTAGCTGTCCCCTTGACTATGCATTTCTATGACAAAGGTTTCCCTTTTCTTTTTACTTTTTCAGTTGGTGAAGGGACAAGGGAGGGAGAAAAAAAATACTTGTTAAATGAGAAATTAATAAAAGGTTTTTTTTAATGATAAAAATATGCTTCTCTTTCTGTCCTCAAGAACTTATTCAGTCTGTTGGCAAGGGATCTATTTCTAGTATGGTCAAAAAAAGCACCAGAGGCATAGTGACTCCTGATTTCATTTGTCTAGGAAACAAAAGCTGACCACCTAGGTTCAATAATCTTGCCTGCTCTTGCCTAATCTAGCACAGTTGATTAGCAAATTCAAGCGTGGTAAACAGTAGATCCACTGAGAGAAGCACAAAGTGACAGCTAAAAGCCTGATGCTGAAGGAGACAAAAAACTCTCTTTAAAAATGACCAGGGAGCAGCTGGGTAGCTCAGTGGATTGAGAGTCAGGCCTAGAGACGGGAGCTCCTAGGTTCAAATCTGGCCTCAGACACTTTCCAGCTGTGTGACCCTGGGCAAGTCACTTGACCCCCATTGCCTAGCCCTTACCACTCTTCTGCCTTGGAGCCAATACACAGTATTGACTCCACGACGGAAGGTAAGGGTTTTAAGAAAAAAAAAAAATGACCAAGTAGCCACTTCCCAGCTGTGTGACCCTGGGCAAGTCACTTGACCCCCATTGCCCACCCTTACCACTCTTCCACCTATGAGACAATACACCGAAGTTAAGGGTCTAAAAAAAAAAAAAATGACCAAGTGCAGGCCTCCAGGGATCCCATCAGTCTGGGCCCACTAAGGAGGATGCAAATAGCCCATTAAGACCTCAGGTAGCATTATTCATGCTGTAGAGCAGTCCAAAAAGTGGTGTCTATAGGAAAGACCCAAGTTTCCAGGAAAAGGGAAATTATGGCCAGAATGCCCCATTCTAGAAGGCAGGGAAGTATCTATTCTAGAAGTTTCTATTCAAAATGTTTAAACGAAAAATGGAAGCTTTAAGTGGCAATACTTGTCCCTAGGTGCTGCCAAAGGTCCGAGCTGGCTGCATAGCATCCAGGCCTGGTGCCCCTGCCCCACCACCTGGAGAGCATGCATACCTGGAGGCTTGTGACGGTGAGGCGCCGGGCATCGTCAGAGAGGGAGGCCACAGGAACCACGAAGGGGCTGTCAGGGATGTGCTCATCGTTGAACTTGATGGAGACCTCATAGTCACCTGGAGAAACAAAGCCCGTCTCAGGCCTGGTCTCCAGGTGAAGGCTACCCTATCGCCTTCCCACAACCACCCCTAGGACCACGGCACAGCCCAGGGGCAAGGCATGGAAGATGAACCAGCACAGGCTCCCCAGAGGAGACGAGGGGAGCCCGAATCACAGGCTTTGAGGCAGGCAGAACCTCAGAAGCTCTCTAGTTCAACCTGTATCCAGACAGGAATCCCAACGGGAGAAGGATCCTGAGGGGAGGGAGGAAGAGGAAGGGGAGAGGGCCTGGGGCCATGGGGAGGAACAGAGGAAGCAGTGCTCTACCTAAGAGCCATGGCTGTCTAGTACTAATGTACGCTTGAACCAAACAACTCATGGTTTGTGAAGGCTTCATTGTTTAGTTCTCCTTTGATTACTGAAATGGTTGTGTTTGATGATGAATATGAAATTTATAGGGATATGGGCTAGCCTTGGCATTTCACTCAGAGAGGGATTCCCGGGGAAGGAAGCTCCTCGTACCAAAAAGCAAGTGGCCACCTTTTTGGCTACGGACAGTCTCAGAGAGGGGCCAAGAGCACTGAGAAGTTTAGTGGGGTGTCAAGGGGCAAGCATTCAGTGTGTTAGAGGCAGAACTTGAACTCGGGTCTTTTTGGATAGAAGGTCAGCTCTCTTTCCACTATTCCACCTCTGATAATTGAGTGAAAAGAAATTTAAGAGTGATAATGACAGCAGGGGTCCAGATGTGAGAGGGCTCTCCCAACAAGACCTCTCCAGCCCTCTCCCAAATAGCTACCTGGCTCCTGGACGATATAAGAGACGCCACAGGAACCATCCTTACGGTCCTCAAATGCAATCTCAGCCTTGCTGGGCCCCTCCACAGCAATAGACAGGCCTCCGGCACCTGCCTCCCGGGTCCAGATGCTGAATTCAGCTGAGGGCAGAGGAGAGAAGGGGGTTGACACAAAAACAAAGCAGCCAAGACTGCCTCACACCCAGCCCCGCCTGGGCCAACTAACCAGAGGCCCATCACCATCACCATTGCTGTCCTGAGCTAAGCCCTCACCTTGAGCGTCCCCGACCCTGTGATCTCCCTTAATGGCTTTTCCAAGCCTCTTGGTCCTGGCTTGGCTTACCTGGCACTCCAGCAACGCCACGCTCAAGTCCTGTGCCCCCAGCTCGAACCTTATGGGCACCCCCTTCACCCAGGGGCCCCACGGTGAACTGGAAGGGGCTGCCGGGAACATGCTGGCCTCGATACTTGACAGTGACGGTGTGAGGCCCCATCTCTTTGGGCACAAAACGCACGCTGTAAGCGCTATTCTCTCCCTCCAGGATCTCGGCTTCTTCAGTCTTCCCTGATGGACTAGTCACCTGCGCTGTCATGTCCTGAGAGCCTGCCTCACCTGGAGAGAAGAGAGGCAGGTGTGGGAAGCCAACAAGTTATTATCACCTGCTCTGTGGCGCGGGCAGTGGCCTAGACGCTGGAGATAACAGATGTGCAGAACGAAACGGTCCCTATTCCCAGTGGGCTCCTGCTCTGCGAAGCCCTCTGCTCCGACCCTTGTCCAGACTCTCACAGAACAGCTAAAACTGGCTTCATACCCATGCAGGGCCTTAGAATACCCTGGCCAGGGCCAGCGAACTCCTGGCGTTTCCTGCTACGGGCAGGGAAGGAGGGACCAGGGAGAGGCTCTCAGGAATGAAAGTTTAAGGGCAAGAGGTCTGAGCTGAAGGCTCTTAAACTAGCACAGGGCTTTGGAAATGACCAGCCTCCCCACAGCCCCAAACTGCTGAGCAGATTCTAATCTTGCCTCCCCCTCTTGCCCTGCCTAGCCCAAAGGGCTCAAATACGCCCTTCCCAACCCACTGCCAGGTCCAGGGCCAGCTCTAACCATGGGTAAGTCCTAGGGGGTCCTCCAAGGATGACTCGTGTGAGGTCAGGGGCCAGCTGCCTATAGCCACTCACATCCCCCACAAAAGGACATCGGCTTTACAAATACTTTACATCCATTATTTCCTTCAGTCCTTCCATAACTCTGGGAGGTGGCACTCTTGTTACCTCCATTTTGCAGATGAAGAAACGGAGGCTGAGAATGGTTAAGTGAGTTGCTAGTAAGAATCTGAGGCAAGACTTGAACTGGGGTCTTTGTGGTTTCAGCTTTACCTAGAGCGCTACTTAACTGCCCATATTGTCAGGGTATAAGATGGGAGGCTTCTCCTTGTGCCCGTCACCACTTACCTTCCTGTTGTCTGCTAATACTGCCGAAAGAGCCAAGGCGCTCTCGACCCAGGAAATCTCCAAAGACGGCGGGGAAGGGGTCTCCCCCGACCTGAGTGGACTCTTCCACCCTGACCTCTCGCTTGGTTTCCCCACCCCGAGTTTTGCTGATCTCCGTCCTCTCTGTCCGTGTGTAGGTATGGCTACTCCTTGTGAAGGTTCTGGTCAGGCGCTCCTGGGCAGAAACCATCTGGAACCAGTTTCCTGGAAGAGGAATGGGATGGTAGATGGAAACCAGAGAGGGAGAGGGGCAGGCATCCACAGAACAAAAGGGACCCGGTGTCCATCGCCCGCCCGCCACACTCTATTCTTCCCCTGGCCCCCAGCCCCCAGTCCATACCTGGGATCTTGAGGTTGAGGTCACAGGTGCTCCCTACAGAGGCAATGGAGGCCGCTTGCCTGCGCCGAGTGATGCTCTCCTTCATCCGCCCCTCACCAGTCACCTTCACAGTGAAGGGGCTCCCTAAAGAAAAGGGAAGGAGTGCTCAGACCTCTCCTGAGCCCCCCATCCTGCCCCTCCAGGCTCCTCAGAGCACCCTGCCTCCCTCTCTGGCAGCCCTCTGCCTCTCATCTCACCAGGCACGTGCTTATCGGCAAACTTGATGTTGATGGTGTAGTTGCCAGGCTCGGTGGGGCAGTAGGTCACTTTGCAGGTACCGTCTTCCATGTCCTCACAGTTGATGTCCACCTTGCTGGGACCCTCAATGCTCAGCCCCAGACCCCCATAGCCTATGGGAAAGCACGTGGCACCATGGCCTTAGGGCCTGCCCCCACCCTCCTCTTCCTCAGGGGGCTTCAACTCAGGGTGGGGCACACAACTATGCCCTAAGCGTACTGGCTGGTTGACTGACTGAGTGTCTAGTGATTAATGAGACTGGAAAGGGGTTAAGGGTAGTCTTAAACCTTCCCTCTAGAGAGGCCCGCTGCCAGCCTCTAGCCCAAGACACAGGCCTAGGACAAACTCATCTCTCCCTCAAAGGACCCCAAGAAGCTAAATCCCAAACCTTCCGGCATAGGTGGTGGGTGACTACTAACAACCCTTCCACATGTTTCAGGTCTTTTTAGGCTTGTTAAGCACTTCATTCATATCCATTCTATAAGACAGTCCAAAGAGTAATTTCAGGTGAGAGAACTGGAGCCTCAGAGAGATGGTGACCTGTCACAGACTCCCTGTCTAGGTCGTGTCTAGGAAGAGCTGAGAAAGATTTGGGCCAGGACCCAACTGGGGACAAGGAAAATCACTCGGGGCGAGAGCCTGGAGAAGAGGCTACATACCTGCATTTCTTGTATCCACGATGAATTCTGCCACCTGGAAGGTGTGGCCTTCTGACAGACCTTTGCCCCACACCCGAACCTTGCTAGCATCACCGATCTCCGAAGGCCCCACGAGAATCTTGAAGGGGCTGTTGGTGACGTGCTTCCCGCTCTTTCGGACGCTCACTACGTGCTCGCCCACCTCCTTGGGGGTGAACGAGATACCTGTCGTGGATGCAGAGACACGGGCATCAGGGACCCTACCTTTTGGCATTGCTGCAAAGACTTCCCACCCACTCCAGGTCCCAGACGTGAAAGGACAGGGAGCCCCGGTGTGTCTGCCCACGCCTGGGACTCCCTCCTGGGGCCCATCGCTTGAGAGTCCCGTCATGCCAGCTGCCTTCCTCCCTCACCGATGTGCCGGTTAGGAAGCCTCTTGAGCAGACAGGGCTCCTCATTGCCTGAGGGAGCGCGGATGCTGGCAGTCAGCTGGCTCAGGTCACTCTCTGTGATCTTCAGGGACACGTCCGTGGATGTGCCCACATTCAACTGTGAAGTCCGCATCGAGTCATCACCTGGGCAGAGGAGGTAGGAAACAAAGCAGGTTAGAACTGAGATCCTGGCCCCGAGTGGGGGACCCTCTTCCTCCCATCCAATCCTAGATCCTCACCTCCTTCAAAATCAGTTCTCAGAATCCACTCCCTTCAAGAAGCCTTCCCTGATTACCTCCCATCTGATCTTGGTTACTTTTCCCCACTTTGAACCTCATTAAATTCCATTCGTCTCAACTTATACCAAACATGTATTAAGCAACTACTGTGTGCAAGAGACTTCTGAACCCCAAAATGGGTAGAAGGTTTGGGCTCAGTATAAAAGGATTTCCTATTGATTTAGCCATATGCCAACGGATTAGGCTCCTTTGTATGGTAGCAAGTTCCCTCTTACTGAGAAGTGTCCAAGATAGAGATGAATGATAATACTTGATGGGAATGCTGTAGAGGCACTTCCTATACTGGGAGGGAAGTTGGAGGAGATCATCTCCAGTCCTTTCCAACCCAGTTGATCTTTTCAGTTTATTCAGTGCTCATTATTTTCACGGAGATATAACCTCAAATGAAACTGCTACACCATCCAGTTAGTTCCATAGGAACAATGTTCCAAAATGTCAAATCGTCTACTTGTCAGACTAGTGTCAATCAGTCACATGGTTAGTTAATATTATAGTCAAGGTTTATTATATTATGGAAAGATTTAGGTCTAATATAATAGAATGTAACACAGCTGAATTTATACAATATAGTTATTATGAAATTTTGTGGAGTATGAAATGCTATAGTTTCAATTCACCACCTGGAGAAACAACATGGAAGAGAGTGCTTGTCCTAGTCTGAAGAGACCTGGGTTCTAATCTCTCCTCAGAAGCAAGAATGTGTGAGAGAAGGTAGTATGACAAGCCTGGGAAGGTAAATTGCAGCAGAATACATTGGGCCTTCAATATAACATTCAGGAGTTTATGCTTTATCCTATTGGACAAAAGGAAACCCCAAAAGGTTCTTGACTGACTAGGGAAGTGGCATGGCCAGAACCACTCAGTAAGATGATGATTTTAGCAGCTCTATAGAGGACGGATTAGATCAGGGAAAGGCTGGAAGAAGACAGACTAATTTGAGGACTAGCGCAGAACTAAGGGCTTGTACTAGAATGGTGGCATTGAATGGAGAAGAGAAGGCAGACATGGAAATGGAATCTTAGGGTAATGAATTCTGGAAGTTTACTACCTGCTTTTAGTTACTCTAAAATGATTTTTTCCAAACTTCAAGAGGATGTGTCCCTTAAGTCCTTCTGTTCTGGGGTAACTAACCAGCTTTTGCTGGCATCTTGCCTTTATAAGCATTCTTTTGTCATTCCACATGTGCATAAGCTGTGGCTCCCCAGAAGGGGCCATAAAGATCCCTAAGGTCAATGACCGAACCTTGTAGTCATCCCATCCTCTTCCACATCAATGACAGGGCTTGGTGGTAGTGGATGGATATTCAACAAGTACTACTGACTGGCTGTTCATTGGGGGTACAGAAAAACAAATGGTACCTGTGATCTTGGCAGTGAAGGGACTCCCAGGGATGTGCTTGTCATCAAAACGGACTATGATGCTATAATCCCCGGGAGCAGTAGGGAGGTAGGATACCGTACAGGTGCCATCTTTATTATCTTTACAGGTGATCTCTGCCTTAGATGGGCCCTCCACAGCAAGAGACAGGCCCCCTAGGAGAGGGTTGGAGGAACAGATGTTAGAGATGACCAGGGTTCATGCTATTTAAAACTCTCCCTCACACTCCATTCCATCCCCAAATTTCATCTCATCCATTCACTTGCCTTCCCCAGCATCCTTGGTGACAATTGTAAAGGTGGCTGGCTTGTTGACCATGCCATGGCTCAAGCCTGGTCCATAGGCACTTACATGGCGGCTATTGATGGCATCAACATAGAACTGCAGGGGGCTCCCTGGGGGAAGGAGAAGAGACCACAGGATTAAGGTACACATTAAGGGAATTCTAGAGTTTCTCTAACTCCTTCCATCAATCCTTCCAACTTCTCAGATGACACCTACATATTTAAAGTTGCCTCTAGCTTCCTCTGCTTCTAAGCATCTTAACCCTCCTGCCCCTTCATTATCCAACTCTAGAACTTTCCCCAGTTCTTCCAATAGTTTCTTTGTCCCCAACTCTATTGATCTCCAAACATTGCTAAATCAATTATAATTGTATTTGACAATTCCCTAACAGCCTTGAAGAGTTCTTGGCTCTTCCTAGTCTCAAGCCACCCAGATCTCAGCACTTTCCTCCAATCAACTTACCAGGGATGTGATTGCCGTCGTATTTGATCCCCATCTCATGGAGTCCCTTCTCACTGGGCGCATACCTCACTGTGATGGTGCCATCCTTATTATCTGTGATATTGGGCCTTGCAGTCTTCCCTGAGGGCATCCGCACCTCACCTGGAACCCCAGGACATAGTCAGGATCACAGAGATGGAGACAACGCTTTTACCCTACCAATCTTTTGTCTACTCTCCACCCCATCCCCATCTCATTATTTTCTAAGGCAGCAAAATCTTTTTCCACTCTGGTGCCTCAGGAGAGTCTAGGCCACTTTACTCCTAATAGAGTTGGCTGCTTCCCTGCCTAAAGAAGAGGACTTGATCACTTTATTCTACTAGCCCTGGGAACCTGCTTAAGATCAGGAAGCAGTCATCGTATATGTAGAAGAAAGCAACCTGTACTGGTCATCAGAAGGCCTGGATTGTAGTTCTGGATCTGCCACTAACTAGCTATGTTACCTCTGTAAGGTGAGGGGGTTGGCCAGAGATAATCTGAATAATCTTCCAATTCTGAAATTCTGTGGTCCTGAGAAAAATGGTACCTGTGATCTCCCCCTTCTGGACTGTGAATGGGATAACCAAGTTGAAGGGTCTCAACATGGACTCCATGGGCTCTGCTGGGACCACTGGTTCATCTGTGGCCTTGAAGAAGAGAGAAGGGAGAAAGAAGGAAGGCATGATTTGTCACAATAGGTCAAGAAAAGTGGAAGTCCCACTCCGCACCCCAAATGAAAGTCAGAAGGAGAAGAGGAAGAAAGAAAAGTAAAGTTAATGGTAGGAGGCGGCTCAGCAGGAGAAGAGAATGCAGGAGCTGCAAGAGAAAGAGGAGGAAAAAAAAGGATGGGACATTGCATGTCAGGCTCAGAAATGAGGTCCCCTTCTCCCACACAAGGCTTCTGGCTCGGACCCCTAAGAAAATTCATTCCCGGAGCTGGCCCCATCATCCACACATCCTACACAGAGCCTGTCTTTTGGCGGGGAGGACCCTAGCTCTGAACCTAGACCCTGAAGGCTGAGAATAAGAAAGAAGGGAGAGGAAAGGGAAGATGGAGACCCCTCTGCTAGAGCAGGTACCCAATGGGTGGGGTAGCTACTGGGCCGGTGTGTAGGGAAGGGCTGGTGCAGCTGTAGGGTGTCGCATGGCTCCTCCACATGGGGAATGGGGTCACATGCCTGAGGAAGCAAGACAAGGAACAACATGGAGTTAGAGGATCACGCAGGAGGATAACACAGTGCTTGGTATACAGAGGATATTGAACGAGCTCATGAGCACTCCCTTAGGGAGAATATTAGACCATCCAGATCGACAGTCTTAAAAGCTAACACGCTAACAGGCTGAACCTTGGGAACGTCCCTGAGCTCAAGCCCCCTCAGCCAAGGATGAGCCACCAGCGTCCTGCCACCCCCTCTAGGGGGGAACAGCCAGAGCACGCAGGGGCAGGGCGGCCAGGGCTCCTTCGGTCACATGCCACCAGCTTCATAAGAACAGCTAAATTCTCGTGAAAGTCCAGTTTGGAACTGATACCCAGGAACAGTGCTGAAATCCAAAGTGTTCTGCTTGACCGTGACAGAGGTCTGCCGGGTACACGGAACTGTATCTGGCCCGGAGGAGACCCCAGATCCGTGATCTAGGAAGGTCCTTTAGAACAGTTTCACTAGACAGGATTGTATCATGCATTACATTGTGAAGATGGCATGAACTTTAGATTTAGATTTAGTTAAGCTAGCTGGATTTTATTTAATTAAAAATTTTTAATTACGCTCACTTCTGGTGATTAAATCTAAAAATGGGCAGGGGAGAGTTCATGCCATCTCCACAACACATGTCCTACAAGATGGAAGATATTATTTCAGATTATGCGTCCTATGTCGTGCACGATATCTGTCCTGCCCCAGCCTGCCTCCTTCCCAGGCCCACCTCTGGTCCCCCCTCTCCCCGGAGGCACTCACCAGGACGTGGAAGGGGCTGTTGGGGATGTGCTCTCCTCCAAAGCGAATGGTGATGACGTACTTGCCCGGCTCAGGGGCGGTGTAGTAGATGTCGAAGGTGCCGTCGTGGTTTTCTACGACGTCCACGTCCAGCTCTGCCCCATCTGGGGTGGACACCGTGCACGTCACCTTGCCCTTTCCCGCTGCCTTGGCATCCACTGTGATCACGGTCTCTTCGCCGATTTGGATTCGGGGGCCCAGGCATGCACCTGCGGGGGTGGCGGAGTGACAGGACACGGTCAGGGGCTGACCGGCCCCAGGCGCAGAACAGGGCCCTTTTATGAAGGCAAAGGAGGCCTCTGTGATCAGGGTTGAGAAGTGGGATGGCTATTGGGAAAGCCTATGAGGTGATCCAGGAGGATTCTGTTCTCACAAGTCACAGCCACAGGACAAAGTACCCATGTTCATAGGATCGTATGGCTTTCCTATTGGAAAGGATCTTCATATTTCTCAAAGGAGGGCCCGTGAGACCCAGAGAGGTGCTCTGAGACCCGGGGCTGGACCCCCACACCTTCTCCTTATTCCCTCTGGCCCAAGCCCTCACATAGAAAGAAGAACACTCACCGAGGCCATGACCACCGATGGACACTGGAAAGAGAGAAGAGTGTGAGACTGGCATAGATGGGGCAGGAACAGTATTCAAGGGAGGGGGTGGTGGGGGGACAAGTGGCAAGGAGAGAAGGAGGGCCCTCACTCTGCTTCCCCCTCAGCTCCATAGCCCCTGTGTGTGGCAAGGAGAAGAAGCCACCCCATTGGAGGGGCCGATGGAGAGGGCTTGAGTGCCTGTGTGCACGGCTCCGTGTGGTGGGTGTATGAAGGATTACCAGGGAGAGCAGCAAAGCTGATGGGAAGGATCAAACGGGGCTGCTCACCAGTGACAAGGCACTTGCTGGCATCCCCAGTTGGCAAGGCATGGATTCGGAAGGGAGAGTAGGGGATCTCATCGCCCCCGTACTTGATGGTGATGGTGTACCGGCCGCTCATGTCTGGCAGGTAGGATACCGTGTAGGTGCCGTCTCCGTTGTCCCGGATATTTGCCTTCTTAGGTTTGCCCTCAGGGTCCTGGGGTGGGCGTGGAAGAAGAAGCTATGGGTGCCCAGTCTGGAGCCTACATCGGGGCTCCTCGCTCCAAACTCGGGGCCCCCTGCCCCGCCTTGGAACGGCCCGTCCCCCTGGCCAAGGAGAGGCCCTCACCAGAATCTGGACAGTAAGCAGCCCCTCTCCGGCATCTCTGGCATCGATGGTGAACTCCACAGGGAGGCTGGCTGGGATGCCTGAAGCATTGAGCCCGGGGCCGCTCGCTCGCACCTTGCTGGCGTCATGAGCTGGCAGCACCTTGATCTTGAAGGGGCTTGGAGGTAAAAGGAACGAGGAAGGACCCTCAGTGCCAGAGGCTCCCCCCATCTCCTCCTCTGTCCTCTCCTCTCACAGACACGCTAGATCTCGAGAGCGGGGTGAGTGACCCCCACAAATGGGACCAGCAGCGTAGAACAGAGGTCCATCCTCCAAGACGGGACCGACTGAGGACTCCCCCTTCTTCCACGTCCTGTGACGTTCGTTTTTGCTTTTGCAGTGGTCGCCCCATCCCCAAATGGCCAGCCTTAGGCAGTGGGGACTCTCCCTGGCTTACCTGCGTGGCACCTCTTGGTCGGCATACTTGACGGCCACGGTGTATGGCCCGTCGGTGGCTGGAGTGTAGTTCACAGTGTGGGTGCCGTCTCCCTTGTCTCGTACCTCGACTGGTTCAGCCACCCCTGGGGGAGGGGAAGAGTGCAGAGGCAATCAGAAAGGTGGGCTCCTGGGCCTCTCAGAAGATCCCGAGACTCTTACGAGGACCCCCTGCGCCCCTTATCTTAGGGCTCCCCAGCTCCCTCCATACCTGTGGGTCCCACCACTGCCACCTGCAATGGGGCTCGTCCAGCCTGACTGCAATCTACGGTGAAGGTCTGGGGGACTCTGGCTCTGACGCCGGCTCCCAGCCCCGGGCCTGAACACTTCACCTTTCCAGGATCCACCACATCCTTCACCGGCACTCGGAACGGGCTTCCTACAAGAAGAAAAAGGGGTGAGTCTCCCAGGGAGAGATTAGAACTCAAATCCTGTCTCCACCTTCTCCATCACTGTCACTAATGACAGAAACAAGTATACAACGTGATTATTAATAAACTAAGATACAAAGGTATCCCAATGGGGGAGAAAAGGCCGCAGCGCATAGGGATAATTCCCAAGAATCAGGAATCCTACCACCCAGGCAGTTCAGGGAGGCTGTTTGTTGTTTTTGTTCAGCCATTTCAGTTGCGTCTGACTCCTCATGACCCTATTTGGGGTT
Source organism: Gracilinanus agilis (assembly GCF_016433145.1). Taxonomy (NCBI): domain Eukaryota; kingdom Metazoa; phylum Chordata; class Mammalia; order Didelphimorphia; family Didelphidae; genus Gracilinanus; species Gracilinanus agilis. The sequence goes on from NC_058134.1 coordinate 123,232,439, forward strand.
TTCTTGGCAAGGATACTAGAGCGTTTGCCATTTCCTTCTCCAGTTTATTTTTTAGATGAGGAAACAAGATTAAGTGACTTGCCCAGGGTCACACAGCTAGGAAGTGTCTGAGGCTGGATTTGAACTCAGGAAGCCGAGTTCTACACTCTATCCACTGGGCCAACCTCAGGGAGGCTAACAAGCAAACAGAGGCTACGGGGACACTTTCTGAGAGCTTGGCTGGAAATCTCCCATTTAAAACTTTGTTCACTGATGATAATGGATCAAAGAAATTCTGCCCTTTTTCTAATTTACCTGATAAGAACTTTGTAGCTACCTCAGAATAACTGGATCTTTCAGCGAGTGGGTTCTGAGGCGGCGAGGCCGCGAGGTTTGTATAGACGGGGGAGAGCTCAGACACGGATCGTTCCTGGCCTCGGCCCTAACGCTGCCCCTCCGGAGATCCCCCAGCTTCCTCCTGCCTCTGCTCCAGCCTCCCTTCCTTCCCCGCCTGTCCCCGGAGGCCCCCTCCCCATGCCCCTGCCCCCGCGGCCATGCCTGGGATAGGACGCCCTCCGAAGGTGATGTTGACGTCGTAGTCTCCGGGGGTGAAGGGGATGTACTCCACGCTGCAGCTGCCATCCTTGTTGTCTTTGCAGGACATCTTTGCCTCCGAGGGGCCCTCGATGGCCAGACCCAGGCCCCCGGTGCCGGCCCCCCTGCACAACAGCCGAGGCACGAGATCAGGGAGGGGGAGGAAAGCCGAGACACTTTGGGGGACCCAGCGGGAGCATAGGCTGGTTTGGAATGTCTGGGTTTTGCCCTCGTACTCAAACCCACACGAGGGTGGGGATATCGTGAGAGAGGGATGAGGAATCATTTTAGAAATTTCCTGGGGCCACAGAGCCGGGAAGTGGGTCTCCATCCGGACCCTTCTTCAGAGTCCCTGCTCTAGATCCAGAAGGGACCTTAGAGGCTCCCATTACCCACCCTCTCATTTTACAGATGGGGAAACCGAGGCCGTGGGAATTAAAGTGACTGGCCCAGGGTCACCAAGATAGCATCATCAGAGGTGCGCTAGGAACCTCGGCTGACTCTCAAGCCTTGCTGGACTCGCTGACCCAAGAGGAAAAGGAAGATGTACGGAGGAGAGCGGGGCAGGCCCACGCTCGTACCTTGTCTCCACCGTGAAGCGGTTAGCTTTGTTGACCAATCCTCCCTCCAGGCCAGGCCCATAGGCCCGAACCCGGGACGGGTCACAGCCTTCCGTCACGCCGACTCGGAATGGGCTCTTGGGAACAGCCACGTCATCATATAACACCTCTACCAGGTGGACTCCTGAGGACGAGGACACCCCCACAGGGTCACGAAGGGTGCAGGGCTTGGGCAGGGGGTGCGAGGGAAGCCCCCCCCCAGGGCGAGGGGCCCCTCGGTGCCTCCCGGCGGTGCCCCGGGCCCGCGCCCCCACATCTCGGCGGCCCTTACCCTCCTCGTAGGCAGTATACTGCACTCGGTACGTGCCGTCCCCGTTGTCCGTCACGTAGGTGTCCGTCTTAGCTCCCGAGGGATTAAGCACTCGGGCCGTCACGTGGTTCCCGCCCGTAGCCGTCAAGGAGCGAGCATCCACCGTGAACTCGGTGGTCACTTCTCGGAGGACGCCTGGGCACCGGGCAGAGGAGTGGGATGAGAAGGTGGGCCTTCCCAGGACTGCCCTACCTCAAGCCTGCCCTTTCTTTTCCCATCAGACCAGAGCCCGTCCAGACGTCTTTTCTCCGGCTTCCCCTGGAGCTCCGGCCCTGGCCGGCTCACATGGGCCCCGCTCTGTAAGCCTTTCCTTGTGGCCTCTGTTCCTCCAGACTCCAGGGTGGACAAGGGCCACTCTCCTGGTCACCTTCGCTCTTTAACCCTCCTCACCCTGGGCTGCTGGGACAACTTCTTCCACTCTCTTCCCTCAGCAATTGCTTGCCCCCAGCATCTCCACTCCTAGAACCTTTGAACTTCCTCTGCCATCTTTTTTCCTCCATTTAAGCCAATCAACAATTCCATTCCTTCTCCCTCTTCCAGTTCCCTTCATCCATCCCCATAATGTTCTGGTCCTTCAGCTCTTCCATCCCCCTCCTCTTCTCAGTCTCCTCCAGCTTCTTCCTTTCCTCTTTTCTAGCTTCCCTAACCCCCCCCTCCATTCACCTTCTATCTTCCCAGGTTCTTCTTCTGGCCCGATACACTCAACTGCCCCCTCCTCCTCGCTCCCCGTATCCTCACTCACCATGGGGCTCCACGCCAGGTCCAGAGACCTTGATGCCACTAGTATCCACCGCGGGCTGGACGTGAACCCGGGAAGGGAATTTGGGCACGGGGTGTCCTCCGTACTTGATGGTAATGGTGTAGGTGCCGGGGAAAGCGGGTTTATAGGTGATGTGGTAGGTGCCGTCGGCATTGTTGTGGATCAGCACCTCGGCTTTTACTCCAGCGTCGGACAGGATCTCAATGGTCAGCTCGGCCTCTCCCGCCTCCGAGCAGTCCACGGTGAAGGTGGCCGCCTCCCCGGCCTTCCCTCGCTCCAGCCCTGGGCCACTAGCCCGGACCTTGCTGGGGTCAAAGACCGGTCGGATATCGGCCTTGAAGGGTGAGCCGGGAATGTGGGCCTCAGCGAAGAGGATGTTGATGGTGTACTCGCCTGGCTCCGTGGGCAGGTAGCTCACTGCACAAGAGCCGTCTCCATTATCTTGGCATTCGATCTTGGCCTCGCAGGGACCCTCCACGGTCAGCCCCAGGCCCCCTGTCCCCGCACCCTTGGTGTCGATGGAAAATGGTGCTGGCGTGCCCACCAAGCCCCCCTTGAGTCCGGGGCCGTAGGCGCACACCTGGGGAAGGAGAAGGGGCACGAGGTGCCGTAGGTGAGGCAGCGTCTCCGGGACCAGCCCCACACCGGCTCCTTTGCTCATCCTAGCGCCCCGGGGACGTGCATTGCTTTGGGTTCCTAGGCTTGGTTTCCCCAGGAGATCATGAAATCCTTAAAGGTAGAAGGTTTGTCTTTCTCATCCCCACGGTGTCTATTCTAGCCTTTAACTGGCATTTCTGGGGCATCCAAGTTGGCAAAGCACTGAATACGTTATCTCCTTTGATTCTCACAGCACGGGGAGGGAGGTGCTATTATAGTCCCCCTTTCTACAGATGAGGCAACTGAGGCTGAGAGATTAAATGATTCTCCCAGAGTCACATAGCTAATAACTGCAGGCGATTTGAATTTGAGTTCAAATCCTTCCTGATTTAGAACCAAATTCAGTTGCGTTTCAGTTGTGTCTGACTCTTCATGACCCTAGTTTGGTTTTCTTGGCAAAGACAGTGAAAGTGGTTTGCCATTTCCTTCTCCAGGAAGGAAATCTCATTTTGCAGATAAGGAAACGGAGGCAAACTGCTTACGTGACTTTCTCAGGGTCACACAAGCTAGTAAATGTCTGAGGCTGGACTTAAATGCAGGCCTTCCCGACTCCTAGCCCGGCATTCTATCTCCACTCTATCACCTCGCTTCTCTAAGAATTACAGGCAGAGGCTGAGAAGCTGAGGAGCAGAGAGGATCCTGCCTGGACTTGGTGACTCTCCTGGGAGGTTTGTTTCTTCCCACCAAGGCCCCGTCCCTCTTCAGCAGATTATTCCTCAAGGGCTGAGGGGGGCTCTCGGAGGCCACATCTAGAATCAGCCTTCCCGGCTCTCATCACAAACACACCCGCACACTCACACCACTGATCCCTTCTCCAGTATATCAGCCAGGCTTGACTGAAACTTGTACCCTTTACTCTGTTTCTACCCCGAGATTAAAACAAACAACGCTTCCTTTCTGTCTTAGGATCAATATTAAGTATTGGTTCTAAGGCAAAAGAGTGGTAAGAGCTAGACAACTGGGGTTAGGTCACTTGCCCAGGGTCACACAGCTAGGAAGTCTCTGAGACCAGATTTGAACCCAGGACCTCCCGTCTCCAAGCCTGGTGTTCTATCCATTGATCTACCTCCCTGCCCCCCTCCCAGTTGTGCCACGTCCCCTCAATTCCATCCTGGCTATGCCCAGCTTACCTTGGAGGGGTCAGGGGGCAAGACACCCTCAACAGCAAAGGGGCTGCCAGGCACTGGGTGTCCGTCGTAGGTGATGTCCACCTTGTAGGGCCCCTCCTCGGGTGGCATGTATCGAACAGCCTGCGCCTCAGCTCCCCCTCCTGGCTCCAGCTTGCAGGGGATGGGCCGGCGCGTGGGTGAAGTCATCCGGACATCCAACTGTCCCTGGCCGCCTGCGCCGCGAGTGCTCACCGAGAACGCCTGCTCCTGTCCCACTGCCACCTCTGGGCCACGGAAGGGAGAGGAGGAGGGAGATGGCAAGGGACAGGGATGAGCAGGAGGGCACCCTTCCAGGTCCTGCCCCTCCTCGCTCTGAACGCCCCCCTCCCTTTCCTCCAGCCCCCACCCACCTCGGGCACAGGATTGCTTCCCCCCCACACACTTACTGCTGTTAAGGCCTTGAACTTTGACCTTGCTGAGGTCCAGAGGGGGTGCCACATTCACCACGAAGGGGCTTTTAGGGACGGGATCCCCACCGTAAGTCACGGTAACTGCCATGTTGCCCTGATAAATGAAACAGGGAGCTGGAGCAGGCAATGGCCCCAGGAAGCAATCTAGCCCCCTTTCCCCTCTTCCCCCTTTGAAAGATGAGGAAACGATGACTCCAAAGTCATCCTTACTGAGGAAAGGGAGTTAGCAGACTTGGAGAGGACGGCGAGGGAAGAGTTAAGGGGGGACCGAATGGTCCGAAGAGGCCCTGGATGGGTTGTGGAAGCCTAGTGGTCAAGGGAGGGAAGAAGAGAGAGGGAGAAGGGAATTCACCTGCTGGACGGCTGTATATTTGACCGTGTAGGAATAGTCATGGTTGTCGATGATCTCAAAATCCCGGACAGCCTCCCCCTTGGCGGCTCCAGCAAAGTGAACATCCAGCTTGGCCTTGCCAGCACCCTTGGTCAGCACCGTAAAGTGTGTGGGCTTCCCAACCTCCACACCTGGGAACCCAGGGGGACAGAGGGGAAGAAGAAACAGTGAGCCAAGTCCAGGAGCCCAAGGGGCTACATGGGCCCAGTTTTTCCTCCCAAGATGGCGGGGGCAGGAGGTGGCCTTCCAGCCCTCACCAAGTCCCTGACTGCAGCTCAGGAAGGCACTTACCAGTGCGGCTGAGCCCGGGACCTTCGGCTCTGACCTTGCTTGCATCGTGGGATGGGTCCACTTTGATGTGGAAGGGGCTAGCTGGGATTTCCTGGGTTAGGGAAGGATAAAGGGACAAGTTAGAATAATATAGCGCCCTCCCAGATAGTGCGGCCTGAAGAGGGGACTGGCCCACAGGCGTCCCACTAGCTCAGCTGGCTCCTTACCAAGCAAATGAGAGGCACAGTGGTGAAAGGGAGAAGAGGTTCTCTGAAGAGGGGCAGCGGAGGGAGACAAAATAGCTGAGGGGACATATTAAAGGCCCTGGGAATCCTCAAGCCTACCCTAGAACGTAGGGCACTATCTACATCCCCTCCTTTGGTGTTTCCCATCTCTTAAGGATTTCTGCTTGGAAGGGAAAAGTCTTTAAAAGTGTTTCCCTCAATTTTAAGAGGTTGGGGATGATGGGACATGACGAGGAAGGGCAAGGTACCTGGTTAGCAAACAGCACCATGATGGTGTAGTGGCCAGCCCCAGGAGGTGTGTACTTGACAGTGAAGGTATCGTTGTCGTTCTTTATGATATCAAAATCGATGTCAGCTTCCGCAGGACCCACAACACCAGGGGCGCACTTAATGCCGATGCTCACGTCCCCTGGGGGTGAAGAGTCTGCTGAAGAGCTAGTGGCCACAGAGGGCCCGAGCAAAGCCCCTTCCCACTACGGCTCTGCCTCCTTCATTCTGAACTTAGTAAACACCTCATAAAATACACATTTCTACATATGTAGTAGGAGAGAAAAAGAGGGGTGCTTTTCTTCATCTATAGAGGTGCAGAGGGAGTGCAGGCCTAGTGCTCTATCCATTGGGCTACCTGGAAGTCCCCACTTAGGCCCTCTTTACTCATTCTCCACCTCCTGCTCCCTTCCCCCCATTACCACATCCCCTTAGCCAGAGATCCTGAGTCTCACCATCTCTTAGCCCAGCCTCCACTCTCATACCTTGTCCAGCTTCACTGCAGTCCACAGTAAAGTAGGTTGGCTCATTAGCCTTGAGGCCAGTCTTCTCCACTCCTGGGCCATACACTCTCACCTTCTCAGGGTGACTGCCCTCCCCGACATTTACCTGCAAAATAACGAGGTCCTGGATGAAGTGCCGACGTACCCATTCCCTTCCTAAGCAGATGGAGGTTTCCTGCAGGTCCCCAGGCTCCCCTACCCTCGGGGGAAGCAGCAGTATGTCTAGGGGGGCCCAGGATCTGCTCTCTCATTGGCACCTAGAGAGTACATGTCAAGGGTACAGGCCACCACTGGAAGGAGAGGGAACCACACGAATTCTGGGTGGGAATTAGGAAGACATACCCTGAAGGGACTCTTGGGAACATTGACCCCTCCCCAGGTGACAATGATGGTATGCTTGATGGGCTTGGTGGGCACATAGGAGCACCGGAAAGTGCCATCTCCATTGGGAACCACCTTGATGTCAATGGGGCACCCTTCGGCATCCTGTGAAGATAAGCAGATATTCGCCACAGGGTCTAAATTCCAGAAGAACCTCCGACCCCAGCCACTGAGCTCTTGCTAGTATCAGAGCAGTCCCTGAAATATCCCCATCACTCAACAACCCCATTCCAGGCTGTCCTGCCCCTTCCCACCTCACCTCAGGCATAGCCTAGGCACCACTTCTTAGTGTCAGCTGTGGGCATGAGCAAGGGAATATGGGGGAGAGAGAGGTGTGGGCTGTATGCCTAGCTTTGCCCCTAACTCGATGGGAGCCTTTGGGGGAGTGATTTCCCTTGTAAAGTCCCTGCTGGCCCTAAGATTCTAACATTAATAATAATAACTAGCATCCGTACAGCATTTTAAGATCTGCAAAGCACTTTAAATATATGACCTCATTTGTTCTTCAAAACAACCTAGTGAGGCAGGTACTATTCTTATCACCATTTTCCAGATGAGAAAACTGAGGCAAACAGAAGTTGTCCAGCTAGCAAGCTGTCTGTGGGAAGATTTTAATTTAGGTCTTCCTAACGCTGGGTTCAGCATTCCATTCATTGTGCCCACTGGCTCTCTGATCATTTTTGAGCTCCAGAGCTTCTCGCTTCGAGCTGGAGTCCTCTCTCCTTTCAAGCCGTCCTACAGCCTCCAGAAGGCCAGGTGATCCAGGACAGTGTCCCTACCTGGGCATAGAGCTTGAGGTCACCCTTGCCAGCAGCTCGGGCGTCAATGGTGAACTCCGCTGGCTTGTCCACAATGCAGCCTGTGGGTTCCAGCCCCGGTCCAAAGGCCTTCACCTGTGGTAGGTGGAGGGACAAGAGAAAGGCGGGTGTTGGTCCAGCAGACCAGCCTCATTCATGGAAGGCTGAGCACGGGGCTACGGAGCCAGTACCTTGTCTGGGAAGCAGTCTGGCGGGGCGGGATGGATGTGGGCAATGAAGGGGGAATCACGGATATCTTCATCGTCACAGATGACATGGACGGCGTACTCTCCCGGCTCTGTGGGCCAGTAACGCACGTCGCAGGAGCCATCGCCCTTGTCATCACATTCAATCTTGGCCTGGGATGGGCCCTCGATGGAGAAACCTGAATAGCATAGAGGGAGAGACGGACAAAAAGTGTGACCCCTAGACATCCCTGGCCCGATGACAGCCAGCGTTCCCATCTCCATTCCCCCGTCACTCACTGGGCATCTTTGGACTCTCCCTGGTCACTTACCCAGTGTGCCCACCTCTGTGCCGATGGCCTCTACCACAAAGTCAGCTGACTTGCCCACTTGGCCTGTCTCTAGGCCAGGGCCCCAGGCCCGAACTTTCTGGACTCCAGCCTCAGGACTCACCTGTACCTCGAAGGGGCTGGGAAGAAGGAAGGAAGAAAGGAAAAAAGGAAAAAAGGAAGGAAGGAAGGAAGGAAGGGAGGGAGGGAGGAAGGGAGGAAGGAATGAA